>NC_050099.1:18601031-18904062 GCF_902167145.1 Zea mays | reverse complement strand
GTTTAATTCCTAGAAAATTCATTTTAACGCTTTTTTAACCCATTCTAGTTGCATTAATTCTGTTTTAATATTGTTTATCATCTAATAACTCTGTTTTAGCATGAAACATAGATTAAAAATTATCACTCAGTTTAAACTGTACCAAACACACAAAACCTTCGGAAAATCATAACTTGTTATCCGTAACTCCGAATTTAATGATTCTCGAACCAACGATCTCGTTACGATGCGTAGAATATTATCATACATTATGTTCTGTTGTTTGGTGTGATGTTAATTTCTCATATACCATGTTTGCTTGTATTGTTGCGAATAGATGAGCAAGTGACCGAGGACCCAGAGACCCAGCAGGTGGAAACTGCTGAGCAGGAGCTCATTGAAGGCAAGTTGTGCCCTTGATCACTTCTATTTACCTAATAATGTTCCAGTTAATCATTATGATCTGCATAGGTTAATTTTGATGGGACCCAATAGGTCATCCTAGTTTGGCTATCTTTATACCTTGTTTATCACTGAACTTTTGGGTAGTACCTGCTATTGCTTTATGTGGTTTTGGCTGTTAAGATACACATTATTTATGATCATGCTTTTATTAGTAATTTGTTATTTACTGTTCATGATAAGATCAATACGTTAATTGGAACATGGAGAACCACCTGGGAAAACAGTGCTACCACAAGGATGGTATGGGACGCCCTTGGCTGACTAATTAGGAAAGCTAGGGGATGACTACCTTACCCACAAGGGGCAAGGGCAGTAGGGGAGTGGTCGGTGTAGGGAGGTTCTCGGGTTGATTTTGCTGCGATAGCGGTCAGACGGGGGATTCCTGCATTGCGCTCACTAGAAACTGTAGCGGGTTTTTTGAAGCTAGTGGAACTTTGTGAAGGCCTCATAGTGTTACCCTGCCTCGCTTCCTTGGTAGAGGTGTATGAGATTCATGACCCCTTGGCATGACTTGTGGGTAAAGATGCATAACCTCAACAAAGTGTAAAACTGGTATGTCAGTCGTGCTCACGGTCATGAGTGGCTCGGACCCTCACATGAGTAACTTATGGAATTAAATTTAACTGGTCATTTGCATCGCATTGTGGTTTATTATTAAATTTGATCTATTATTACTCTGGTTTGGTATATACTTACATGTAGTAACTGCTAATAAAATTTGACCAACTTATTAAAAGCAATGCTCAGCTTTAACCATTATTTGTTGATCAGCCTTACACTTCACATGAACTCCCACCTTTGGTGAGTTCATGCACATTATTCCCCACAACTTGTTAAGCTATGATCTTTTGTGAGCTCACCCTTATTATGATATATAACCCCCCCACAGGAGAAGTATGAGGACTATGAGCTTATCTAGGTGGCGTCTCCCAGTCGGCTTGATGGCGCCAAGGAATAAATATTTAGTTCATTTTATTGTTATCATTTATTTTTGTAAGACTCTTCTGCTATGTAATAATGGTTGTGACATTTATCTCTATACACTTGGTCATTATATGTGATGTTCTTCTTTGGCGCATATATGAGACGCACCCGGCTTTATCCCTTAAAATCCGGGTGTGACAAGAAAGCAACTAGTTCAACTTGTGATCGAGGGCAGCATCCATCCGTCTCCTCCTTAAGACTTCGGGATTGACTCAACAAGTTGAACCATCCCCTTGGGGATCGTGTTGGAGCAAAGACAGAATGCCCCCTCGATCCCGTCTCCGAAGTGTCGAAATACGGGCCCTGACTGCAGAGAAGAGGCGAAGACTGGGAGACATATTCTCGAAGGCATGTGTCACACCCGGTTTTAGATGGTAAACCGAATGCGAACCATGTACGTGCCAGGATCAGAAATTCACGTACAGAGCGATTACATAATTGGACATCATCACATAGTGCTCAAATAATAGCGAAAAGAAGTATTACATTATTACATCATGATATCCGAAACATCAACATAGTCGTTAACTTAAACATAAGTCAAAGTGTTGAATGGAACATAGTAAGGTAAGGCCTTCACAGGCAGCCGACTGGGGGGTTTCCCGCTAATCTAGTTTAGAACTCTTCAAAGTCCTAAAACTCTTGAAAATCCTCCGTGTTGCCTTTATCTTCTCCTGAGAAATGGTTGCAATAGGGACAACCTGGTGTTTAGTGTTTAAACAAGGGTGAGTACACATCAACGTACTCAGCAAATGTCTCGTTTGGTTGTAGTGGACTAGCTGTATGTGGGGTTAAGCTCAAAGCAGTTGCTTTTTGTTGGTTAGGTAATTATCATTAGTAGAAGCCAAGTTTTATCATAGAACCCAAGTGGATATTCCCAAAATAAAGCACCTCATCAGAGAGAAAGTACCAGGTATCATAAGTATAGCCATCATCATTAAACCATCAACATAAATGAATTCACTGTAATTCTAATCAAAGAGGATCCCATGGCTGCTCTAAACCGTGAGCATGGCTGATATACCAGTTTCTAACCCTCTACAGAGGTTGCACGCTTTACCCACGAGTCGTGGTCTCTTTCCAGACTAGGTTTGCAAAACCCGATCTTCACTACCGAGGTTAATGGCTTGGGATTCACGACGTAGCCTTTACAAAGATTATCCTAGTGTGTAGTCGTCCGTTAGGTTTCACCAGTCATACAAACATAGTGCTCCTCCCTAAGGTGGATGACTAACAAAACCAAATTGAATGAACCTTGGCACCCACCCTTAGCAGAGCAAGCACTATGCCCCAACCCCCGTTGATGGCACAACGACGAAGCCAACTATACCTCTAGGTTCCTCCAATTAATCAGCTAAGGGCGTCTCATACCACCCTCATGGTTGTACCGTTGTCCCGGATGGTCTCTGAAAGTTGCCTAGAGGCGAGTGAATAGGCGAAACCAGAAAATTATGAACTTTGAACACGCACTATGCCTAGGGTTAGTGTTAGAAATAATTCAAAGTGCGGAAGATAGTTCTCCTTGCTATGAGTTGCTCAATTAATGTGGATAATCTTGGGAGCAAACTCAAATCAATATGAGCAAGGAAACTTTAGAGAGAGTAAAGGGGGAAACAAATCGAATGGAGATCAACACAAATGAACACGGTGTTGGAACTTGCTCTCAAACGCAAGGAGGCCAACAAGGGTGAACAGTGGTGACAACAGGGTTACGAGCTAGGAGGCAATAGCTTTGTTAACCAGGCCTCTCACGGGCACTGTGCGGGGGTATTTATAGGTACCTGAACGCCCAGCGCCTTGTGTTAAGGACGCATGTGCCCTCAGCTACCTAGGTTATCCCCAGAATATTCCCATAAAGCAGGGTTACAGACTGTAATTACAGGGATGCCTTTACAAATTAGGCCCGTAACACGCGGCGGCCACGCAGGGCCCGTTACAATGGGCCGGATCGCACGTGGGCCTCTGAGCTGGACGAGGCCGCACTGTGGGATGCCTTCGTCGCCGGTCTTCGTCTGGTGCCGATCAAGCGAAGGGTGTCCCTGCCTGCTTTGTCTCTGTCTGAGCAGCGGCTATGCAGCGGAGACTTCGAGCGAAGGGTGGCGTTTCTGCCTTCGCTCCAACATTTGCCCTCCGAGGGACCAGTTCGACAAAGTCACCTGGTGCCGAAGACGTCGCTAGATGGTGGAGACGCTGCCCTCGCTCGAAGTGGTTCCGCGGGGGTTTTTGATGTGACCGTTGATTGACCGCGTACTGTTGGATTGCGGGTTTCCCGAAGCGCCGCGCTCTGTTGGATTACGGGTTTCCCGAAGAGCCGCGCCCTGCCTATAAAAGGGGGCGGGGGCCGGCGCTTTTGAACTTTACTTTCCGCGCTCCGCGAAAACCCTAGCCGCCCGCCGTCTTGCTGCTCGTCTGCCCGCCGTGCTCTTGTTCACCGGAGATCTGGCGCGAGTGAAGCAGACTGCCCGCCGCCGCCGCCGGTACGTAGCGATGCCGTCCTCCTCTTCTTCCGCTGCTGCTACACCGCCGGCCGATTCCTCGCCGCCGGCCGCCGCCTCGTCGGAGGAGACGCTGAGTAGTTTGATGGCGGATTTGCGCGCCGGCGATTCTGTCGATTTCGGCGTGTCGCGCATGTCGTCGGCCCGCGTGGAGGATATGCAGCGGTTGGGCTACTTCGGCGGCGGAGTTGCTCGTGCCCCGGGGACGGAGGAAGTCCCCGAGCCGGAGGGCGAGTTGGTTGTTTTCGAGGCGTTCTTCGCCGCCGGTCTCCGCTTGCCTGCACACCGGTTCTTCGGCGAACTCCTGCGCAGGTTCAACGTTCAGATACATCAGCTGACGCTGAATGCCGTGGTGGCCCTGTCGAAGTATGTCTGGGCGACGACTTCGTACGGCGGACAGCCATCGGTCGAAGTTTTTGCGAAGCATTATTGTTTACACTGGCAGAAGAGGATGATTGGGGACGAAGTTGCTTAGTTTGGGTCATGCACTTTCACGCCGAAGACCGGCAAGACCACAATGCAAGTAGTGGAGTTGGTTCCATGCGCCCGCAATAAGTGGGGCAACTGGAATGAATTTTGGTTTTACGTTGCTGAGGGTACCGTCGAAGGCCATGAGGGACTCCCCGTGTCCGAGATGTGCTCTCATTTTTACTCAGCGTACCCGCCCTTTGAAGTGGCAGAGATGGATGTGGACGAAGGGGCCCTTCGGTGTGCCGCCGGCCAGAGCAGTGGGCGCGATTTAGTTGAAGAGTTCGTGGCGTACGGGGTGTGGCCCTTGGCGCATGGCTGGGCGTTGGGCGAAGTGTGCCCTCGCCAGATGCCTTTTCGCGGTGGAAGGGTGGTGCGGAGTCCTGCCTTCGCACTGAATCTGCGAAACCGCGACCCGGCCGCCTTTGTGCGTGAGGCGGAGGATGGGGCGGTGCGGCTTGTTGGACGTTATGTGCCGAGGACAGAGGGCCAGCGCAGCTGGGAGATCCGCGGGTCGAATGACCGTCTGAACAGGGTCTTCGAATTGAACCAACTGCCATATGACGGCTATCCTGGTCAAGACGATGCGGACCGCCGAGGGAAGAAACCGGTGGTGGAGACTAAAGACGACCCTGCGCCGGCGGCCACCCCATCCTCTAAGAAGAGGAAACTAGGTACTGCCATGGGAGGACTTGGGGTTACTGATGGCTTTGCTTGAGAGTTGATGAGGACGTGCGCGGCCCCGGGGGAAAGGATGTCTTCGCCCGAGCTCCGGGAGTCTTCGGCTCGGATGCTGAAGGTTACCGGGGGTTGCTGGCCTAGGAATGTTCCTATCCCCCGCGCGGCCAGCGGGGACGTTTTTACATCTCGCATGGTTCGCAAATGGAGAGTTTTTCCTTACGGGCGGAATATTGCTGCTGTTGTGTCGGCAGTGATGGACCAGGATCGCCAGGGGGCTGCACAAAAGCGGCAGGCGGCTATCAGGATTGTTGAAGCCAGGCCAAAGAGGCAAAAGCGGGGGTCGGCGAAGGCTGCGGCCCCCGGCGGAGGCAAGCCGCCGCTGGCGGCGAAGTCAGGCGTCCCTGCATCTAGCAAGGCGCCAGAGGCAGCGGCGGGCGCCGGAGGCTCCAAGCCGACGAAGGCTGTGCCGCCGCTCAGCAGGGTGGCGGAGGCCGCGAAGGCGGCCCGAGCGTTGCCGTCGGCAGGCAAGCGTGTCGCCGACTTCGCCACCGACATTTGTGTGGAGGACTATCTTGGTGGTAAGTCGCTGGCTTTTTTTTTAAATTCGTTGGTGCGTTGCAGGGTCGGACGAGGGCCAGCTTGCTACAGTTGCGCCTGCCGCGGCGATCCCGACGGCTGCCATAGTGCCGAAGGCGAGGGGCGAGGCTCTTGGCTCCGGAGGCGAGGTGTTGGCCCTCGCGGTTGTCCGGGACGAGGCGGGCGCAGCGACCCGCCGGCTGAAGGAGGTGACGGAGGCGCTGAGTCAGGTCCGCTGAGCTATACTCTTTCCCACCCTCCCTTCTCTCTTTTTTTTAGGCAATGGCCTTACGTGTGCTCTGTAGGTGGCTGACTTCGCCAGCCGTACTGCGTCGGGGGCCCTCACGGCAGCTGTGTCTGCCGAAGTCGAGAGACTTCGGACGCAACATGCTGACGCCGTCCGTGAGAAATCTGCCTCCGACAGCAAGTGCCGTAAACTGACGGACAAGGTGGCCGCACTGGAGAGGGAGAAGGCTGACCTCCGGCGCCAACTGGCGGCGGAGAGGAGGGAGGCCAACGAGGCCATCGCCAAGGAGCAGGCTGCGCAGGCGGAGGCCAAGCTGGCGCGGGCGGAGGGCAATCTTGCCAAGGAGCTCGCCGAACATCTGCAGGAGCGGCTAACCGCCCTGGAGAGCCGCGCGAAGGGGGCCGAGGCCGCGATGCGTGCGGAGGCCGAACGGACGCGCACGCAGCTTATGGATACATATCATGAGCTGGGTGCGCGGACCGGTGACTTCGAGGTGCCGGACCGAGAGCCCGGGCTTCGTTGTCTGCAATGGGTGCAGGAGGAGCTGCTGGAACTCCCCGCCGTCGTGGGGGGGTTTATGTCGTACGCCTCCCTGGTCACCTGCGAGGGGGCGATGAACGCGCTCTCCCACGAAGGGTGCCGGCACTTCGAGGTCTTCGACCAGGCGGATGAAGATTTTGATCGAGATGTCTATAAGGTTGAAGACCTCGTGGTGAAGGATTCTGCCGGGGCCCTCTACGACCGGATGTGGGGTCCGCACGGTCGCGAGGTGGTCAGGGAGCGGGCGGAGACGGCGATGGCTCAGGTAACATTTTTGTTTGTTTGGCGTTTGTTGGATGTGGGGGGCGCGTGTGTTTGCTGAATTTTGCGTGTTGTGGCTTAGGCGTTGCGTGGCGAGCGGGTGGACGACCTCGAGGCGTTGAACAGCGCGCTGCCTGGCCCGGAGCCGACCCCTGCGGAGGCCGTGTCCGGGGTCGCCCTGGAGCCAACCCCGGAGACCGCGGAAGACGCACCGGATGCCCCCACATCCGCAGCGGCCGGCGAAGACCTGCCCCCGAAGGTGGCCGAAGGCGAACCGGATGCCCCCGCGGCTGCTGCGCCGAGTGCTGAAGATCCCGCGGCGGTGGTGGCGGAAACAACAGCGGAAGCAGCGGCGGAGCCAATGGCGGAGGCTTTCGCAGCGCCAGGGCCTTCGCAGGTGGCTTAGTGGGTGTAATAGGGTTGGGGAATTTTGGATATGTTACTGAATTTTGGTTGCTGCGCAGGTTCAAGAGTTTGGGCCTGCGCACGCAACCGCTACTGCTAAATTTTTGGCGACTTTGACCGCGGAAGGTGGTAATGAATGTGGTGGATCTGGATCTGAATTTTCTGAGTTTTTTGATGTTGCTGATTCTGGGAGCTCGGTTGAGTGGACTGAGGAGTCGTCGGAGGAGGATTTGGACTATTTCGCGGCTTTGGATGTGGCTGCGGCGGAGACCTCGCCGCACGCTGCGGACGAGCAAGATGTGCCAGGTCCTAGCACCGGGCGCCGACGGCGAAGGGCGGTTGCAAAGCGTAGAGTTGGCACGGAGAAAGGTCTCGGCTTCGTGTGAGTAGGGCTGGTCGGCAGGAACTGTTGTCTTTGCCGGCCGCCGCGAGTACAGGGGAAGGGGAACTGCGAAGTCTTTTTGCGGGTGAGGAGCTTAGGATAATGTTATTTAATTATAGGGAGATGGGAATTATTCCTAAGGTTGAGCCGATGTAGAGTGTGGCGCCCTCGCGTGTATATGTGTAAAGGCTTGTACGATGAAGTTGTGTGCCCTCGCTTGCCTGTGCCTGCGGAGGTGTTGTGTACTTTGTCTGGTATGTTTTGTTATGCTGTGCTGGAGTGGTTATAGTCGGTCTTAGCGCGGACGGTTTGATGCTGTCGTTTCTGCTTTTGTTGTACTAGTTCGGCTGCGCCTTTAAGCGGCTTCTGCGTGGATAGTCTTCGCGGTAGACTTCGGGTTTTTTCGCACTTGTTGTGCTATTCCGGCTGCACCCTTAGGCGACTTCTGCGCGGATAGTCTTCGCGATAGACTTCGTGTTTTTTTGCACTTGTTGTGCTAGTCTGGCTGCACCCTTAGGCGACTTCTGCGCGGATAGTCTTCGCGATAGACTTCGTGTTTTTTTCGCACTTGTTGTGCTAGTCCGGCTGCACCCTTAGGCGACTTCTGCGTGGATAGTCTTCGCGATAGACTTCGTGTTTTTTTCACACTTGTTGTGCTAGTCCGGCTGCACCCTTAGGCGACTTCTACGCGGATAGTCTTCGCGATAGACTTCGTGTTTTTTCGCACTTGTTGTGCTAGTCCGGCTGCACCCTTAGGCGACTTCTGCGCGGATAGTCTTCGCGATAGACTTCGTGTTTTTTCGCACTTGTTGTGCTAGTCCGGCTGCACCCTTAGGCGACTTCTGCGCGGATAGTCTTCGCGATAGACTTCGTGTTTTTTCGCACTTGTTGTGCTAGTCCGGCTGCACCCTTAGGCGACTTCTGCGCGGATTTGTCGCACGCGAGGGTGGCTAGCGCTTAGCCTCGCGGTGACCTCGAATTGGTCGAATGTCGAAGACCGTCGTCGCGGTCTTTTTTCGACGCATGTTTTTGTGGGGGATTTTTCACACATATATTACATGGCTCCGCCTCGTTAAAAACCTCACCCCCCGGGAGGAAAAGAGTGCGGGCCGGTACAAGATTGTTTTTGGCGAATTACAAGGGCTGAATCAGCCCCGATGAGTCAAACAAAAAATTTGCGAAGGTTGTCGATGTTCCAGGAGTGCTCCAGGTCCTCGCCGTTCGGCGTTGTGAGCCTGTAGGCGCTGGGGGAAGCTTTTGTCTTGACTATAAAGGGGCCCTCCCACTTGGGCTCCAGCTTGCCCCTGGACTCCGTCCGAGCTGTTCGGACGAGTACGAGGTCCCCTTCGCTGAACTCCCTCGGGATGACTGCGTGGTCGCGCCATGCTTTGGTCTGGGCTTGGTATTTGTTTAGGGCCTGTAGGGCGAAGACCCGGTCTCCGTCAATGAGATCTTTTGAAGTTGGCTCGTCCACGTCGGGGATGGCTGACGGAGCTGTACGCGGGGACCCATGCTTTATTTCTTGCGGGGTCATGGCCTCCGACCCGTATAGAAGGCGGAAAGGAGTGAACCCAGTCGCCCTGCACTCAGTTGTGTTTAGCGCCCAGACTGCCTCCGGTAACAAATCGGCCCATCTGCCTTTTTTCATCGAGGAGCATCTTCTTGACAGCTATGAAGATCTTCCCATTAGCGCGCTCCACGACCCCGTTGGACTGCGGGTGATAGACTGAAGCGAAGGCAAGCTTGGTGCCGATGGAGAAACAAAAATCCTTGAAATCTTGGCTGTCAAACTGCTTGCCGTTGTCAACTGTTAGCTCGGACGGTACTCCGAAGCGGCAAACAATGTTTTGCCAGAAGAATTTTTGGGCAGTCTTTGATGTTATTGTAGAAACAGCCCTCGCTTCGATCCATTTGGTGAAGTATTCGACGGCTACGAAGGCGAACTTGAGGTTCCCCTGAGCGGTGGGCAGGGGCCCGACAATGTCCAGGCCCCAGCGCTGGAGAGGCCATGTATGGGCAATCAGCTTTGTATACTGCGAGGGGCTGCCTGACCGAGGAGAAAACTTCTGGCAAGCTTCGCAGGACCTTGTGACCCGATTTGCGGCGCAGATCATTGCGGGCCAGTAAAACCCTTGGCGGATCACCTTGGCAGCTAGGGCCCTCGGCCCTGCGTGCGAGCCGCACGTGCCACTGTGGACTTCACGTAGGATCTGCATGCCGTCGGTTTCGGTGACGCACTTAAGCATTGGCTGACTGACCCCTTTCTTGTAGAGTTGGCCCTCAATCAGTGCGAAGTCCCGGCTTCGATGTCTGAGGCGCTTGGCTTCGCTGACGTCGGTTGGATGATAGTACCCCTGTAGGAACAGGGTTATTGGTGCCCGCCAGTCTTCGGTCATGATTAGGTTGACTATGCGGTGGCCCTCGCTATCATTAGTTATTTGGAGCCCCTCGGGGCTCCGGACGGCTGGCGTGCCGATGGTGTGAAAGAACACGTCAGAGGGCAAGGGTTCGCCCCTGGCGGCAGCCTTGGCCAATGCATCGGCCTCCTCGTTCTTGGCCCTATCCACATGCTGCAAGGTGAATCCCTTGAACTGTCTCTCGAGACTTCGGATGGCCGCGAGGTATTGCATGAGCGCGGGGTCTTTTGCTGCATAGTCTTTCTCGACCTGGCCGGCAACTATCTTGGAGTCTGTTTTGATGATACATGTGGTGACTCCGAGGGCCCTTAACTTGCGGAGGCCGAGGATAACCGCTTCATACTCTGCTATATTGTTTGTGCATCTGTCGGATTCCAGAGCGAAGCTGAGGCGTGCTGCATATCTGTGTTTGACTCCGGCTGGTGAGGTGACGACTGCAGCGACGCCTGCCCCCGCATGGCACCATGCGCCGTCGCAATGGATAGTCCAAACCTTCTCTGTGGACGGGTCTGGCTGCGTTATTGGCCCAGTCCAATCGACGACGAAGTCTGCCAGGACCTGTGACTTGATGGCTGTCCTGGGCTCGAAGCTGATGTGGTAGCCGGATAGTTCGGCTACCACTTGGCAATCCTCACCGATGCCTCCGGGTTTCTGAATAGTTCGCCGAGTCCCCTGTCTGAGGTGACTCGGACCTTGAATGCTTCAAAGTAATGGCGCAGCTTGTGCGAAGACATAACGACTGCGTAGGCGATCTTCTCCAGCTCTGTCATGTTGCACTTGGACGGTGTTAGTACTTCGGAGACATAGTAAACAGGGCACTGTCTGACCGCACCCTCAACCGTCTGCTCTTGCACTAGTGCCGCGCTGACCGCGTGCGGCGAAGCCGCGACATAGAGCAATAGGGGGAGCGAGGAGTCGGGGCTCGTGAGGATTGCTAGCTCCGACAGATACTGTTTCAGTGAGGCGAAGGCCGCTGCCTGCTCCGGTCCCCAGGCGAAGTCTTTTGCACCGCGGAGTGTTTTGAGGAAGGGGAGACTTCGCTCGGCGGACCTGGAGATGAACCTGTTGAGAGCGGCCAATCTGCCTGTCAGACGCTGGACGTCCCTGGCGGACTGCGGAGGCGTCATGTTTATGATGGCCTGGATCTTGGTTGGGTTGGCCTCAATGCCGCGATGTGATACCAGGTAGCCCAATATCTTGCCCTGGCGAACACCGAAGACGCACTTTTCCGGGTTTAGGCGGAGTCGTGCGTCTCGCATGTTCGCGAATGTCTCGGCGAGGTCGGCGAGATGGTCCTCCTTATTCTTGCTGGCGACGACGATGTCGTCCACATATGTAAATATATTTCTGCCAACCTGCCCTTCGAGTACTGTTTTGGTGAGTCTGGAGAAGGTGGACCCGGCATTCTTGAGTCCCTCCGGCATTCTGATGAAGCAATAAGTGCCGAAGGGTGTTATAAAGCTGGTGCTGGCCTTGTCTTCCTCCTTCATGTATATCTGGTGATAGCCGGAGAAGCAGTCGAGGAGTGACATGACCTCGCATTCGGCCGCGCTATCGACTATTTTGTCGATCCGTGGCAACGGGAAATTGTCCTTTGGGCAGGCCTTATTGAGACTGGTGAAGTCTATGCACATTCGCCATTTCCCGCTTTTTTTTGCACCATTACAACATTGGAGAGCCACGTGGGGTAAGCCACTGGCTCGATGAATTTAGCCTCTAGGAGGCGGTGCACCTCCGCCTTGGAGGCCTCTGTCTTTTCGTCGGACATTTTGCGAAGCCTTTGCTTTTTCGGTCGCACCGAAGGGTCAATTCCCAAACCGTGCTCAATTATGGATCGGCTGACTCCGACCAGGTCGAGGGCGGACCAGGCGAAGACATCTTTATTCTTGGCCAGGCAGCAGAGAAGCTTCTCTTCTTCATGTGAGGTAAGGTCTTCGCTGATAGTGACTGTCTGCTTGGGCGTGGCCTGATCGAGGGGGACAGTCTTGGTCCCGTCTTGGCTCTGCAGCTGTGCCTTGTCGTGCTGTTTATCGGTTGGGCTGGCGGGCGCAGGGACCTCACGTTGGGTCGTGAGACAGTGCACGTTCCTCTGACCAGGCACGAAGTCCCGCTCTATGTTGCGCGCCGTCTGCTGGTTGCCGTAGACCGTAATAGCGCCTAGCGGTCCTGGTATCTTCATACATAGGTACAGCCCGTGGATGGCAGCTTCGAACTTATTGATGGAGCCCCGGCCCATGATGGCGTTGTATGGATATACCATGTCCACGATATCAAAGGTTACTTGCTCACTTCGGGCATTGGGTGCTACACCGAAGGAGAGGGGCAACTCTATCTTGCCAACGGGAAAGGTGCCCTTGCCGCCGAAGCCATACAACGGGTTGTCCGAAGGCTTGAGCAGGCTGTGGCTTATACCCATGCGGTCGAAGGCGTGGAGGAAGATGATGTTCGCCTGACTGCTGTTGTCGACTAGGACTTTGTGTAAGTCCCAGCCTGCCACGCTGCAATTGATGACCATGGCGTCGATGTGGGGGGCGCTGCGCAGGTCGACGTCTCGTGCGTCGAAGGTTAGCGGTATGTGGGACCACTTTGTCTGCACGACTGGGCCAGTGACGGCGACATGGTTGATGCTGCGGTAGTGGTCCCGCTTCTGCCGCTTGGTGTCGAAGTCAGTGCTTGACCCCCCTGTTATCATGTGAATGACTCCGCGATATGGTTGATCGGCGAAGTCTTCCTGCTTTGGGGCATGGGGGATGTTTTGATGTTGCTGGTGTGGAGGTGGGGGTGGAGGAGGTACGATTTGTACTTCCTGATGGTGTTGGTAAGCGTGGTGCGGTGGATGCGGAGCGGGGGCGTGGATATATGGTGGAGGGGGTTGCTGGTAATTGTGCGCGACAATTCTGGGGTTGTCGGCTGGCTGCGCCCGTGCCATTCTGTCTCTGGTGGCCTTCGTTTCGGGGCAGTCTTTGGTTTGGTGGGCGCAGTCTTCGCCGTGAAAAAGGCAGTAGAATCGGCGCGGCGGCTGTGCGCGCCCTCGGCCCCTGCCACGAGTTCCATTTCCGCGGCCTTGGGGGGGATATTCCTGGCGGCGAGGGGGGTCAGCAGCGGGATGCTGGTTGGAGATGTTGTGCACTTGCTGCTGACTGCGGCCGTCTCGACCGGAGTCTGGCTGCGGAGTCCTCGTCCATGTGCGGCTGGACTGCGGGGCACCTTTGGGCTTCCGCTGTGACTCAACCTTGCGCTGGTGGAGCTCTTCAGATTTGGCATATTTTTCAAAGAGCTGATATAGCTCCTGGAGGTTCTTGGGTGGATCTCTGATACAATGACTGTAGAGGACGCCGGCACGAAGGCCACTGATGGCGTAGTGGATAGTGATCTGATCATCAACGGAGGGCAGCTGTGACTTGAGTGTTAAGAATTTGCGGTAATACTCCCGCAGAGTCTCCTTTTCCAGCTGCTTGCAAAGCGAGAGCTCGGCCAAGGCGTCAGTGTCTGGGCGGTACCCTTGGAAGTTGAGCAGGAACTTGTCCCTGAGACTTCTCCATGAATCAATGGACAGCGGAGGCAACCTGGTGAACCAGGTGAGTGCTGGGCCCTCTAGGGCGATGATGAAAGACTTCGCCATTGTGGCGTCGTCCCCTCCGGCGGATGCAACGGCGACCTGATAACTCATTATTGAAAGGGAAATGTGCCCTTGGGCCATTTCTAAGTATTTTGGTGATTGAGTGCCAACACAAGTGCTTAAATGTGAATTTATGCTCATGGATGGACAAAGTGCAAATCAAGAGTAAAGGTATGTTTCTAAGCCTTAGTACATTGGTTTTGTGTACTAATATACTTGTCTAAGTGTTAGAAACAGAAAGAAGAAGAAAAGAAAAGAGGTGAAAAAGGCTTGGCTGTGTGCAACCAAGACTCAGCTCAGTCTGGCACACCGGACTGTCCGGTGGTGCACCGGACAGTATCCGGTGCGCCAGGCTGACTCGGCGCGAAGTGGCCGCTCTCGGGAATTCGCCGACGGCGTACGGCTGAAATTCACCGGACTGTCCGGTGTGCACCGGACTGTCCGGTGAGCCAACGATCGGCCGGGCCAATGGTCGGCCGCGGAATCTGCGCGCGACACGTGGCCGGACCAACGGTCGGAAGGGGGCACCGGACTGTCCGGTGTGCACCGGACATGTCCGGTGCGCCAACGGCTCCCAGATCTGCAACGGTCGGTTGCGCCATTTTAGGAAGGAAATCGGGCACCGGACAGTGTCCGGTGTGCACCGGACTGTCCGGTGCACCCGACGACAGAAGGCAAGGTTGGCCTTCCAGATTCGCTCTCAACGGCTCCTAGCTGCCTTGGGGCTATAAAAGGGACCCCTAGGCGCATGGAGGAGCACACCAAGCAACCTTAGAGAATTCTTGATCATCCACACTCAGTCTTTGCGCATTCGTTTGTCATTCTCAGTGATTCGAGCTCCGTTCTAGTGAGAACTTTGAGATAGTCTTTTGAGCTCGATTCTTGGCCGTGTGTGTGCGCATTTTGCTGTGGATTTGTGTGTGTTGCTTCCCTCCCTTACTCCGTATTTCTTTGTGAATCTCAAGTGTAAGGGCGAGAGGCTCCAAGTTGTGGAGATTCCTCGCAAACGGGATATTGAAAGGCAAAGCAAAACACCGTGGTATTCAAGTTGGTCTTTGGACTGCTTGAGAGGGGTTGATTGCAACCCTCGTCCGTTGGGACGCCACAACGTGGAGTAGGCAAGCGTTGGTCTTGGCCGAACCACGGGATAAACCACTGTGTCATCTCTGTGTTTGATCTCTTGTGGTATTGTGTTTTGTTGAGACTCCTCTCTAGCCACTTGGCGATTATTGTGCTAACACTTAACGAGTTTTTGTGGCTATAAGTTTAAGTTTCACAGGATCACCTATTCACCCCCCCCTCTAGGTGCTCTCAATTGGTATCAGAGCCGTTCTCTTCAAGAAAGGGACTAACCGCCCGAAGAGATGGATCCTAAAGGCAAGGGGATGGTGATCAACGACAAGGAGAAGGAGTCCTTCGTCAACGAGCTCAATGATGACAAGCCCACCGACTCAGGCTCGGGCCACAAAAGAAAAGACGGGAGGAAGAAGAAGACAAGGCGCATCAAGGAAATTGTCTACTACGACAGCGACGAATCTTCCTCCTCCCAAAAGGACGACGACGACTACGATAAACGAAAGACGGTTAACTCAAACTTTTCTTTCGATTATTCGCGCATCCCGCATAGTTCAAATGCTCAATTGCTTCCCATTCCACTTGGCAAGCCCCCTCACTTTGATGGAGAGGATTACGGATTTTGGAGTCATAAAATGCGTACTCACCTGTTTTCTCTCCATCCAAGCATTTGGGAGATTGTGGAAAGTGGAATGAAATTTGATAGCTCAGATAGCCCTGTGTTTATTAATGAACAGATTCATAAAAATGCACAAGCTACTACTGTGTTGCTAGCTTCTTTGTGCAGGGACGAGTATCACAAGGTGAGCGGCTTGGACAATGCCAAGCAGATCTGGGACACCCTCAAGATCTCTCATGAGGGAAACGACGTCACCTTGCTCACCAAAATGGAGTTGGTGGAGGGCGAGCTTGGACGGTTCGCGATGATAAGGGGCGAGGAGCCGACACAAACATACAACCGGCTCAAGACCCTTATCAACAAAATAAGGAGCTACGGGAGCACGCGATGGACGGACCACGACGTCGTCCGCCTAATGCTAAGGTCATTTACCGTTCTTGATCCTCATTTGGTGAACAATATTCGTGAAAATCCCAGGTACACCAAGATGTCGCCCGAAGAAGTTCTTGGGAAATTCGTTAGCGGGCGAATGATGATCAAGGAGGCGAGGTACGTGGACGACGCCTTGAATGGTCCGATCAACGAGCCGCAACCCCTTGCTCTCAAGGCAACACGAAGCAAGGAGGCGCTACCTAGCAAGGTGGCACAGTTTGAGGCGGCTGGACTTAATGATGAAGAGATGGCTCTCATCATCAAAAGATTCAAGACGGTGCTTAAAGGTCGCAAGGGACAACCAAGCAAGACCAAAGCCAAGGGGAAGCACTCATGCTTCAAATGCGGTAAGCTTGGTCATTTTATTGCTAACTGTCCCGACAATGATAGTGATCAGGATCAAGGGAACAAGAGGGAGAAAAAGAAGAACTATAAGAAGGCAAAGGGCGAGGCTCATCTTGGCAAGGAGTGGGATTCGGACTGCTCTTCGTCCGACTCCGACAATGAAGGACTCGCCGCCACCGCCTTCAACAAGTCATCCCTCTTCCCCAACGAGCGTCACACTTGCCTCATGGCAAGGGAGAAGAAAGTAAGCACTCATAACACTAGTACTTATGCTTCTTCAAGTGAGGATGAGTCTAGTGATGATGATGAGATAGATTACTCATGCTTATTCAAGGGATTAGATAGAACCAAGGTAGACAAAATTAATGAATTAATTGATGCCTTGAATGATAGGAATTTACTCTTAGAAAAGCAAGAGGATTTGTTGTATGAAGAGCATGATAAATTTGTAGAAGCTCAGAAATCTCTTGCTCTAGAAATTAAGAGGAATGAAATGCTCTCTAGTGAATTATCTTCTTGTCATGAAACTATTGCTAAGTTAAAAGGTTTTAATGATGATTTAAATGCTAAACTAGAAGTATCTTGTAAATCTAATTCTTGTGTAGAAATTGTTGAAACTTGCAATAGGTGTAAAGATTTTGACATTGATGCTTGTAGTGAACACCTAGTTTCAATTTCCAAACTTAATGATGAATTGGCTAGTCTTAATGCCCAACTTAAGACTAGCAAAAGCGAATTTGATAAATTAAAATTTGCAAGGGATGCCTACACAATTGGTAGACACCCCTCAATTAAGGATGGACTTGGCTACAAGAGGGAAGCCAAGAACTTGACAAGCCATAAGGCTCCTATCTCCGCCAAGGAGAAAGGGAAGGCTCCTATGGTTAGTAGTGCTAAAAAGAACCATGCTTTTATGTACCATGATAGGAGACAAACTAGAAATGCTTATAGGAGTTATAATGCTTATGCTGATTTTGATTCTCATGCTATGTTTGCTTCTAGTTCTTCCTATGTGCATGATAGAATTATTGGTAGGAGAAATGTTGTTCATAATATGTCTAGGAAAAATGCTGTCAATGTTCCTAGAAAAGTTATGAATGGTCCCTCTACAATTTATCGTGCCTTAAATGCTTCCTTTGCTATTTGTAGAAAGGATAGGAAAATAGTTGCTAGAAAATTAGGGGCAAGATGCAAGGGAGACAAAACTTGCATTTGGGTCCCTAAGGATATTTGTGCTAACCTTGTAGGACCCAACATGAGTTGGGTACCTAAGACCCAAGCCTAAATTTGCCTTGCAGGTTTATGCATCCGGGGGTTCAAGCTGGATTATTGACAGCGGATGCACAAACCATATGACGGGGGAGAAGAAGATGTTCACCTCCTACGTCAAGAATAAGGATTCCCAAGATTCAATAATATTCGGTGATGGGAATCAAGGCAAGGTAAAAGGGCTAGGTAAAATTGCAATCTCCAATGAGCACTCTATCTCTAATGTGTTTTTAGTAGAGTCTCTTGGATATAATTTGCTAACTGTTAGTCAGTTATGTAATATGGGATATAACTGCTTATTTACAAATGTAGATGTGTCTGTCTTTAGAAGATGTGATGGTTCACTAGCTTTTAAGGGTGTACTAGACGGCAAGCTTTACTTAGTTGATTTTGCAAAAGAAGAGGCCGGTCTAGATGCATGCTTAATGGCTAAGACTTGCATGGGCTGGCTGTGGCATCGCCGCTTAGCACATGTGGGGATGAAGAACCTTCACAAGCTTCTAAAGGGAGAACACGTGATAGGTCTAACCAATGTTCATTTCGAAAAAGATAGACCTTGTGCAGCTTGTCAAGCAGGGAAACAAGTGGGAGGCTCTCATCACACCAAAAATGTGATGACAACATCAAGACCCCTGGAGCTGCTACATATGGACCTCTTCGGACCCGTCGCCTATCTGAGCATAGGAGGAAGTAAGTATGGTTTAGTTATTGTTGATGACTTTTCCCGCTTCACTTGGGTGTTCTTTTTGCAGGATAAGTCTGAAACCCAAGGGACCCTCAAGCGCTTCCTCAGGAGAGCTCAAAATGAGTTTGAGCTCAAGGTGAAGAAGATAAGGAGCGACAACGGGTCCGAATTCAAGAACCTTCAAGTGGAGGAGTTCCTTGAGGAAGAAGGGATCAAGCACGAGTTCTCCGCTCCCTACACACCACAACAAAATGGTGTGGTAGAAAGGAAGAACAGGACGCTCATCGATATGGCAAGGACGATGCTAGGAGAGTTCAAGACCCCTGAGTACTTTTGGTCGGAAGCCGTGAACACGGCTTGCCACGCCATCAACAGGGTCTACCTTCATCGTCTCCTCAAGAAGACGTCGTATGAGCTACTAACCGGTATCAAACCAAATGTATCGTACTTTCGTGTATTTGGGAGTAAATGCTACATTCTAGTGAAGAAGGGTAGAAATTCTAAGTTTGCTCCCAAAGCTGTAGAAGGGTTTTTGTTAGGTTATGATTCAAATACAAAGGCGTATAGGGTCTTCAACAAATCATCGGGGTTAGTTGAAGTCTCTAGCGACATTGTATTTGATGAGACTAATGGCTCTCCAAGAGAGCAAGTTGTTGATTGTGATGATGTAGATGAAGAAGATGTTCCGACGGCCGCTATACGAACCATGGCGATTGGAGAAGTGCGGCCACAGGAACAAGATGAACGAGATCAACCGTCTTCCTCAACTATGGTGCTTCCCCCAACTCAATACGATGAACAGGTTCATCAAAAGGAGGCGTGTGATCAAGGGGGAGCACAAGATGATCATGTGATGGAGGAAGAAACGCCATCGGCACCTCCAACCCAAGTTCGAGCGGTGATTCAAAGGGATCATCCCGTCGACCAAATTTTGGGTGACATTAGTAAGGGAGTAACTACTCGATCTCGATTAGTTAATTTTTGTGAGCATTACTCCTTTGTCTCTTCTATTGAGCGTTTCAGGGTAGAAGAGGCCTTGCTAGATCCGGACTGGGTGTTGGCCGTGCAGGAGGAGCTCAACAATTTCAAGAGAAATGAAGTTTGGACGCTGGTGCCTCGTCCCAAGCAAAATGTTGTGGGAACCAAGTGGGTGTTCCGCAACAAACAAGACGAGCACGGGGTGGTGACAAGGAACAAGGCTAGACTTGTGGCAAAAGGTTATGCCCAAGTCGCAGGTTTGGACTTTGAGGAGACTTTTGCTCCTGTGGCTAGGCTAGAATCAATTCGTATCTTGCTAGCATATGCCGCTCACCATTCCTTCAGGTTGTTCCAAATGGATGTGAAGAGTGCTTTCCTCAACGGGCCGATCAAGGAGGAAGTGTACATGGAGCAACCCCCTGGCTTCGAGGATGAACGGTACCCCGACCACGTGTGTAAGCTCTCTAAGGCGCTCTATGGACTTAAGCAAGCCCCAAGAGCATGGTATGAATGCCTTAGAGACTTTCTAATTGTTAATGTTTTCAAGGTTGGGAAAGCCGACCCAACTCTCTTTACTAAGACATGGGATGGTGATTTGTTTGTGTGCCAAATTTATGTCGATGACATAATATTTGGTTCTACTAACCAAAAGTCTTGTGAAGAGTTTAGTAGGGTAATGACGCAGAAATTCGAGATGTCGATGATGGGCGAGTTGAACTACTTCCTTGGGTTCCAAGTGAAGCAACTCAAGGACGGCACCTTCATCTCCCAAACGAAGTACACGCAAGATCTGCTAAAGCGGTTTGGGATGAAGGACGCCAAGCCCGCAAAGACTCCGATGGGAACCGACGGACACACCGACCTCAACAAAGGAGGTAAGTCCGTTGATCAAAAAGCATACCGGTCAATGATAGGGTCTTTACTTTATTTATGTGCTAGTAGACCGGATATTATGCTTAGCGTATGCATGTGTGCTAGATTTCAATCCGATCCTAAGGAGTGTCACTTAGTGGCGGTGAAGCGAATTTTAAGATATTTGGTTGCTACGCCTTGCTTCGGGCTCTGGTATCCAAAAGGGTCTACCTTTGACTTGGTTGGATACTCAGATTCTGACTATGCTGGATGTAAGGTCGATAGGAAGAGTACATCAGGGACGTGCCAATTCTTAGGAAGGTCCCTGGTGTCGTGGAACTCTAAGAAACAAACCTTCGTTGCCCTATCCACCGCTGAGGCCGAGTATGTTGCCGCAGGGCAGTGTTGCGCGCAACTACTTTGGATGAGGCAAACCCTCAGGGACTTTGGCTACAATCTGAGCAAAGTCCCACTCCTATGTGATAATGAGAGTGCTATCCGCATGGCGGAAAATCCTGTTGAGCACAGCCGCACAAAGCACATAGACATCCGGCATCACTTTTTGAGAGACCACCAGCAAAAGGGAGATATCGAAGTGTTTCATGTTAGCTCCGAGAACCAGCTAGCCGATATCTTTACCAAGCCTCTAGATGAGAAGACCTTTTGCAGGCTGCGTAGTGAGCTAAATGTCTTAGATTCGCGGAACTTGGATTGAATTGTAGCATACATGTGTTTATGCCCTTGATCATGTTCCTTTTGCATTTTGTTGTTTAGTATGGTGCTCAAGTTGTACAAACACTCCCTGGACCTCACAAGTCCGTTGCAAAGTGATGCACAGTTTTAGGGGGAGATGTGCTACAACTTGACCCTTTGAGACTAACCATGTACTTGAGTTTGGTTGTTTTAGTCTTCAAGGAGAATTGAAAGGGAAAAGGTGGACTTGGACCATGCAAGACTTCCACTGCACTCCGATGAAAAGAGTAACTTTTCCAAGTTCATCTTTTAACTCTTACTGCCTATTTGCTCTTCATTGAAGATTTTGGTGAGGCAATGGGGTTAAAAGGGCCAAGATTGATCCCGTTTTGGTGCTTGATGCCAAAGGGGGAGAAAATAAAGGCCAAAGCAATAAATGGATCAGCTACCACTTGAGAAATTTTGAAAATAATAAAATAGAGCTTTTTGTTTTGTCAAAACTCTTGCATTGTCTCTTTTGTCAAAAGTTGGCCTCTTGTGGGGAGAAGTGTTGATTATGGGAAATAGGGGGAGTTTTTGAAATCTTTGATCAATCTCTTTTGGAAAGACTCTCTTTATGCTTCACATGTGTGTTTGACTTAGAGATAGAGATTTGAGTTTGATTTGCAAAAACAAACCAAGTGGTGGCAAAGGATGATCCATATATGCCAAAATTGAATCCAAATAAATTTGAGTTTTATTTGAAGTGATATTGCACTTGTTCTAGTTGCTTTATGTTGTGTTGGCATAAATCACCAAAAAGGGGGAGATTGAAAGGGAAATGTGCCCTTGGGCCATTTCTAAGTATTTTGGTGATTGAGTGCCAACACAAGTGCTTAAATGTGAATTTATGCTCATGGATGGACAAAGTGCAAATCAAGAGTAAAGGTATGTTTCTAAGCCTTAGTACATTGGTTTTGTGTACTAATATACTTGTCTAAGTGTTAGAAACAGAAAGAAGAAGAAAAGAAAAGAGGTGAAAAAGGCTTGGCTGTGTGCAACCAAGACTCAGCTCAGTCTGGCACACTGGACTGTCCGGTGGTGCACCGGACAGTATCCGGTGCGCCAGGCTGACTCGGCGCGAAGTGGCCGCTCTCGGGAATTCGCCGACGACGCACGGCTAAAATTCACCGGACTGTCTGGTGTGCACCGGACTGTCCGGTGTGCACCGGACTGTCCGGTGAGCCAACGGTTGGCCGGGCCAACGGTCGGCCGCGGAATCTGCGCGCGACACGTGGCCGGGCCAACGGTCGGAAGGGGGCACCGGACTGTCCGGTGTGCACCGGACATGTCCGGTGCGCCAACGGCTCCCAGATCTGCAACGGTCGGCTGCGCCATTTTAGGAAGGAAATCGGGCACCGGACACTGTCCGGTGTGCACCGGACTGTCCGGTGCACCCGACGACAGAAGGCAAGGTTGGCCTTCCAGATTCGCTCTCAACGGCTCCTAGCTGCCTTGGGGCTATAAAAGGGACCCCTAGGCGCATGGAGGAGCACACCAAGCAACCTTAGAGCATTCTTGATCATCCACACTCAGTCTATGCGCATTCGTTTGTCATTCTCAGTGATTCGAGCTCCGTTCTAGTGAGAACTTTGAGATAGTCTTTTGAGCTCGATTCTTGGCCGTGTGTGTGCGCATTTTGCTGTGGATTTGTGTGTGTTGCTTCCCTCCCTTACTCCGTATTTCTTTGTGAATCTCAAGTGTAAGGGCGAGAGGCTCCAAGTTGTGGAGATTCCTCGCAAACGGGATATTGAAAGGCAAAGCAAAACACCGTGGTATTCAAGTTGGTCTTTGGACTGCTTGAGAGGGGTTGATTGCAACCCTCGTCCGTTGGGACGCCACAACGTGGAGTAGGCAAGCGTTGGTCTTGGCCGAACCACGGGATAAACCACTGTGTCATCTCTGTGTTTGATCTCTTGTGGTATTGTGTTTTGTTGAGACTCCTCTCTAGCCACTTGGCGATTATTGTGCTAACACTTAACGAGTTTTTGTGGCTATAAGTTTAAGTTTCACAGGATCACCTATTCACCCCCCCTCTAGGTGCTCTCAATTATGTATTGCGCCGGGTCGGTGCTGCCGTTGTACTTGGGATAGGTCCCTGCTCGGAAGTTAGCTGGCCAAGGCGTCACTTGCAGGTGTGGCGCCAGGGGACTTCGCTCGTCGAGGTAGTTGACCCCTTGGAATGGCGCGGCGTGCTGGAAGGTGTAGTCACGCTGGGGGAAACGCGGGTTATCCGGCTGTGCTCGGTGTTGCAGGGGTGGCCCATGCTGCAGGCCGAGGTGGCCTTCGCGCGTGTCTTCCGGTTGTGCGCGCTGCTGGAGGGGTGGCTCTTGGTGCGGGCCGAGGTGGCCTTCGCGCTGCATCAGCGCGATCTCGCGCTCGAGGTCTTGGGCCTTCTGCTCCTCGTCGCGTATCATTTGCCGCACTTTGGCTAGTGCGGACACACGCTGGCGCTTCGCTTCCAGTATTTCTTTCTGCCTCTGGAGATTACGGTTCTTGAGGCGCAGGGCGCGCAGCTGTAGCTGTTCTTCTGTTGAGACGCCGAGGGCCTCACCGTCCTCGGTGAGGTCCGTGCCTTCCAGTGGGGCGAAGCGTGGGGGCGGCTGCGATTGTCCTTCGGGCCCGCAGGTGTGGAAGGTGTCGTCTTCGCAGGTGTGGGGGACATTGTCTTCAGTGGGCTCTTGGTGGGTGGATTGGGTGAGGGCGAGGGCCTTGCCCTTTCTTGCTGCTAGCAGTGCTGCCTTCGCAGCCTCGTCAGCCTTTGGGTTAGCTCTCTTGGGTGCCATCGCGGGTGGTTTTGTCGTAGCACGAACGGTGGGTGCCAAATGTTGGAACTTGCTCTCAAACGCAAGGAGGCCAACAAGGGTGAACAGTGGTGACAACAGGGTTACGAGCTAGGAGGCAATAGCTTTGTTAACCAGGCCTCTCACGGGCACTGTGCGGGGGTATTTATAGGTACCTGAACGCCCAGCGCCTTGTGTTAAGGATGCATGTGCCCTCAGCTACCTAGGTTATCCCCAGAATATTCCCATAAAGCGGGGTTACAGACTGTAATTACAGGGATGCCTTTACAAATTAGGCTCGTAACACGCGGCGGCCACGCAGGGCCCGTTACAATGGGCCGGATCGCACGTGGGCCTCTGAGCTGGACGAGGCCGCACTGTGGGATGCCTTCGTCGCCGGTCTTCGTCTGGTGCCGATCAAGCGAAGGGTGTCCCTGCCTGCTTTGTCTCTGTCTGAGCAGCGGCTATGCAGCGGAGACTTCGAGCGAAGGGTGGCGTTTCTGCCTTCGCTCCAACACACGGTGATTTGTTTATCAAGGTTCGGTTGCAAAGAACCTAGTCCCCGTTGAGGAGGCCACAAAGGTCGGGTCTATTCCAACCCTTTCCCTCTCTCAATCGGTCACTTAGACCGGTTGAGTGCTTCTTCTTGATCACTTGGGTCACTAAGACCCCGCAAGGATCACCACACACTTAGGTGTCTCTTGCTATCTTTACAAAACACTTAGAAAGAATTAGAGTGAGAAGAAGAGAGCAATCCAAGCAACAAGAGCAACAAAAGAAACACAAATGATCCTCTCTCAAGTCACTAAGCAATTGAGTTGATTTTGGAATTTGGAGGGGATTGAATGCTTTGATTGTGTCTTTGGAGTGTTTGCCTTTGCTCTAGTATTGAATGTGAAGATGTGAAAGCTTGGATGGCTTGAATGGTGGTGGTTGGGGGTATTTATAGCCCCAACCACTATTCCAGCTGTTGTTGTCGATGGGCACACCGGACAGTCCGGTGGTGCACTGGACATGGCATTGTTCATTGTCCGGTGTGTGCCACGTTAGTCGATCGTTGGGGTTTGGAGCGGTTGACCGTTGAAGTCCTTTATCCTCTTGCGGTACTAGACAGTCCGGTGGTGCACCGGACAGTCCGGTGCGTTCTGACTTTGCAGTTCTAAACTTCTGACTTCTGCATTGTTCCTCTGTCAGCGCAGTCGACCGTTGAGCGAAGTTTACCGTTGCTCCGTTGGCTCACCGGACAGTTCGGTGCACACCGGACAGTCCAGTGAATTATAGTGGAGTGACTCTAAGAAAACCCGAGAGCGGCCAGTTCGCGAGGTGCCTCGGCCTAAGCCCCGGACAGTGTCTCGTGCACACCGAACAGTGTCCGGTGCGCCATTGGTTGCACCAATACTTGTTTTTGCTCCAAACTTTGTAGAGTTCCTCAACTCACTTTCTTTGTTGGTTTATGTTGAACTTTATGCACCTCAGATAAATGACAACTAGGCAAACTAGTTAGTCCATATGATTTGTGATTGACATCAAACACCAAAATTGATTATAGGAAATAGTTAGGCCCATTTCCCTTTCAGTCTCTCAATGAACAGGTCCTTACGGAGAGTTACTCGGGAAACAGCCCGAGCCCTCTAAAATTCCACAAGTTCACAATCATAATGAATCATCGTATCATAAAGTAATTCTCATCATGTTCGTTGATTAGGGTAAAGCATTAGCATGTAGCTAATCATAATAACCCAACCCAAAAAGGTAATCAAGGATAGGACAAATATAAAGCTAGTCATTCCTTAGGTTAATCATAGTATGCAGGACATTGAATTATAAAGTAAATAGGACATAATAGGTTACATGACACTTGCCTTGACCAAACTGCTCCTGCTTATGGGCTTCTCCTGAACTTCCTCGGACTCCGCAGACGAAACGTTATCTAAGCGAGTGCAAACACACGTTGGACATTCTTGAAACATAAAGGAACAGTATACCATATAAGGGAAAACATTATAAACACGTTCAATACAAAATAGCGCTCGCTTCTACGGTCACACGAGAAAAAGAAACGTCGAGTTCGAAGCTACGATTGAGAAGTTATTGCGTTTACGTTTTACAAATATGAAATAGAACATTTAATTCGACATACTTGCATTAAACAACATTTATTAAATGTAACTAGAGTTATTACCTAGTTTTAATTAATCTACTATGCTAACAGCCATCAGTTAAACAAGCAATTTAAATACTATTAATGACTCTAAGCGAGGCGAATTAGTGGCGCAAGACAAAATGTGCGACGCACGAAACAGCACGCACATGGCGCGCAGACCAATGCGACACACGAGGACTATTAAATAGCTAACACGTTTATACTAAACAATTATTAATACAGGATATTTATGTTAATATAACCATGTTGGTGTTTGTTATAAACGTGCAAGTTGAAAACCCTAAATTAGATTTTTTTTGGAATGCTACTTTAATAATCATCGGTCAAATAAACATTTAATAAATAAAAAAAATGTAACAGTAGAGAATAATACTTCTACCATGTAGACAATTTTAATACAAATCTAACGCGACTTCAACGGAGCGAAACAGATTTAAAATGCAAAAGATACCGCATTTTTAAATAGCACAGGGGCCTTTTCGCAAAACACCATATCCTTCCTCCCTCCATCTTCTTCCTCTCACCATGGCAAGGAAGGACGAGGGGCAGGGGAGGGGGCCGGCCGCAAGGGGGGCCGCGCTGAAAGGGAAATGTGCCTTTGGGCCATTTCTATAATTTTTTGGTGATTAAGTGCCCAACACATATTCTTTAAGTCCTATTGTGCCAAAGAGTGAAAAAGTGCAAATCAAGGCATGAGGTATGTTTCTAGACTTAGTACATTTGTTTTTGAATACTAATGAAGTTATCTAAGTGCTAGAAACAGTGAGAAAAGAAGAAGAAAAGGAACCGAAAAGACTTGGCTCGGTGCAGCCAAAACTCAGCTCAGTCTGGCACACCAGACTGTCCGGTGGTGCACCGGACAGTGCCCGGTGCACCAGGCTGGTCTCCAGTGAAAAGGCTGCTCTCGGGAAATTATCAGCGGTGTACGGCTATAATTCACCGGGCTGTCCGGTGGTGAACTGGACTGTCCGGTGAGCCAACGGTCGCCAGCGCAACGGTCGGTCGCGCAATCCGCGGGCGACGCGTGGCCCGCACCAACGGTCGGTAGGGGGCACCGGACTGTGCGGTGTGCACCGGACAGTGTCCGGTGCGCCATCGGGCCCGAAGCCGCAACGTTCGACTGCGCCTTATTTGGAAGGCAATCGTGCACGGGACAGCTACAGTGACTGTCCGGTGGTGCACCAGACTGTCCAGTGCACCACACGACAGAAGGCAAGATTAGCCTTCCAAGATTGTCTTCAATGGCTCCTAGCTACCTTGGGGTTATAAAAGGGACCCATAGGTGCATGGAGGAGTCACTCAAGCATTCTTTGAGTATTCTAAAGCATCCAGACTCCGCTCCCACGCATTTGATTCTCTGTTAGTGATTTGAGCTCCATTTGAGTTGCGAACTCCGTGTGCTGTACTTTGAGCTCAAGTTGTGACTTGTGTGCGTGGTTGTGCTGTGGATTTGAGTCTTGTGTGTGTTGCTCTCCCCTCCCTTACTTCTGTGCTTCTTTTGTGATCATCATTGTAAGGGCGAGAGACTCCAAGTTGTGGAGATTCCTCGCAAACGGGAGAAAGACTAAGAAAGGAAGCCATGGTATTCAAGTTGATCATTGGATCGCTTGAAAGGGGTTGAGTGCAACCCTCGTCCATTGGGACGCCACAACATGGAAGTAGGCAAGTGTTACTTGGCCGAACCACGGGATAAAAATCACGTGTCTCGTGTGTTGCTTATTGTGTTTGCTTTGTTCGCACGAGAACGTTTCTTAGCCACTTGACTACACTAACACTTATAACTAAGTTTTGTGGCTATTAGTGTTTGATTTTTACAGGATCACCTATTCACCCCCCTCTAGGTGCTCTCAATTGGTATCAGAGTCGTTCTCTTCACGTAAGGGACTAATCGCTCGAAGAGATGGATCCTAAGGGAAAGGGGATGGTGGTCAACGACAAGGAGAAGGAGTCCATCTTCAACGAGCCAAGAGATGACAAGCCCACTGACTCTGGCTCGAGTCACAAGAAGAAGGACGGGAAGAAGAAGAGGCGCATCAAGAAGATCATCTACTACGACAGTGATGCTTCTTCTTCTTCTTCACCAAGAGACGACGACGACGACGATTCTTCGTCAAAGAAAAAGACGGTTAATCAAAACTATTCCTTTGATTATTCTCGTATTCCGTACAATTCAAATGCCCATTTACTTTATATTCCTCTTGGAAAACCCCCACACTTTGATGGAGAGGATTACTCATTTTGGAGTCAAAAAATGCGTAGTCATCTATTTACTCTCCATCCTAGCATTTGGGAAATTGTGGAAAATGGAATACATTTCGATAGTACAGATAATCCTGTGATGATAAATGAACAAATTCATAAGAATGCACAAGCTACCACTGTTTTGCTAGCATCTTTGTGCAGGGATGAATACAACAAGGTTAGCGGCTTGGACAACGCCAAACAAATCTGGGACACCCTCAAGATCTCACATGAGGGAAATGATGCCACCATGATCACCAAGATGGAACTAGTGGAAGGCAAGCTAGGGAGATTTGCCATGATCAAGGGAGAGGAGCCAACTCAGACTTACAACAGGCTCAAGACTGAAAGGGAATTAGGCTTACACCTATTTCCTAATTGATTTTGGTGGTTGAATTGCCCAACACAAATAATTGGACTAACTAGTTTGCTCTAGATTATACATTCTACAGGTGCCAAAGGTTCATCTACAACTATACTAAATCGACTGTTTGGAATACCGTAGATTATTCCGGACAGGAGAAGCTTTTTGAAAAAACAGGCCAAGCACGGACCGTCCGGGCCCCTGCGGCGGACCGTCCGCAACACCAGGATGACCCTCAGACAGAACCAATGCAAAAATCCAAGTCTGCACTACGGACCGTCTGAAGGAAAAGCAAGGACCGTCTGAGACCTCGCGCGGACCGTCCGGCCTCAGGCGCGGACCGTCCGGTAGGTGAGGAACCGAAAACCCGAAGGTGACGGGTTCGGAAAAATGAATTATAGCGTCCGCGCGGACCGTCCGGGGTGCACGACCGGACCGTCCGCGACTGACTTTATCTGACATCTGACGACGCCTTAAATGCAATATAGCCGTTGATATAGCCGTTACTGCTGACCGTTGCGTTTTCAGCCGTTGATCTACAGGCGCGGACCGTCCGGACCAGAAGGGCGGACCGTCCGCGGTCGGCAGAATGAAGCAACGACTAGGAAGTGGTTGGTGGCTATAAATACAACCCCAACCACCTCCATTCACTTCATCCAAGCATTCCAACCTTCAACATTCAATACAAGAGCTAGCAATCCATTCCAAGACACATTCAAAGCCTCAAATCTCTCCAAGTTCCAAAGTTGAGACAAGTGATCATTAGTGATTAGTGACTTAAGAGAGAGAAAGATCCGTGTGTTATTTGTCGCTCTTGTCGCTTGGCTTTTGCAATCGTGCTTTCTTTCAATCTTTCTTGCGATCAACTCAATTGTAGCCAAGGCAAGAGACACCAATTGTGTGGTGGTCCTTGCGGGGAAGTTTGTTCCCGTTTGATTGAGAAGAAGAAGCTCACTCGGTCCGAGGGACCGTTTGAGAGAGGGAAAGGGTTGAAAGAGACCCGGTCTTTGTGACCACCTCAACGGGGAGTAGGTTTGCGAGAACCGAACCTCGGTAAAACAAATCCACGTGTCACACTCCTTATTCGCTTGCTATTTGTTTTGCACCCTCTCTCGTGGACTTGATTATATTTCTAACGCTAACCCGGCTTGTAGTTGTGATTAAGTTGTTAAATTTCAGATTCGCCCTATTCACCCTCCCTCTAGGCGACTTTCAATTGGTATCAGAGCCCGGTGCTTCATTAGAGCCTAACCGCTCGAAGTGATGTCGGGAGATCACGCCAAGAAGGAGATGGAGACCGGCGAAAAGCCCACTACAAGCAATGAGAAAGCTCTATCGGGGGAGTCCCGCAACAAGGAGAAGAGGAAGGAAAAGAAGAAGGAAAAGAAGACTTCTTCTCACAAGTCGCATCGGAGTGGCGACAAAATAAAGAAGATGAGGAAGGTGGTCTACTATGAGACCGACACTTCATCACCTTCTACCTCCGGCTTCGACGCACCCTCCATAACTTCTAAGCGCCATGAGCGCAAGAAGTTTAGTAAGATTCCCTTACATTATCCTCGTACTTCTAGACATACTCCATTACTTTCCGTTCCATTAGGCAAACCGCCAACCTTTGACGGTGAAGATTATGCTAGGTGGAGTGATTTAATGAAATTTCATCTAACCTCACTCCACAAAAGTATATGGAATGTTGTTGAGTTTGGAGCACAGGTACCATCCGTAGGGGATGAGGATTATGATGAGGACGAGGTGGCCCAAATCGAGCACTTCAACTCCCAAGCCACAACCATACTCCTCGCCTCTCTAAGTAGGGAGGAGTACAACAAGGTACAAGGATTAAAAAGCGCCAAGGAAGTTTGGGACGTGCTCAAAACCGCGCACGAGGGTGATGAACTCACCAAGATCACCAAGCGGGAAACGATCGAGGGGGAGCTCGGTCGCTTCCGTCTTCGCCAAGGGGAGGAGCCACAAGATGTGTACAACCGGCTCAAAACCTTGGTGAACCAAGTGCGCAACCTCGGGAGCAAGAAATGGGATAATCACGAGGTGGTTAAGGTTATTCTAGGATCACTCATTTTCCTTAACCCTACTCAAGTACAATTAATTCATGGTAATCCTAGATATACACTAATGACTCCCGAGGAAGTAATCGGGAATTTTGTGAGCTTTGAGTTTATGATCAAGGGCTCACGGAAGATCAACGAGCTTGACGGTCCCTCCACGTCCGAAGCACAACCGGTCGCATTTAAGGCAACGGAGGAGAAGAAGGAGGAGTCTACACCAAGTAGAACACCCATCGATGCCTCCAAGCTCGACAACGAGGAAATGGTGCTTGTCATCAAAAGCTTTCGCCAAATCCTCAAGCAAAGGAGGGGGAAAGATTACAAGCCCCGCTCCAAGAAGGTTTCCTACAAGTGTGGTAAGCCCGGTCACTTTATTGCAAAATGTCCTATTTCTAGTGACAGTGACAGAGGCGATGACAAGAAGGGAAGAAGAAAGGAGAAAAAGAGGTACTACAAGAAGAAGGGCGGCAATGCCCATATTTGTCGGGAGTGGGACTCCGACGAAAGCTCTAGCGACTCCTCCGACGACGAGGATGCCGCCAACATCGCCGTCACCAAGGGACTCCTCTTCCCCAACGTCGGCCACTAGTGCCTCATGGCAAAGGACGGCAAAAAGAAAAAGGTTAAATCTAAATCCTCCACTAGATATGAATCCTCTAGCGATGATAATGCTAGTGATGAGGAAGATAATTTGCGTACTCTTTTTGCCAACTTAAACATGCAACAAAAAGAGAAATTAAATGAATTAATTAGTGCCATCCATGAGAAGGATGATCTCTTGGACTCCCAAGAGGACTTCCTAATCAAGGAAAACAAAAAGCATGTTAAAGTTAAAAATGCTTATGCTCTAGAAGTTGAAAAATGTGAAAAATTGTCTAGTGAGCTAAGTACTTGCCATGAGACCATTGACAACCTTAGAAATGAAAATGCTAGTTTAAATGCTAAGGTTGATTCTCATGTTTGTGATGTTTCAATTCCCAATCTTAGAAATAATAATGATGATTTGCTTGCTAAGATTGAAGAATTAAACATTTCTCTTGCTAGCCTTAGAGATGAAAATGAAAAATTGCTTGCTAAGGCTAAAGATTTTGATGTTTGCAATGCTACTATTTCCGATCTTAGAGATAAAAATGATATACTGCGTTCTAAGATTATTGAACTAAAATCTTGCAAACCATCTACATCTACCGTTGAGCACACTACTATTTGCACTAGATGTAGAGATGTTAACATTGATGCTATACATGATCACATGGCTTTAATTAAACAACAAAATGATCATATAGCAAAATTAGATGCTAAAATTGCCGAGCATAACTTAGAAAATGAAAAATTTAAATTTGCTAGAAGTATGCTCTATAATGGGAGACGCCCTGGCATTAAGGATGGCATTGGTTTCCAACAGGGAGGCAATGTCAAAATTAATGCCCCTCCTAAGAAGTTATCTAATTTTGTTAAGGGCAAGGCTCCCATGCCTCAGGATAACGAGGGTTACATTTTGTACCCTGCCGGCTACCCTGAGAGCAAAATAAGAAGAATTCACTCTAGGAAGTCTCACTCTGGCCCTAACCATGCTTTCATGTATAAGGGTGAGACATCTAGCTCTAGGCAACCAACCCGTGCTAAGTTGCTTAAGAAGAAAACTCCTAGTGCATCAAATGAACATAGTTTTTCATTTAAAACTTTTGATGCATCTTATGTGTTGACTAACAAATCCGGCAAAGTAGTTGCCAAATATGTTGGGGGCAAGCACAAGGGGTCAAAGACTTGTGTTTGGGTACCCAAAGTTCTTGTGTCTAATGCCAAAGGACCCAAAACCATTTGGGTACCTAAAGTCAAGAACTAAACTTGTTTTGTAGGTTTATGCATCCGGGGGCTCAAGTTGGATTATCGACAGCGGGTGCACAAACCACATGACAGGGGAGAAGAAGATGTTCTCCTCCTATGAGAAAAACCAAGATCCCCAACGAGCTATTACATTCGGGGATGGAAATCAAGGTTTGGTCAAAGGTCTTGGTAAAATAGCTATATCTCCTGACCATTCCATTTCCAATGTTTTTCTTGTTGATTCTTTAGATTACAATTTGCTTTCTGTTTCTCAATTATGTCAAATGGGCTACAACTGTCTTTTTACTGATGTAGGTGTCACTGTCTTTAGAAGAAGTGATGATTCAATAGCATTTAAGGGAGTGTTAGAGGGTCAGCTATACTTGGTAGATTTTGATAGAGCTGAACTCGACACTTGCTTAATTGCTAAGACTAACATGGGCTGGCTCTGGCACCGCCGACTAGCACATGTTGGGATGAAGAATCTTCATAAGCTTCTAAAGGGAGAGCACATTTTAGGATTAACCAATGTTCATTTTGAGAAAGACAGGGTTTGTAGCGCATGCCAAGCAGGAAAGCAAGTTGGTACCCATCATCCACACAAGAACATCATGACGACCGACAGGCCACTAGAGCTCCTACACATGGATCTATTCGGCCCGATCGCTTACATAAGCATCGGCGGGAGTAAGTACTGTCTTGTTATTGTGGATGATTATTCTCGCTTCACTTGGGTGTTCTTTTTGCAGGAAAAATCTCACACCCAAGAGACCTTAAAGGGATTCTTGAGACGGGCTCAAAATGAGTTCGACTTGAGGATCAAGAAAATTAGAAGCGATAATGGGACGGAGTTCAAGAACTCACAAATTGAAGGCTTCCTTGAGGAGGAGGGCATCAAGCATGAGTTATCTTCTCCCTACACCCCACAACAAAATGGTGTAGTGGAGAGGAAGAATAGAACTCTATTGGACATTGCAAGAACCATGCTTGATGAGTACAAGACTTCGGATTGGTTTTGGGCCGAGGCGGTCAACACCGCTTGCTACGCCATCAACCGGTTATATCTACACCGAATCCTCAAGAAGACATCATACGAACTCCTAACTGGTAAAAAGCCCAATATTTCATACTTTAGAGTCTTTGGTAGCAAATGCTTTATACTTGTTAAAAGAGGTAGAAAATCTAAATTTGCTCCTAAGACTGTAGAAGGCTTTTTACTAGGATATGATTCAAACACAAGGGCATATAGAGTCTTTAACAAGTCCTCCGGACAAGTTGAAGTTTCTTGTGACGTTGTGTTTGATGAGACTAACGGCTCCCAAGTAGAGCAAGTTGATGTTGATGAGATAGGTGATGAAGAGGCTCCATGCACCGCGCTAAGGAACATGTCCATTGGGGATGTGTGTCCTAAGGAAACCGAAGAGCCTCCAAGTGCACAAGATCAACCATCCTCCTCCACGCAAGCATCTCCACCAACTCAAAATGAGGATGAGGCTCAAGTTGATGAAGGACAAGATCAAGAAGATGAGCCACCTCAAGATGACGGCAATGATCAAGGGGGAGATACAAATGATCAAGATAAGGAGGATGAGGAACCAAGGCCGCCACACCCAAGAGTCCACCAAGCAATCCAACGAGATCACCCCGTCGACACCATCCTTGGCGACATTCATAAGGGGGTAACTACTAGATCTCGTGTTGCACATTTTTGTGAACATTACTCGTTTGTTTCCTCTATTGAGCCACACAAGGTAGAGGAAGCACTTCAAGATTCGGATTGGGTAGTGGCGATGCAAGAGGAGCTCAACAACTTCACAAGGAATGAGGTATGGCATTTAGTTCCACGTCCTAATCAAAATGTTGTAGGAACCAAATGGGTTTTCCGCAACAAGTAAGACGAGCATGGTGTGGTGACAAGGAACAAAGCCCGACTTGTGGCCAAGGGATACTGCCAAGTCGATGGTTTGGATTTTGGTGAAACCTATGCACCCGTAGCTAGGCTTGAGTCAATTCGTATATTATTAGCCTATGCTACTTACCATGGCTTCAAGCTTTATCAAATGGACGTGAAAAGTGCCTTCCTCAACGGACCAATCAAGGAAGAAGTCTATGTTGAGCAACCTCCCGGCTTTGAAGATATTGAGTACCCTAACCATGTTTATAAACTCTCTAAGGCGCTTTATGGGCTCAAGCAAGCCCCAAGAGCATGGTATGAATGCCTTAGGGATTTTCTTTTAGATAATGGCTTCAAAGTAGGAAAGGTCGATCCTACTTTATTCACTAAAACTCTTGAGAATGACTTGTTTTTATGCCAAATTTATGTTGATGATATTATATTTGGGTCTACTAACGAGTCTACATGTGAAGAATTTAGTAGGATCATGACACAAAAATTCGAGATGTCTATGATGGGGGAGTTGAAGTATTTCTTAGGATTTCAAGTGAAGCAACTCCAAGAAGGCACCTTCCTAAGCCAGACGAAGTATACTCAAGACATTCTAAGCAAGTTTGGAATGAAGGATGTCAAACCCATCAAGACACCCATGGGAACCAATGGGCATCTCGACCTCGACGAGGGAGGTAAATCCGTCGATCAAAAGGTATACCGGTCGATGATAGGCTCTTTACTCTATTTATGTGCATCACGACCGGATATTATGCTTTCCGTATCCATGTGTGCAAGATTCCAAGCCGACCCTTAGGAAGCTCACCTTAAGGCCGTAAAACGAATCTTGAGATATTTAGTTTATACTCCTAAGTTTGGGCTTTGGTGTCCTAGGGGATCCACATTTGATTTGATTGGTTATTCGGATGCCGATTGGGCAGGGTGTAAAATCAATAGAAAGAGCACATCGGGGACTTGCCAGTTCTTGGGAAGATCCTTGGTGTCTTGGGCTTCAAAGAAGCAAAATTCCGTAGCTCTTTCTACCGCTGAAGCCGAGTATATTGCCGCAGGACATTGTTGCGCGCAACTTCTTTGGATGAGGCAAACCCTTAGGGACTACGGTTACAAATTAACCAAAGTTCCTCTTCTATGTGACAATGAGAGTGCAATCAAAATGGCGGATTGAAAGTTGCCTAGAGGGGGGGTGAATAGGCAAGTTAAAACTTTTTCAACAAAAACTAGAAGCAAACTGGGTAAAACTGAATTGATCTCGAAATTCACCCAGTTAACTTTGGAAATGAGATGTTCTAAATGATCCACAGGGTTCAAAGTAGTAGATCTGAGAAGGGCACTTCTCAAAATCCACACACCAAAAAGATATAAACAAATCTTTCACGGAATGGTGAGAGAACGAAGAACACGAATAAGCACAATGAACAAGAACACAAGAGACACAAGATTTATCCCGAGGTTCGGTCACACCACCAAGGTGCCCTACTTCCTCGTTGAGGCGCCCACAAAGAGCCGGGTCTCTTTCAACCCTAATCCTCCCTTTGCCGACCACAAAGGTCAAGCCCACACAATAATCTTTGCTCAAACGAGCGGGTAATACAAACTTTCTTGTGGTCTTCCACAAGATTTGGAGACTCACAAGCGACACCTAGTCGTCTAGGAGCTAGAAGCTCCAAGAGTAATGAATCCACAAAGAACTCGATGTAGTACCAAAGCTCGAATGAAGAAGAGCAAGAGGGATTTAGAGATGAAGCACCAAAATCGCAGCTCTTCAATCTCACTCAAAGATTTCTCTCCAAAGATTTGAAATGGGAGAGGCAAGAGGTGTGTGAGAGAGAGTGGGAGGTGTTTCTCAGGTTAGAAATGGAGTCCAAGTCGTACTCTTCTGTGGAGGAGAGAGGTGGGAGCGAGTATATATAGGTGGGGCTCCAAAACTAGCCGTTTTTGACTTTTCTGCCCAAAAACCGGTTGAACCGGTCCCAAAACCGGTTGAACCGGTTTTTCAAAAAGCTGCGCACAGCTTTTTGGCTGACACAACAGACTGGCAGAAAAAAGTGAACAGTGTAAAAACCGGTTGAACCTGTTTTAAAACCGGTTGAACCTGTTTCCACCAGACAAAAACCGGTTGAGTGTCCGGTTGAGTGTCCGGCTGAACCAGTATTTTCCAAAAAGGTGAATAGTGCAAAAACCGGTTGAACCTGTTTTAAAACCGGTTGAACCTGTTTTCCAAAAAGCAATTTTGGCCAAGATAGACTTAAAAAGGTTGTACTACATACTTTCACTAAGGATTAACAAGGGTAAAATGGAAGTTTTAGATCAAGGATTTTGAGCTTTAGTACCAACACCACCCTTCTTTATGGATCCCCCTTGATAGTACGACGATTCCTATACTCAAGTCAAATAAAATATAATTAAGTAAACTCCTTGAGTCATTGGTGTCTCAAGTGTGATTTCTCCATGATGTTGCTTCATAAGGATCACAAACATCTTTGTCTCACCTTTTGAAGCAAACACAAATCGAGCCTGTGACTTGTGCCATTTCACCATATATGAGTTCAAATCATGGCTTCACGTCACCTTACTGATGCATCAACATGTTGTAACTCTTCATAGCTGATTAGTTCATCGACTTAGTGCAAGTACTCTCTTCTTCACCTTAGCCATGGTACCTCGGTCTACAAGCCGTCGCTTGGCCTTCACCTTCGCTTAGTTCCTCGAAGCCCTTTCCTTGCTATCTTCACCCTATCAAGCCATTCTTGAGTCACATCCTATTGAGCATCCATTGAGAGAATCATTTCTTCAATATTGTGAACCTTGCTTGAATGTCATCTAGATATAACTGCTAAGATCAATCAAGCTCTAGTTTGATTCTCATATATTCATATATGGACTAATAGTAATATGGTCAAGCCAATTCACGATTCCTCATATCTTATTCACTTTGGCTTGACCAATCCTCTTAATCACTTCAACCTCTATTATGATCATATTTATGCATAGTGATTTCTCAGGACTTGTCCATATATTCAAACCAATATAGATACCATATTATATCCATTTGCATTGTCTCACTGGTTATTTGACCTTGTGTTGAACCTTGTTCACTGATCATTATACACTATTCAAGTATGTTCATCATACTGAATTTCCTGTTCAACACTTAGCAAACTTGTTAGACCTTTAAATGTGTTGTTATCCAAATCACCAAAACTCACAAAAGGGACGAATGCACTTTCAATCTCCCCCTTTTTGGTGATTGATGACAACACATTTAAAGCTTACATAAGATTTGATAAATAAGATTTTGAATCCTATGATATAGTTTCCTCCCCTAAATATGTGCATTTCAGAAAATACCAATTTTGTACTCAAATGCCAAAATGCCAAAACCACATATTTGGGTCAAAGAGTAAAGACAACTTATATCATACTATTCATAGGGTGCTTTGTGTCATAAATAAATGTGATGCTCATGACATATTATGCACTCATCAATTTCCTTCATCTTATGTTTTACTTATGATTCAACCCCCTTTTGTCAATTATTTCTCCCCCTTTTCAAAAGTCTTCTTACACTTAGTTACATAAGACTAAAGGTAAGCTTTAATGCACAATTTCTCCCCCTTTGTCATAAATCTCCAAAAAAAGATATAAAGAATATAAAGGGTAGAAATTATGATTAATCAAGATTTGAACACACTATCATGAAAAGGGTCCTTATATGGCACAAAGGTAACGGAGAAGTGTCATAAATGATGTACCTTTGTGTTTTACCTTTTCAAAGGGGTGTTCCACACTTGTGTTGTATTTAGAGTTCATTTTGCAATCTCTTGTTGGCATAATTGTGACATAGGTCCAAGATATCAAATGAATATTGTCATACTAATTGAAAGATAAACCTTGATACCTGGAGTATAGATGTCACCTAGCATTTTCTTATCATAACAAGAGGCAGCATGAAAATTGCACAAGTATGGATTATACAACTAGCGATCATGTTTGAAAAATATCAATTGAAAACCACCAATTGATACAATTTGATAGATAATCAGATCACTAATTGCATATTACACTAAGTTCTCCTCAAGTTTTAGTGCACACAAATATATATGAATTCAATTGATATCTGTTGAGAGTACTTATTTGCAACTTAAAGTACCATTGGCATACAAGGAGTATCAATTGAACATAATCATGCAACATAAGGAACATGTGCACTATTTAATCAATTAAGTTCTAGGCAAGAGAATTTATAAGCTATGCTACTTCAGACATTTGCAATCCAAAAGGATGTGATACATATTTACCAATTTTAGATGACGTTGGAGTAGCATATACAAGAGAAACTCATTCTCTTATGAAATGTATAGAAGATACATTTATTGGAGCAAAGAATCTTTGATACCCATCAAATTTTGCAGTGGAAGCGATTGTCTTTGCTTGAAGATTCCTTTCTAATTTGAGACTACACACATAATAGACTTGAAAATGAAGTTAGTCTCAAAGATTCAAATTATAGACCATTCTCCCCCTAAATGTATGCATATAAGTGATGAATACTTGTTTAGCTTATGCACTTGGACTTGTGAGGCCAGGGGATTAAGTTCTACAATTTGAACCTTGGTACAAATAAAGTATGAAAATATGAAATTGCACCAATTTAAGGAATTGCTCATAATCAAAAGGTATACTAATAGACATGATATGCAATATTTTAAGCCAATATTCAAGTGCAACCTTATGATGTGACTTAAGATATTGCATTTACATGCATACACTAACTTGTAAGAGCCTAGATACACAAATATAATACAATAGTTCATGGAGTGACACACCTTTGTTCCATGCCATATGGTCTTCATTATAATCATGAATTTCTATCTTAGCTTTTGATAGGCTTGACATTTCAAAGAGAAACTTATCCTCTTTAAACGATCAAGAGAAACTCATTCTCTTCAAAGAACTACACAAATTCACTAAAAGAAAATGTTAGTCTTTAAGGACACAAGATATAGAATGAGCTCCCCCTAAATGTATGCATCAAGTACTCGAATTACTTGTAACATGCACTTGATTCAATTAAGATTCTTAGAGGAGTTCATCATATATCTTGGTCAAGGCATAATATATTTGAAACAATTGAATTTATGCTAGAGAACACATATCGTTCCCCAATAGAACTAATCCATGGGGTGACATGTGGTAAATATTTGATCATTTCCTTGGAACCACTCATCCTCATTTGATGTTCTCCAAGGTGTGAGACTACACAACATGAACTTGAAAGAAATCATTAGTCTCACAAGATATAGGCTAAACTCTCCATCAATTTGTGCATGCAAGAGTACACAAAGTACACTTATGCACATCAACAATACGAGGTTAAAGGAGATGTTTGCACTATATCTTGGTTTAACATAACATGCTTTACATAGATGATGAAAATTATACCAATTAAAAGTTTAAGAACTAAAAGTATATCAATTGAAATCTTGAAGGGTAGAGCATGCTAATATGAACCTCAAACCTCATAATGAAGGATATCATATAAATATGTCACTGCATCTTCATTATTTGGTTGACAAAAAATGTAACTCCCTTCTTGAATCACTGTGATCTCTTTTCTCTTTACGATTTCATCCAACCAAGTGATCTTGAACTTCTTTCATCTTTTCTTGATTCGATCATATTTGATATGAGATCAATTGAAACTCAATGATTGAAACAACCAAGACTCTTATATCCGTAGATTTTGAATCCATCTTGAAAGCACTTGGAAGGACCTTATTGAAACACTTAGAAAAGAGAGCATTAGAAACACAAGGGAGGGTTTCACAAATGATGATCCTTATATACGGATGGCAAATGAATCATCATTATTGAAACCCAAAAGGATAGACTAAATTCCTTTAAATAAGTGCACACATATAGTTAACGTCAAAGTTATATGCACTATTGAACATTTTATATTGCGGGGAATTTAACCTATACTATGGTACATTCCACTAAGGATAAAATACTAAAACAACTGAAGGAGAGGAAGTTTTCATACCTTGGCCTCTTATCAACTTCTTCTTACTTTAGTTGAATAGTATCCTTTAAGCTTATGATTTATCCAATTTAAAACAAGCACCATCTCTTAACATAGATTTTCTATGGATAAACTCGACACAAGAGATGGCATTAGTAGCACAAGCACTAGTTTCTTATTTAGCAACCCTTTATATGTGGAAGACAAGCGTGTTGCTAAAATAGAGAAACATCATAATATGGACTAAATTTCCTTGAACCCTCATGCACAATATATTTTGAATGACATGGATACTATGCATGGTTATTCAATGAAGTCTAAAGGGATGACTTAATCCATATTATGGTGAGTGTCTAATATAGAAGAATCAAATCCAAATTGACTAGATAGAGAATACGTCACATAATTTTGGATTGTTCACCATATGACAATATTCATTCAACTTCCAATTAGACCTTTATTTCATAATCAACAACTGATGTATATCCTCAAGTGCTTCTTTTTCCTTAGTGGCTACACAAGTCACAAAAAGATAAGATTTGAAAATAATATGCACTTGAGATTCAGTTGTTACCACCCTAGCTACTATCTCCAAAGATGATTTATACATTCATTATCGAGCACCCAACTTGATCCATTGAAGGAGTGATCCTGCAAAACAAGTTTAAGCTTCATATCTTGGTACCCAATTTGAATTGGGTCCTTTGAGATTAGTAGTAAGAGCCTTGAGTACCCACACAATCCTTATTGTGGCCTTTCTCTTTGTGCAGGCAACCACATATACTTGACAACCATCTTACATGGTTTCAAGTCAATATTTAATCACATAGATAAAAACTAGAGTTAAGAATAGGAGCCTTTTCTCCTTTTATTAATACATCATTGTGTTGCCTTCTTGATGATGAACCTACCTTGACTTTGGGTGCACCTAGCTTATCAAGGTTAGTTGCACAAGTATTCATATCATAAAGACAAGTTATGCATGGAATTTACAACTTAGTGATCCAATTCAATGTGAAGCATATGGATACCGATTGAAATAAATTTATAAGATATCAAAATATAGGTTTACAAGATTTAGAGAGTATGGATCACTAATTGTACCTTTTACAGTTTAAAAATCATATCCATGTTAGTGCATATGTATGTCATAAATATCAACAAAAAGGATTCTTATGCACTTTTAGATTTAATGATAAGGGAAATTTAAACTGCCTCAAGAGTAGCTATTTAGAAAACAAAGATTACAATCCATATGAATGAGATACAAATTTACCATTTTAGATTGTCTTAGTATAACTTACTCAAGGGAAACTTATTTTCTACGACACAAGATATATAATGTTCTCCCACTAGATATGTGCATCAAGTATTTGAATGACTTGCCACATGCACTTTCAATTCAGTTAAGAGTCTCATGAGGAGTACATTACATATCATGGTCAAGGCATGAAAAATTTGCAATGAATTAACTTATGCCTAAGAATACTTACCACCATTTAGAATGTACCATTTGTTATATCAATTGAAAGATCTTACTATATGATATGGTGTCATCTAAGCATTCTTCTTTTCTTCAATTGTGGAGACTTCCTTCTTTAGCTTGTTATCTCTTTTCCTTTTAAAACTAGTAAAAAGCACTTTGAAAAGAGGTATTAGTAGTACAATGAAGTATTTAATGAATGATGATATTTATATATGAATGTCAAATAAATCATCATTTATGAGGCATAAAGGCATAAATTAAATTCCTTTTAAGTTAATGCACATGGATGAGTGAATTAACAATATGCACCAATTTACAAATTTAATCCAAAAGGAATTTAACCTTCATATTGACATTTCTTTTCATAAAATAGATTATTACTAATTGAAAGTATGCCACTTGAAAGGAACTACTATTGATCAACTACCAATTGAAGTAATTAGTTCCATACCTTTGCCTTGAACATTCCTAATCTTTCTTTTAGGTGAAGATTAACCTTTAAAGCTTGTGATTTTACCAATTGAAAGAGCACAATCTCTACTTATGAATTTCATGAAATAGCTTAAAAGAGATTGTATTAGTAACACAAGCAATAGTTCCTATTTAGCAACCTCTAGTATATGAATGACAAGAAGGTTACTAAAACAAGGAAACCTCATGATATGAACTAAATTACCCTTACAAACATCATGCATAACACTAATTTAAACATGGTGAAAATAGCATGATTATTTAATTAAGTTTACATGGCAAGTTTAATTCATAGCATGGTGAGTGATTAATGTAGAAGACTCAAAACCAATTTAAACAAGAATGAATACATCACATGGTATTGGTTCGATCTTCTTTGAATGTTGAATGGCACACTCCATTTGGGAAACACATTCTCATGTTGTGAGACTACATAAACACTTGGATAGAAACATTAGTCTCACAACTCTAGTCATATAGAGAATTCCCTTTTGGTAAGTGCTTTAAGAATTTGAATTTCTTACTTAGCACTCTATTCATTTAAGAACATGGGATAATACTCTTTATGTCTAGGTCATGGCAATAATATGATGATTAACTTGAAATATGCCACAAGATACATACAATCAATTTAAAGCATGTAGATTGTCACAATATAAAAATATGAACTTGCAATCTACCATATAATTAGATCCTTTCCAAAGCAAGGTAAAATCTTTTAAGTTCATTCTCAAGTGCTTCATTTTTCCTATGTGGCTACAAAAGACACAAAGGAATATACCAATTAAAAGCAATGTGCACTTAAGAATTAATTGTTACCATCCTTTGGATATCACTTGGTTGTAGGCCTTTTGCTTGATTCCCACAAAGGTTAATCCTTATTCCCTACAACACAAGTTCTTGCTAGAGATGAATGTGAAGTTAGTGATATAACAACTCAATTCATCTTTGGGTCAATCTTAAAGGATAGACATTGTAAGACTGATAGCTTGAGATAAGAATTGAGTTAAACCGCTCAAGCACCCCAAAGCTTCATATCATCTCTGGGTACCTGCAAAACTTATTAAGTACATTTTGGTACCCATTTTTGGATGGGTCCACCAAGGTTAGCCAATAAGGACTTAGGCACCCAAATAGCCTTGGTCCTAGAATTTGGTGAACTCATCACCTTTCTAGCACAAGAGTCAAATTTAGGTCTCCTAAGCATATCTGAATGTATTGACAAGTTAGGCTTAAGAGTTTTACCCTTTGGACAAACCTTGAATAGATGACCTTTTTCACCGCAATTGTAGCAAATGCGGTGCTTATCCTTGCAATGCATTTGCCTTTTGTTTTCATCCCTTTTTATGGTCATCTTTCTTGATCGTGCAAGATCTTGGTTCTTCATGTGGGGGCATGAATCAATTTCATGACCCTTCTCCTTGCATCCATAGCACCTTCTATCGCTTCTCTTTGATCTTTCTTTGTTGAAGCACATAGGTACATTGTTAGAGCAAATAGTATGAGCATTAATTTTCTTACCATGAATTTTGCTCATGCCCTTCTTGGAAAGCTTGGTATTCTTTTGAAGGGGTTTTGTGCATGCTACAGTTGTCCCCTTTTCAAGCTTTTTCACCATATTATCATGGTTATCTAGAGAAGGTTGAGCATGACACATTCCCTTCAAAAGAGTGAAGCTCCTTCTTAGCCTTCCAACTTCTTCCTTGAGCTCTTTATTTTCTTGTGTGATAGAAATATCACTAATTCCTGAAATTTCTAGCTCAATGGAAGATTGGCTTTCTTCAGAGCAACATTTGTTAGCACATGATAATATAGTTTCTACTTGAGTACATGTGCATATGTGAGGTTGGTATGATTTCAAATTAGTTAACACAACCTCATGAGCCATTTCTAACATGATATGTGAATCCATAAATTTATTATGAGAGCACACAAGCATATCATGTTTTTCTTGCAAAGCTAGATTTTCAATATTTAGCCTTTCTATCGTGTTCTTGAACATAGCATTTTTATTTTCTAATTGAGCAATATATGATGAATGATTAACAACTTTAATTTGCTCAATTGAAATGTCTTCATACCTTTGGACCAAATCATCATGAGAGCACTTTAGCTTCTCATGCTCTTTGGTCAACTTCTCTAAGTCTTCGATTTTTCTGATGAGTAAGTCTTCTTGCTTATGAAGCATTTCTTTTTGTTCTTCTGCTCTTTTCATGAGTTTGAGCAAGCTCATCCGATGTTTCTTGCTTAGCTGAGCGAAAAATTGTTGAAGATCATCCTCATCTTCACTATCACTTTCTTGCTCCTCCTCATCCTCACTTTCGCTTTCACTGTCACTCCCATTAGCAATAAAGCACATATGAGAAGTGGATTTGAAAGACGAACCTTGTGAAGAGGTGGATTCGTCGTTTGGTCTCCATCGATCATTTTCTTCTTCAATTTTGATCTTCGCCTCATCTTCCTTCATTTTGAGGAACATCCTTTCGGCGATTCTCATGGCAAGATCTATTGCCCTAGGATCAACGTCTGCAACAAAAGATGAAGTCGAGGCAACCTCAACTTTTTCAAGCTTAGAAGCACTTTCGTTTCTTAGTCCCCCCGACATGATCTTTTCCTCACGCGGTTAAGCGTTAGAACGAGGATTAGGTTCTGATACCAATTGAAAGTTGCCTAGAGGGGGGTGAATAGGCAAGTTAAAACTTTTTCAACAAAAACTAGAAGCAAACTGGGTAAAACTGAATTGATCTCGAAATTCACCCAGTTAACTTTGGAAATGAGATGTTCTAAATGATCCACAGGGTTCAAAGTAGTAGATCTGAGAAGGGCACTTCTCAAAATCCACACACCAAAAAGATATAAACAAATCTTTCACGGAATGGTGAGAGAACGAAGAACACGAATAAGCACAATGAACAAGAACACAAGAGACACAAGATTTATCCCGAGGTTCGGTCACACCACCAAGGTGCCCTACTTCCTCGTTGAGGCACCCACAAAGAGCCGGGTCTCTTTCAACCCTAATCCTCCCTTTGCCGACCACAAAGGTCAAGCCCACACAATAATCTTTGCTCAAACGAGCGGGTAATACAAACTTTCTTGTGGTCTTCCACAAGATTTGGAGACTCACAAACGACACCTAGTCGTCTAGGAGCTAGAAGCTCCAAGAGTAATGAATCCACAAAGAACTCGATGTAGTACCAAAGCTCGAATGAAGAAGAGCAAGAGGGATTTAGAGATGAAGCACCAAAATCGCAGCTCTTCAATCTCACTCAAAGATTTCTCTCCAAAGATTTGAAATGGGAGAGGCAAGAGGTGTGTGAGAGAGAGTGGGAGGTGTTTCTCAGGTTAGAAATGGAGTCCAAGTCGTACTCTTCTGTGGAGGAGAGAGGTGGGAGCGAGTATATATAGGTGGGGCTCCAAAACTAGCCGTTTTTGACTTTTCTGCCCAAAAACCGGTTGAACCGGTCCCAAAACCGGTTGAACCGGTTTTTCAAAAAGCTGCGCACAGCTTTTTGGCTGACACAACAGACTGGCAGAAAAAAAGTGAACAGTGCAAAAACCGGTTGAACCTGTTTTAAAACCGGTTGAACCTGTTTCCACCAGACAAAAACCGGTTGAGTGTCCGGTTGAGTGTCCGACTGAACCAGTATTTTCCAAAAAGGTGAATAGTGCAAAAACCGGTTGAACCTGTTTTAAAACCGGTTGAACCTGTTTTCCAAAAAGCAATTTTGGCCAAGATAGACTTAAAAAGGTTGTACTACATACTTTCACTAAGGATTAACAAGGGTAAAATGGAAGTTTTAGATCAAGGATTTTGAGCTTTAGTACCAACACCACCCTTCTTTATGGATCCCCCTTGATAGTACGACGATTCCTATACTCAAGTCAAATAAAATATAATTAAGTAAACTCCTTGAGTCATTGGTGTCTCAAGTGTGATTTCTCCATGATGTTGCTTCATAAGGATCACAAACATCTTTGTCTCACCTTTTGAAGCAAACACAAATCGAGCCTGTGACTTGTGCCATTTCACCATATATGAGTTCAAATCATGGCTTCAAGTCACCTTACTGATGCATCAACATGTTGTAACTCTTCATAGCTGATTAGTTCATCGACTTAGTGCAAGTACTCTCTTCTTCACCTTAGCCATGGTACCTCGGTCTACAAGCCGTCGCTTGGCCTTCACCTTCGCTTAGTTCCTCGAAGCCCTTTCCTTGCTATCTTCACCCTATCAAGCCATTCTTGAGTCACATCCTATTGAGCATCCATTGAGAGAATCATTTCTTCAATATTGTGAACCTTGCTTGAATGTCATCTAGATATAACTGCTAAGATCAATCAAGCTCTAGTTTGATTCTCATATATTCATATATGGACTAATAGTAATATGGTCAAGCCAATTCACGATTCCTCATATCTATTCACTTTGGCTTGACCAATCCTCTTAATCACTTCAACCTCTATTATGATCATATTTATGCATAGTGATTTCTCAGGACTTGTCCATATATTCAAACCAATATAGAGACCATATTATATCCATTTGCATTGTCTCACTGGTTATTTGACCTTGTGTTGAACCTTGTTCACTGATCATTATACACTATTCAAGTATGTTCATCATACTGAATTTCCTGTTCAACACTTAGCAAACTTGTTAGACCTTTAAATGTGTTGTTATCCAAATCACCAAAACTCACAAAAGGGACGAATGCACTTTCACGGATAATCCCATCGAACATAGCCGCACTAAACACATAGCCATTCGGTATCACTTTTTAAGGGATCACCAACAAAAGGGAGATATCGAGATCTCATACATTAATACTAAAGATCAATTAGCCGATATCTTTACCAAGCCTCTTGATGAACAAACTTTTAATAAACTTAGGCATGAGCTAAATATTCTTGATTCTAGGAACTTCTTTTATTGATTTGCACACATAGCTCATTTATATACTTTTGATCATGTCTCTTTCACATGTTATGACTAATGTGTTTTCAAGTCTATTTCAAATCAAGTCATAGGTGTGTTGAAAGGGAATTGGAGTCTTCGGCGAAGACAAAGGCTTCCACTCCATAACTCATCCTTCGCCGTCACTCCGAGCACCACTCCGTCTTTGGTATAATCTTCACTCATTTATTTATGACCAAAGGGGGAGAGATTAATTCTAAGGGCTCTAATGACTGTTTTTGGCGATTCATGCCAAAGGGGGAGAGAATATTAGCCCAAAGCAAAAGGACCGCACCACCACCTAATTTTAAAATGTTTTCAATTGGAAATTTCAAATTGGTACCCTATTGTGTTCAAAAGGGGGAGAAAGTAGTATTTCAAAATTGATATCTCAAAACCCTCTTGAACACTAAGAGGAGGATTTCATTTAGGGGGAGTTTTGTTTAAGTCAAAGGAAAAGCATTTGAAACAGGGGGAGAATTTCAAATCTCGAAAATGCTTCTCGAAATCTTATTCATTTACCTTTGACTATTTGCAAAAGGAATTTGAAAAGGATTTACAAAAGAATTTGCAAAAACAAAACATATGGTGCAAGTGTGGTCCAAAATGTTAAAAATAAAGAAACAATCCATGCATACTTTATAGGTATTTATATTGGCGCAATTCTAAGTAACCTTTGCACTTACAATTATGCAAACTAGTTCAATTATGCACTTTTATATTTGCTTTGGTTTGTGTTGGCATCAATCACCAAAAAGGGGGAGATTGAAAGGGAATTAGGCTTACACCTATTTCCTAATTGATTTTGGTGGTTGAATTGCCCAACACAAATAATTGGACTAACTATTTTGCTCTAGATTATACATTCTACAGGTGCCAAAGGTTCATCTACAACTATACTAAATCGACTGTCTGGAATACCGTAGATTATTCCGGACAGGAGAAGCTTTTTGGAAAAACAGGCCAAGCGCGGACCGTCCGGGCCCCTGCGGCGGACCGTTCGCAACACCAGGATCACCCTCGGACAGAACCAATGCAAAAATCCAAGTCTGCACTACGGACCGTCTGAAGGAAAAGCAAGGACCGTCTGAGACCTCGCGCGGACCGTCCGGTAGGTGAGGAACCGAAAACCCGAAGGTGACGGGTTCGGAAAAAATGAATTATAGCGTCCGCGCGGACCGTCCGGGGTGCACGACCGGACCGTCCGCGACTGACTTTATCTGACATCTGACGACGCATTAAATGCAATATAGCCGTTACTGCTGACCGTTGCGTTTTCAGCCGTTGATCTACAGGCGCGGACCGTCCGGACCAGAAGGGCGGACCGTCCGCGGTCGGCAGAATGAAGCAACGGCTAGGAAGTGGTTGGTGGCTATAAATACAACCCCAACCACCTCCATTCACTTCATCCAAGCATTCCAACCTTCAACATTCAATACAAGAGCTAGCAATCCATTCCAAGACACATTCAAAGCCTCAAATCTCTCCAAGTTCCAAAGTTGAGACAAGTGATCATTAGTGATTAGTGACTTAAGAGAGAGAAAGATCCGTGTGTTATTTGTCGCTCTTGTCGCTTGGCTTTTGCAATCGTGCTTTCTTTCAATCTTTCTTGCGATCAACTCAATTGTAGCCAAGGCAAGAGACACCAATTGTGTGGTGGTCCTTGCGGGGAAGTTTGTTCCCGTTTGATTGAGAAGAAGAAGCTCACTTGGTCCGAGGGACCGTTTGAGAGAGGGAAAGGGTTGAAAGAGACCCGGTCTTTGTGACCACCTCAACTGGGAGTAGGTTTGCGAGAACCGAACCTCGGTAAAACAAATCCACGTGTCACACTCCTTATTCACTTGCGATTTGTTTTGCACCCTCTCTCGCGAACTCGATTATATTTCTAACGCTAACCCGGCTTGTAGTTGTGATTAAGTTGTTAAATTTCAGATTCGCCCTATTCACCCCCCCTCTAGGCGACTTTCAAAGACCCTAGTTAACAAGATCCGAAGCTACGGAAGCACAAGATGGACGGATCATGATGTCGTCCGACTCATGCTAAGGTCATTTACTGTAATTGACCCCCATCTTGTGAATCTCATTCGTGAAAACCCCAGGTACACAAAGATGACGCCCGAGGAGATCCTTGGAAAGTTTGTAAGCGGCCGTATGATGGTGAAGGAGGCTCGATATGTGGACGATGCTCTAAACGGTCCACTACCCGTCTACGAGCCTCAACCTGTTGCTCTTAAGGCAACTAGTAGCAGGGAGGCGCTTCCAAGCAAGGTGGCACAAGTGGAGGCTGCTGGCCTCAACGAGGATGAGATGGCGCTTATCATCAAGCGCTTCAAGACTGCACTTAAAGGACGCAAGGAGTACCCCAACAAGAACAAAACAAGGGGAAAGCGCTCCTGCTTCAAATGCGGTAAGACTGGTCACTTTATTGCTCAATGTCCCGATAATGAGAATGACCAGGCACAAGAAAGGCACGACAAGAAGGAGAAGAAAAAGAACTACAATAAGGCGAAGGGCGAGGCACACCTTGGAAAGGAGTGGGACTCTGACTGCTCTTCATCCGACTCCGACTGGCCGCCTCGGCCTTCGACAAGTCTTCACTCTTCCCCAACGAATGCCATACATGTCTCATGGACAAGGAGAAGAAAGTAAGTATTCGAGATACACCTAAGTACTATTCTTCTAGTGATGAGGAATCTTCTGATGATGAAGTAGATTACTCTAGTTTATTTAAAGGCTTAGATAGAGCTAAGGTAGAAAAATTAATGAATTAATTGATGCTCTAAATGAAAAGGATAGACTTTTAGAAAAGCAAGAGGATATTTTGTATGAAGAACATGATAAATTTGTTAGTGTTCAAAAATCTCTTGCTCTAGAAATTAATAGAAATGAAATGTTATCCTCTGAATTATCTGCTTGCCATGAAACTATGTCTAGTTTAAAGAGTTTAAATGATGAATTAACTACTAAGCTAGAGGGAGTTAATAAATCTAGTTCATGTGTAGAGCATGTTGTTATTTGTAATAGATGCAAGGATTTTGATGTTGATGCTTGTGATGAACACCTTATTTCTATTACCAAATTAAATGACGAGGTGGCAAGTCTTAATGATCAACTTAAGACTTGCAAAATTAATTTTGATAAATTAAAATTTGCTAGGGATGCCTAAACCGTTGGTAGACACCCCTCTATTAAGGATGGACTTGGTTTTCGAAAGGAAACCAAGAACTTAACAAGCCAAAAGGCTCCCGTTCTCAATAAGGAGAAAGGGAAGGCTGCTATGGCTAGCAGTTCTCAAAAGTGTCATGCCTACATTTATGACAGAAAATTTTCTAGGAATGCTCATTATAATAGGAGTTATGATCATGATGCTTTTAATTCACATGCTATGTTTGCCTCTAGCTCTACTTTTGTGCATGGTAGGAGTAGGCCTAGAAGAAGTAATGTTGTGCCTCATGTGCCTAGGAGAATGTGCAATGAACCTTCTACCATTTAGCATGCTTGCAATACTTCATTTGCGCTTTTATGTAAAAAGGAAAAAGTAGTTGCTAGAAAGTTGGGATCCAAATGCAAGGGAGACAAGACTTGTATTTGGGTTCCAAAGGCTATTGTGACTAACCTTGTAGGACCCAACAAGAGTTGGGTACCTAAAACCCAAGCTTAAATTGCCTTGCAGGTTTAGGCATCCGGGGGATCTAGCTGGATAATCGACAGCGGATGCACAAACCACATGACGGGGAGAAGAAGATGTTCACCTCCTATGTCAAGAACAAGGACTCCCAGGATACAATCATATTTGGAGATGGGAATCAAGGCAAGGTCAAAGGTTTAGGAAAGATAGCCATCACAAGCGAGCAATCTATTTCAAATGTATTTTTAGTAGAGTCATTAGGATACAACCTCCTGTCTGTAAGTCAATTGTGCCACATGAGCTACAATTGTTTGTTTACAAATGTTGATGTATCTGTCTTTAGAAGGAGTGATGGTTCATTAGCTTTTAAGGGTGTATTAGACGGCAAACCCTACTTAGTTGATTTTTCGAAAGAGGAGGCCGATCTAGATGCATGCTTAATAGCTAAGACTAGTATGGGCTGGCTGTGGCATCGTCGTCTAGCACATGTTGGGATGAAGAACCTTCATAAACTTCTAAAGGGAGAACATGTGTTAGGACTAACCAATGTTTGCTTCGAGAAAGATAGATCTTGTGCAGCTTGTCAGGCAGGGAAACAGGTGGGAAGCACTCATCACAGCAAGAATGTGATGACAACATCAAGACCACTGGAGCTTCTTCACATGGACCTCTTCGGACCCGTTTCCTACCTTAGCATCGGGGGAAGTAAGTATGGTCTTGTAATTGTTGATGATTTTTCCCGCTTCACTTGTGTGTTCTTTTTACAGGATAAATCAGAAACCCAAGGGACCCTAGAGCGCTTTCTAAGGAGGGCTCAAAATGAATTTGAGCTCAAGGTGAAAAAGATAAGAAGCGACAACGGGTCCGAGTTCAAGAATCTACAAGTGGAGGGGTATCTTGAGGAAGAAGGTGTCAAGCACGAGTTCTCCGCTCCCTACACACCACAGCAAAACGGTGTAGTAAAGAGGAAGAACAGGACGCTCATCGACATGGTGAGAACGATGCTTGGAGAATTCAAGACGCCCGAGCGGTTTTGGTCGGAAGCTGTGAACAAAGCTTGCCATGCCAAAAACCGGCTCTACCTACATCGCCTTCTCAAGAAGACCTCATATGAACTCCTTACCGGTAACAAACCCAACGTTTCTTACTTTCGTGTATTTGGGAGCAAATGTTACATTCTGGTGAAGAAAAGTAGACATTCTAAATTTGCTCCCAAGGCAGTAGAAGGGTTTTTACTAGGGTATGACTCAAATACAAAGGCGTATAGAGTCTTCAACAAATCATCGGGTTTGGTTGAAGTCTCTAGCGACGTTGTATTTGATGAGACTAATGGCTCTCCATGAGAGCAAGTTGATCTTGATGACATAGATGAAGAAGATGTTCCAACGGCCACAATGCGCACGATGGCGATAGGTGATGTGCGACCACAGGAACAACAGGAGCAAGATCAACCATCTTCCTCTACAATGGTGCATCCCCCAACTCAAGATGGTGGACAGGTTCCTCAAGAAGAGGCGCGTGATCAAGGGGGAGCACACGAAGAACAAGTTATGGAGGAAGAAGCACCACGGGTCCCTCCAACTCAAGTCCGAGCAACAATCCAAAGAAATCACCCCATCGATCAGATTATGGGTGATATCGGCAAGGGAGTAACGACACGCTCACGTTTAGCTAATTTTTGTGAGCATTACTCGTTTGTCTCTTCTATTGAGCCTTTCAGGGTAGAAGAGGCCTTGCAGGATCCGGATTGGGTGTTGGCCATGCAGGAAGAGCTCAACAACTTCAAGAGAAATGAAGTTTAGAGCCTGGTGCCACGTCCTAAGCAAAATGTTGTGGGAACCAAGTGGGTGTTCCGCAACAAGCAAGACGAGCACGAGGTGGTGACAAGAAACAAGGCTCGACTTGTGGCAAAAGTTTATGCCCAAGTCGCAGGTTTGGATTCCGAGGAGACTTTTGCTTCTGTGGCTAGGCTATAGTCTATTCGAATATTATTAGCCTATGTCGCTCACCACTCTTTCAGGTTGTTTCAAATGGATGTGAAGAGCGCTTTCCTCAATGGGCCAATCAAGGAGGAGGTGTACGTGGAACAACCCCTTGGCTTTGAGGATGACAAGTATCCCGACCATGTGTTCAAACTCTCTAAGGTGCTCTATGGACTTAAGCAAGCCCCAAGAGCATGGTATGAATGCCTTAGAGATTTCTTAATTGCTAATGCTTTCAAGGTGGGGAAAGTCGATCCCACTCTTTTCACTAAGACTTGAGATGGTGATCTTTTTGTGTGCCAAATTTATGTTGATGACATAATATTTGGTTCTACTAACCAAAAGTCTTGTGAGGAGTTTAGCAGGGTAATGACACAAAAGTTCGAGATGTCAATGATGGGCGAGTTGACCTACTTCCTTGGGTTTCAAGTGAAGCAACTCAAGGACGGCACCTTTCTCTACCAAACGAAGTATACACAAGATCTTCTCAAGAGGTTTGGGATGAAGGACGCCAAGCCCGCAAAGACACTGATGGGAACTGGCGGGCATGTTGACCTCAACAAAGGAGGTAAGTCCGTTGATCAAAAGGCATACCGGTCTATGATAGGGTCATTGCATTATTTATGTGCTAGTAGACCGGACATAATGCTAAGTGTATGCATGTGTGCTAGATATCAATCTGACCCAAGGAATGTCACCTTATGGCTATTAAGCGAATTCTTAGATATTTAGTTTCTACGCCTTGCTTCGGGATCTGGTATCCAAAGGGGTCTACCTTTGACTTGATTGGATATTCAGACTCTGATTATGCTGGATGCAAGGTTGATAGGAAGAGTACATCAGGGATGTGCCAATTCCTAGGAAGGTCCCTGGTGTCTTGGAGTTCAAAGAAACAAACATCCGCTGCCCTATCCACCGCTGAGGTCGAGTATGTTGCCGCAGGACAGTGTTGCGCGCAACTACTTTGGATGAGGCAAACTCTCCGGGACTCTGGCTACAATCTGAGCAAAGTCCCACTCCTATGTGACAATGAGAGTGCAATCCGCATGGCGGATAATCCTGTTGAACACAGCCGCACTAAGCACATAGACATCCGGCATCACTTTTTGAGAGACCACCAGCAAAAGGGAGATATCGAGGTGTACCATATTAGCACCGAGAACTAGCTAGCCGATATCTTTACCAAGCCGTTGGATGAGAAAACCTTTTGCAGGTTGCATAGTGAGCTAAATGTCTTAGATTCACGTAACTTGGATTGATCTATAGCATACATGTGTTCTATGGCTTTGATCATGTAACTTTATGCATTTATGTGATATGTTGCTTATTTATGGTACTCAAGTTGTGCAAGGGATCCCCGGACCTCACAAGTCCATGTGTGAATGATGCACATATTTAGGGGGGATGTGCTACAACTTGACCATTTGAGACTAATCTATTTGTTTGAGTATACTTGATGTAGTCTCAAAGGTGCATTGAAAGGGAAATATGGACTTGGACAATGCAAAGACTTCCACTGCACTCCGGTATTAGTGTACTCACTTCCAAGTTCATACTTATGCTCTTATTGCCTTTCTGCTCTTAATTGACATTTTTGGTGAGGCAATGGGGTTAAAGGGCCAAGAATGATCCTGTTTTGGTGCTTAATGCCAAAGGGGGAGAAATTAAGGCCAAAGCAAATGGATCAGCTATCACTTGTGAATTTCAAAAATAATAGAGTTAGAATTTTTTGATTTGTCCAAAATACTCTTATTGCAAAATTTGGTCTCTTGTGGGGGAGAATATTAATTTTGGGAAAAGAGGGAGTTTTTGGCACTTGATCAATTTTACTCTTGGAACAACTCTTTATGTGCCCAAACAAGTGTGTTGGGCTTAGAGATAGGAAAATGAATTTGATTTGCAAAAACAAACCAAGTGGTGGCAAAGAGCGATCCAAATATGCCAAATTATAGTAAAAACAATTTGGTCCTCAATTGCATTGATGTTGCACTTTTTTTGGTTGTGTTGGCATAAATCACCAAAAAGGGGGAGATTGAAAGGGAAATGTGCCTTTGGGCCATTTCTATAATGTTTTGGTGATTAAGTGTCCAGCACATATTCTTTAAGTCCTATTGTGCCAAAGAGTGAAAAAGTGCAAATCAAGGCATGAGGTATGTTTCTAGACTTAGTACATTTGTTTTTGAATACTAATGAAGTTATCTAAGTGCTAGAAACAGTAAGAAAAGAAGAAGAAAAGAAACCGAAAAGACTTGGCTCGGTGCAGCCAAAACTCAGCTCAGTCTGGCACACCGGACTGTCCGGTGGTGCACCGGACAGTGTCCGGTGCGCCAGGCTGGTCTCTGGTGAAAAGGCCGCTCTCGGGAAAAGATCAGCGGCGTACGACTATAATTCACCGGACTGTCCGGTGGTGCACCGGACTGTCCGGTGAGCCAACGATCGCCAGCGCAACGGTCGGCCGCGCAATCCGCGGGCGACGCGTGGCCCGCACCAACGGTCGGCAGGGGGCACCGGACTGTCCGGTGCGCCATCAGGCCCGAAGCCGCAATGGTCGACTGTGCCTTATTTGGAAGGCAATCGCGCACCGGACAGCTATAGTGACTGTCCGGTGCACCACACGACAAAAGGCAAAATTAGCCTTCCAAGATTGTCTTCAACGGCTCCTAGCTACCTTATGGCTATAAAAGGGACCCCTAGGCGCATGGAGGAGTCACTCAAGCATTCTTTGAGTATTCTAAAGCATCCAGACTCCGCTCCCACGCATTTGATTCTCTGTTAGCGATTTGAGCTCCATTTGAGTTGCGAACTCCGTGTGTTGTACTTTGAGCTCAAGTTGTGACTTGTGTGTGTGGTTGTGTTGTGGATTTGAGTCTTGTGTGTGTTGCTCTCCCCTCCCTTACTTCTGTGCTTCTTTTGTGATCATCATTGTAAGGGCGAGAGACTCCAAGTTGTGGAGATTCCTCGCAAATGGGAGAAAGACTAAGAAAGAAAGCTGTGATATTCAAGTTGATCATTTGATCGCTTGAAAGGGGTTGAGTGCAACCCTTGTCCATTGGAACGCCACAACGTAGTAGGCAAGTGTTACTTGGCCGAACCACGGGATAAAAATCACGTGTCTCGTGTGCTGCTTATTGTGATTGCTTTGTTCGCACGAGAACGTTTCTTAGCCACTTGACTACAATAACACTTATAACTAAGTTTTGTGGCTATTAGTGTTTGATTTTTACAGGATCACCTATTCACCCCCCTCTAGGTGCTCTCACGCGGCGGCCGAGCGTGGGGGTGGTGCGCATCAGCCGCGGGCGCGCAAGCCGGGGGAGGACGACCGCACGGGGGATGGCGCTGTCGTGGGGGGAGGGGCTGCACGAGGGGCAGGGAAGGAGGGGGAGGGGGCGCCGCCGCCGTGGAGAGAGAGGGAGAGGGGAGAGAAAGGGGTTGCGCGTATAGGAACAAAAAATGGAGAAACTTTATGGACAACAATGGAGGGAGGCTCACAGGAGAAGACAGAGTTCGCTGGAGCCGAGAAGAAAATCATTGATTGGTGGCGAACCGACGGTCGGATCGACGAATCAAAAGCAACGAGACGAAGCTCTCGACGAGACAGATGCAGCGATACCCTCGGATTCCGGCAACGACGCACGGATTGAAAATAATTGCTCGCCGGAGTTGTCTCTGGAGTTGGAACCGCCCCGAACTTCGACGAGCAATTCCGGGAATTGTGGATCGAAACTGAGGAAACGGTTCCAGGATTTGGAAAGGGTTCGACGAGATGTTCCAGCCATATATGTATTGCTAAGGTTTGAAGATATTTTAGTTTTCGTAATAATCCTATTTTTAAAATTAAAATAATTCTAGAAAAAAAGCTAAAATCGTTTTTAATGTCTGAAAAATGTGTCGAAGGCTCCAAAAATTCTAGAAAAATTTCTAGACATGATGTGGCAACCAATGAACTTAAAAAACATATTTAGAACTTTTGAAAATGTTTTAAGTACCCCAAATAAATAGATTTTTAATTTCGGAATATAGAAAATGTTTAGAAAAATATAAAAATCTACCAAAAAGTCCTACAAGGCATATTAACATGTTCCAAACACTTCTTACACTTAGAAACACTATGATGTAGCACCAAAAAGTTAGTCTTCCAAAAAGTCCTACAAAAAATGTAGCACCCAAGAGACACTTGCAATACAATTGCTCTTGCAGCCTACAACCTTGCTTTGCTACTTGCTTTCCAACCCCTGAATGTTTGGTCCACGGTTTTCCATGCCAACATGCACTAAATCATGTGTAAATAAGGACAAAGTTAGTCTTCTAGGACGCATTGGATATCTATGAAGTCACACCTAGCCCTAGCCTATCATTTTGCGGGTCGGGTCACGTGTAGACCATGGTTCACAATTTCATTTGTACGGCTCGAAATTTTGTTTTTTTTTACCAAAATTTGATTTTTATATTTTTTGAATTTGGAACCGAAATAAAAAATGGGACCGAATTTTGTATCTCGAAACGCACCGAAATCAGGAAGTTTTATGATGATTATCTATGAAGGAATATAAATGAGTATATAGAGTTTAGGATCTAGTAAGTGATGAATTTTTACTATCGTAATAACTCGGTCGATGTAGATGGTTTTGATCAAACCTGGAAAAAAAATGAAACAAAACACCACCTATGTCCATTTTCGCGAATTGCTTTGCTGTGTGAGCGGTTCACCTCGAGCGGGTTGGCGTGGCTCCCGATGGGACACGCCGCGTTGCTAGCCGCCAGTCCCGCCACGTTGTTGTCTCGTGTCTCGGCGAGTTTCTTTTCTTCACACGTCTTGAGAAATCCAAGTGAATTCTCGCAAGGGATGCATGCAGCCCGGGCTGGATAAGTCTGGGAATATTTGAGGAACACCATGATTGGCGACGTGGTGCGCATCCCATTGCTCGAGACGATTGACCCACTATGACGAATCTAGCTAGCTCTTGACGCTGATTGGGTACGGTGGAGGTGGAGGTGGAGGTGGAGGTGGAGAAGCGCTGAGAGCCACCTTCCATGGCTTTCTGCTGCCTCAGCTGTAAAATATGTACAGTAATTTGTTAAAGATCCTGACGAACCGTCCACGGATGGGACGACCACCAAAAAAATAGAGGTGCATCCATCAGCCACATGTTTAGGCCCATTTTAGAATAAAGAAAATTTTACTAGATCCTGCATTTTCTTGTGTTTTTAAACTAATTTCTATAGATTTTCTATATCGTTATAAAATTCATGTGTTCCCTAGAAGCTGTTAGGCGTGGCTATATATAGCCAATAAGCATGAGGCCTGCGAGCCCGGCACGAAGCCCGCTGTTTGGGCCCGGTTCTATGTGGATCCAGGTCAGCCCGGAACGAATAAGCAGCCCGGGTTCGGACAGAAAATTAGGCATGGTGGGCTAGTCCGGCATGGTTGGTTTACCTCTAAGCCCGTTAAACCCTGCACTAAAACGTGCCCGCTTTTCTGTCCGTTTAGACCCGCCCTGGGTCGGGCTCTGACAAAAAATCGAGCATGCGGACTTAGACGGTCCGACCCGATTTTCTAGCCGCGCTTGGCAGGCCAGGCTCAAAACGGGCCGGGCTTCACTGGACCCGGGTCGGGCGACCCGTTTGGCCATCTCTAGTCGTGGCGCGTGGGACATATAAATCAGTCGTCGTGGATCGATATATGCCCTGCTTGTGCATTCATATTGAATAATAAAACTCAAGCACCCTTTAGACTGGAGGACATAAAACTATAGATGATATGATTTAATCCTATTTTAGAGTATAGTTTAAAATATGTGATAAGATATGGGATCGGTGGAGATAGGCCTACGAAGACACGTTAATTAATTGTCTTATGTTTGTAGCACGTACAAAGAGTTCAGAGCCTGCCCTTATTTCAGTTATTTACATTAAGTGGATGATCAATTTCACTCTTTTAATATAACCAACCTGTTTAAAATCAAAGGTCCAAACCATTTACTTGTTTCTCCGGTTCTCCCACACGTCCCCCAGCCCTATAAAAAGCAAGAGGCGGGTAGGTTAGGTTGCTCAGACGCGGCTAGGAGCAGCTGCTGGGCAGCTATCCAGCGGGCCACTGAGTTTACCTTACTCTTACTCTTACATACTAAGATCGCTACCAGAGCATGGCGGGAACTTCGTCGTGGTCGTCGTCTTCATCCTGCGCGTCGTCGTTCGGGTCGCCCGACCACGACGTCGTCTGCGTCACCGAGCCGGACTCTGTGGGCGCCGCAGCCGTCGCCGTCGCCGACGCCGAGGGAAGCGTCAAGTTCCTGTGCAGCTACGGCGGCAGGATCCTGCCCCGCCGCACCGACGGCACGCTGCGCTACGTCGGCGGCGACAACCGGGTCCTCTCCGTCGACCGTCCCATCCGGTTTTACGGTAGTACATATATTTGTGCCGGCGAATCGACACGAGTCCACTGAACAATCCTTTGATTTCTCTGACTTCAGTTGCCGTTTATTTCTGTCGGCAGTGTTGCAGCGGAAGCTGAGGGAATTGTGCGGCGGCTGGGAAGCGCACCTGCGGTGTCAGCTACCGACGGAGGACCTGGACGCGCTCATCTCCGTCACCTGCGACGACGACCTCGCCAAGCTGCTCGAGGAGTACGACGAGGCTAGCAAGGACCGCCTCCAGTCGCTCAAGATCCGGGCGTTCCTGTTCCCGACTAGGACGCCGGCGCCGTCCATACTACAGCGTAGGAGCCCGCCGTCGATTGCTCACCTCCACTGGCAAAACACTTCCCCGCCGGCCGCAGCCGGCGTCTCGCTGACGTGCGCGCCGCGGTGGTGGGCAGCGCCCCAGGCCTCTCGCCAGGCGCAGGCGCCCCAGGCGCAGAACTACGACCGACACAGCCTCGGTGAGGAGCGGCCGCGCCTGTACTATTCATATATGCCACGGACATAATTAGATCAGATTTATCATTAGACCCTGACCAAATATGGTCCAAAATTTTGTTGAAGTTTTAATAGACCTACATGAACAACTTATTGTAACATATATATACGGAGTAATATAAAAAAATGGGCGCTTACAGTTGAGTTAAAATTATAATTCAGGCACGCTATAGTATTCCTGTTTAATGTTCATCTGAACTTTAGATCTTGACCCCCCGCCACCCTACCAACCTCGTGTGCCCCACTCATTGTCACGTTTGTGGTTGTGATTTTAGCCGATCTCGTTTTATTTTTTTTAAACCCTAACAAAACCTCAATTACGTTCGTATTTTCATATCTATGGTTGATTCACAATTTGATTGAGCTCAAAATTTGTGAAAACTTAAGAAACATATCTGTACAGGTGTGTAAATTTTCATCTCAATCGGAATTCCTTTGGTTCGGTTTTGCATCTTCCTCAGACAGCCCCACGAGTCCTTCAGATAGCCAACCACAATCAAGAATATGTCATCTTCCTCAATGGCAAGGAAGTGAGATGGAAAATTTCCAAGCTAGAGATAGAAACTAATTCAACAATAGGAGTTGAGTACTTTGTAGCTTCAGAAGATGCAAAGAACGTTATATGGATTAGAAAGTTTGTTTCTGAGTTGGGTGACTGTGATCCCTAGTTGCTCTAGTTCGATAGACCTCTATTGTGACAATAATGGTGCTACAACACAAGCAAAGGAGACAAGGTTGCACCAAAACTCCAATTGTGCAATGTGCTGCTATCACCTCATTCGAGAGATCTATACAAGTATCTTTATGTTCTAACCCCTTAAGTATGCAGTCTTATAGGTTTGTGCAACCAATGACCATGACCTAAAAACAGTTTCTAGTCGCAATAATTAGCATTAGCCTCTAGCAAGACATACTAACTCACAAAAGTTCTCAAAAACATATTTTTCATAACCTATGACACTCAATAATACAATGTCTTTCTGTCATGCGACATCTAGCCAAGTACAAGGCAAGTCAAGTTCAACCCTTGTCAACTCGATCATATCTTGCTCTGTGTAGAACTAATTTCATCTACTAACCACTAGTCAAGGCATCGCCATGAACTTATATTTTTATCACATCAAGAGGCCTTAGAGGAGTCTCTCCCTAAAGGAGGGACATATTCCATCTTGACTCGACACACCTTATGACTTTTTTGGAACATATTTGAAAACTACTCTTATAACTACCTAGTTATGGAGTAGCGTTTGGTAGCTACAATTACAAAGTATCTCTTACACAATCTGAGACTTCACGCTAACCTCAAGTCTAAGGAAAGAATCATGCATGCCATATCGAGACAAATCAATAGCACCATATTCGTGGCATCTCATAATAGTCGATCTGGCATTGTTTTCCCAATACATGTATATATTGTTGGTTTGATATCCAATATCGCTACAATCCATGAAACATGATAATTCACCCAACACATGTTCCAACTTATCTCCACATCACATTACCACATGACCGATAGAAGTTGGGGATCTCATTTAGTACGTCTTCAATTCAAATTTTGGAGTTTCACTAACAAATCATAAAATCATTAATTGCATATAATGTAAACATTGTAGAACATATCACTACTTAAACATGTAAATCATAAATGTTAACATGATGTCATCATCTAATGAGAAGAATTAAGGTACACATTGTCATAAGCCTCACACTAGAGTTAATCATGCCAGCATTTCATGCCCATTGCTCCTGTGTTTGCCTCATGCTTTGCTAGTGGTAGTGGTTTTGTCAATGGATATAACTTGTTTAGGTCAGTGTGCACCTTGCATATCTTCACATCTCCTCAACTAACGTTAACTCAAGTGTAAGTGCGAGACTGTTGCCACTACCGGAATCTGGCTCTTTGCCGAGTGCTATTTATCTGGCACTCGACAAAACTCACTTTGCTGAGTGCCACACTTGGCACAATAAAGCACTCGGTCAAGAGCGATTTTGCCGAGAGAGCCGAACACTTGGCATAAAACGGCTCTCGGCAAAGAGCCCTTCGTCGAGAGCCTAGCTCTCAGCAAAAACGGGCTCTCGGCAAAGCATCGTTAACTGCCAACTGCAGCTGACGTCCGTTAACTTTGTCGAGTGTCCTAGGGAGACACTCGGCAAAGAGAACACACCTGAGAACCGATACAGCCTCTTTATCGAGTGTTGTAGTCCTGGCACTCGGCAAAGAAGCTCCCTTTGCCGAGTGCCGGCCAGCACGCTCGATAACAAGACTTGCAAAGGGGCCCATTGGTGTTCCCTTTGCCGAGTGCCAGGAAGGCAAGCACTCGACAAAGGCTCCCTCTTTACAGAGTGTCAGTTTGTGGCTCTCGACATAGATGCTGTCGTGGGGCCCATTGGAGTTTTCATTGTCGAGTGTCGTGTCGGTAGGCATTCGGCAAAGTCTTTGTTACCGTCGCTTGTCGACATCACGATGAATTTTCTTTGACGAGCACCAAGTGACACTCGGTAAAGACTTTCAAGTGTCCGACAAAAAACACTCAGTAAAGAGGCTATTGTCGATGTACAATTCACTGAGTCCTCTTTGCCGAGAGTCACACTCGGTAAAGAGTTTGCCGAGTGTTTTCTGAACTTTATCGAGTGTATGTGGCACTCGATAAAGTAGTATATATGTTCTGGTAATGTGCATATATGCCATAGAGATAACCAGATTAGATCTACTATTTGACTCTAACGAAACATGGTCACGAGGCTTTTAGAGTCATAATGGGCCACAAGTTTCGTTAGTGTATGAATAACGTCTATATAAGAAGGGGAGAGAGCATTTAGGCTTACTGAGAAGTAATCTCGCTGCCTTGCTACACTAACTTGCGCTGTACCTTCTCCACCTCGCTCCCAAATCGAGCTGCTAGTGTATACTAGTACGCTAGTACATAGAAGCTTTATAGTAACGATTTTAGAGCTATTTTTAGCTGCGTTTCAGTACTGACAGCATAGAGGCCAGTGTATACTAGTATAGAGAATCTCAATAGTAACAATTCTAGAGCTCTTTTTTACTACTGATATCTAAGCTGTGTTCGTGCACCAAATACATCAAATGCTATAGTGGTACTTCTGAGTTGTGTACTATGACTATCTTAGGTGTCCTTAGTAGATATGATAAAATAGGGGGACGCGGACTATAGACAATATTGTTTGACACTATTTATAGAATGAAGTTTGAAATAGGGGATAATAAGATAGAGGATGAGATAGGAGACCTGCTGAAGATAGCTTTATATGTCTATTTATTGGCGTCGATTATGTCGACTATGTATGCAATTGCTAAGCTGTGCTTCGTGATGAAAAGTTATAATATATGGTTATCTATATCTAATCGATATTGTTTTGTAACACACTGACGCCTTGTTAACGGCATCATGCATGGCGTGCAAATGGACGTGCAAAGCACTGTTTTACGCTATAGATTGTACTGTTTGCAAAGTGTAGTTTGAAATAGAGGTGTGATAGGAAGTGGAATAGGAAGTCTACCGGAGATAGTCTTAGAGCAATAGTGGACTCTAAATTCTACACTATAAAATTTAAAGATTGGATCGTAGCAACATTCGTAGGACTTTATTTTTAGTTATTTTTTAACTAAAATTAATTAATGGCTCAAAATAATGATAAAGAAGTATTTGAGTTGTGATTCATTATACTTGCACGGGTAATAACGTGACATGAGCACAGCTCCTCTCGACAACAGATCGGAGTACGGAGTGTACTACATTATACGTATATACGGGGCATGCGTCAGGTGTGCACGGTGCACCCAACGTCTGACATGTACGTACCATGTCTTATCATCCAGTACTGTAGTACAAATAGATCGGTTTGTTAATTTTTTCGGCAGGATGAAAATGTTATATATATATATGGGAGGATAGGTACGTGGAACCTACACAAAAGGCAATGGCGATAAGGCTCCTATATATCCTAGCTAGAGTGGAACACACGCAGCAGCACAGCTTGTTGTAGGATATGACGGAAGCGTTGCGTGGTTGCATTGTCCTTTTCGACGATTCAACTTGTGCTGTCGTCGACCACCATTCCAATCTGTGTCGCCGAGCGTCGTGTGGTTAGACGGGCACGGCGGCGGTGGACCATGTGGCTAACTAAGGTCTACGTGCCTCTTCATGTCATCCAGGCAAATCCAGATTCCGAGAAACATGTTGTGCGGTTCCGGCCGTCCTAGTTTGCCACGTGACACCCGTGTGTGTGGCGTCGCGCGCCGAAGCTGTGTGGCGGCAAAATTGATCTCCTTGCGTGCTATGTTTTCTATATATATTTATGCTTCAACCAGTTAAAAACGAACGTCAACACCATCCATACAATTTCCCTTGGTCCTGGAACTCAGCACTCAGCGTTCGTGCTCGTCAACTTAACATAGAGATCTAGGTGCTATTGTCTTGCTTAGGAATCATATAAAGCTAAGGGTCATAGTCAGATTTGCGCATGCATTATTATAGTTTCTATATATCATATAGATGCCGTTCTGTTCACAAAATGTAACTTAGGTAGTGTTTGGTTGAAGAGTCAAGTAGAACAGAGCCGTTCTGTCCCGGTTTTGTTGTTGTTTGGTTATAAAGTAACTAGAACGGAATGACTCCAATTAGGGAATATTCTCCTCAGATCCGGAACCATCCCGCTCCAAAAAATCAACCGGACGGAGCCGCTCTGTTCCCAGCCCGCTCGCACAGTCACACTCCGTTCCGTTCACTCTGCAACCAAACAAAAAACAGAGCCGCTCCGTTCCAAATTACCAAACACAGAACAGAGCGGCTCCGTTCCTAAAATCAGGGATGGAACGACTCCATTCTACTTGGCTCCTCAACCAAGTCGGTAACATGTTTGAATAAGTCGGTTCCATTTCTAGTGTGGTATCGATTACGGTTAGACTTAAACAAACATAATTTAATGTTATGAGTTACCCATTACGTTACCAATATGTGAACCAAACGGTACCATAGTTAGATTTTATTTCAATAAAACACAAAATTATGTGTTCTATTGGGTTAGGTGGGTATAGAGATGGCCAAACGGGCCGCCCGGCCCATTTTCGGCCCGAGCCCGGTGAAGCCCGGCCCGTTTTGGTCCCGGCCCACCAGACACGGTTAGAAAACCGAACCGGGCCGTCTAATCCCGCGGGCTCGATTTTCTATCCGAGCCCGGCCCGCAGCGGCCTAAACGGACCGGGGCGACCCGTTTAGCATGAAAAAAGCAGGCCGAAAAGCGGGCTAAGTGGGCCGAAAAGCACGTTTTAGTGCAAAAAAGCGGGCTTAGAGGTAAACGGGCCGTGTCGGGCTAGCCTACCGTGCCTAGTTTCCGGTCCGAGTCTGACCCGCTTATTCGTGCCGGGCCGGCCCGGGCCCCCATAGAACCGGGTCGTGCCGGGATCGGACCGGGCCCAAACAGCGGGCTTCGCGTGCCGAGCTCGCGGGCCTCGCGCTTATTGGCCATCTATAGGTGAGTGTGAATATGGAGCCAACAACCAAGGTTCAAAACTTTACGTACGTGTGCACAATTTTATCTTATTTTTTCACGGAGTGGGAAGGGGAAAGAACGACGAAACTTATGCTTTATATAGCAGATAAATAAAATATAAAAGGGATAAATATACTGACAGAATTTATACTACATAACAGTACCAACTTGCGATGGCCGCCGCGACTTCATACGAACTTTGATTGTGGCGTTCGTCAAGTACTTCACGAAAGGCTGGGCTTATCAGTTCTACTATATTTTCAAATAGATCTGGGCCTTACGTCCATATCAGATTCTAGTCTGGCGCAATCATCTTTTACCTATAGAGACCTTTTTCGATCTATGGTGCTAATGACCCACTATTTTTTACCCAATGGGTGATGTATCAAGATGAGTAGTCCACTAAAGATACATGCATCCTGGGGTTGGAGCATTCATGACACCAACACCCCTTTGGTCATTTTCCCATGTTACTAATACCCTTGGCCACTGCCGGGAAGACTCGAGTTCTGTTTCGAGTTGTATAAATCATCTGCCTTATTGTATCCAGAACCTCACCATAGTTAAATTCCTCTATTTCAAAACATCAATTCCATTCCATATGACAATTACGGGGCGTTTGGATCCCTTCGTTTTCGAGGAATTGGAATTCACTCGATAAAGTTACTTTATTTAGTTTGGAATTTGACATTTCACCACTTTCTAAAGTTCAGATATTAATCTATCTCAAATTCATGGGGCGGGGATGGGAAATGGTTTTATACAGTAGTAGAATTTGTTTCTACTCTGTAACTTACATGACACTCTTCGTCTCACTCCTCTGTAGTAAAAATATAGCGTATAAATATCTCCGACATCTTGCTAATAATAATATATAAATATATTTTGTATAAAACTGAATTAGCTTAATTGATATATGCCTAAATTATTATTATTAAATTCAATTCTAATGATCCAAACGGGGCGTTAGTGTTTGTTTTCTTGTTCTTGCTATTTCTTCAGTTACTTGCAGGGCAAGACTGCCCTCATGGCCGGTGGTCACGCTCCACAACAACCATTATTGGAGATAGTGTATTGGTTGCTAATGTACAACATCCATGGATAGTTGTTGTTAGACTGAGAACTTCATCTCCATCCATCAATCAAGTTAGCCTCTTCTCTCATTGAAAGATCAGCAATACCCCCACTTGAGTTCTCATTTGTAATACCTAACTTTTTGGCAAAATAAAAAGAGTTCTTTGAGTATGTGTAACTTCTGGTTACTTAATTCCATATTTAAATGTGATATTTGTTTCAACATAAATCAAGAATAATTACTAAAATAAGAATGAACCTTGCATTCATGCTGAGATTTCTTTTTTGTTTGTGCATCTAAATCAAAGATGGAAATTCAAACTCAGCATTGAACATGGAAATTCAAATTAGAAATTCAAAAGGAAACAGAAACATAAAGGAAAGGAAAAGGACTAAGTGGGCCAATTTGTTTTCTTGGGCCCAATATCCCTCCCGCGCGCTCGCTGCTAGCAGCCCATCATGAGTGGCTCGGTGGCTGACAGGTAGGGCCTAGTAGTCATCATCTTCCCTTAATAACATGCCATGCCACTGTGGACCACTAACCCATGGGTCCGGATCATCGGATCCTTGTTCCTCAATCCACGCGGGCGACTCAGGATCGGGAATTGGCAGTCGCCCGTCTCCGTGGTTGACACCCTCGGTCTCGCACACGAGTACCATCCATCCACCATCCTGGTTAGTCGCTGATCTGTTGAGCACAGAAAATAGTGTTAGACTGAAACTAATTACTACTTATTTCATTCTTTTTTATTTGTAACATTTTAGGTTAAAAATGAACTAGGCGAAAAATATTCGAACGGAAGTACTTTCTACAAGCTCAGCAATTTCTTACAGTGTAGGAGAGCACGCGATGTAAATTTGCTAAAAGAACTCCATTTGTTTTCAGCCAATGAAGTATCTCAACGGATTGCGAGCTCATCTGTTGGCGCAAATATTATACTCTATCTCACAACAAATTAAGGCTATGTTTGGTTCGTTGTTTAACTTGCCATATTTTGTCTAACTTTTGTATTTAAGGTTAGTTTTTCGATTTGAACGACTAACCTTAGATAAAGTGTGACACACTCTACCTTGTCATCGACACTTTGTCGTGCACATCGTGCCCTGACGCACTGTTAGGTCGCTGCCTAACGGTTACAGTGACACTTTTGTCCTGCACATTGGTAAGAACATCGAACGATCTCTTCACCTCTAAACAGCAATATTAAAAGTCTAATGCAGCGGTGATAGTTGTCTTACTAAGTCATCACATCACATGTTTAAACCAACCTCAACTTGGCTCAGTTTATTCTTTTTCTAAAGTATTGGATCTACCCTTTTAATAAAAATAGATGTACAATAGGCCCGAAGCCCGAAAGCACGGCGCGAAGCATGATTTTTTAGGCCAGTACCAGCCCGGCTCAGCCCACTTTAAACGGGTTCGAGCTGGCTCGAGATGGATAAACGGGCTAGATCCGGACAGAGATCTAGGCCCGGCGAGTGTCTAACCCGTTTGGCGCGCATTTTTACATTAAACCGTGATTTTGGACCCGTTTTCCATGCTAACTGGCATGTCCCGGCCTGTTTAAGCCCTAGCGTGCAGGACCCAACAAGAACACCGATCGGTTTTCTAACTGTGTCTGCCGGGCCGGGCGGCCCGTTTGTACATCACTAGAGAACATTGTGTTATTACAAATGTGTATTTGATTCTTGTTTTCATGTTCCACTCAGACGTGTACACTTCTGTGTGTCGGCATTGCCGAGGATCATAGCTTGTTTGGGAACACGGTATTTTTTAGTTCCAAGATAATACCGAAGTATTTTAGAACAAAAGGCGTTCGGGGGCACATACAATAACTCTATATTTTAAACCATGGTTTTGCCAATACCATAATATTTTTGGGGTAAAAAAATTTTAGTCTAGACCAAAGTTTTTTACTTGCGCGCAGCTACAGTCTTATTTTCTCCAACACTACAACTAAAATACTATATCTCCAAACAGATATTAAATTGGACTGATGTAAAATATAACATATTTATGTCATGACATACTTAAACCGTGGTATTATAAATTGTGGTTTTATGAAACAAAGTTGTCAAACAGGCTCTCAGATTGCGCGCTAGGACACCAGGAGTGAAGGACCGCCCTCTCCTCTACAGGGTTTGTTCAGCTGGTACCACGCATCGGCGGTGGAGACTCGTAGTAGGGAGGCCGCGCGCGCGGCGGCATGGATCCCCGCCACTGTGTCAGCGAACTCGACGTCCGGTGACCACTGTCGGACAGGAAGAAGGGAGCGGAAGAAGAACAGAGGAACAAGAATTGGGGAATTATGATTCTGGTAAATTTCTTCTCCCCTTTCTCTGTCAACAACACCAGTATTTATGTCTCTATTACAATACGGCCCATGGCCACAGCCCACTGCTATTTCTTACTGGACCCACTCAGCTCCAGACACACGCTGCTTCGGCCTTCTATCACGCCGGCCCAGCCTCCGAACGCCGTCTACTTCTTGACTCAGCCCCTCACTGTCCTTGTCTTGCATCTTCCTGGCTGATGTCCTGACATTGTCCTCCCCTTGAACTGTCGCTTGTCCCCAAGCGGCTGCTTCTGGAAATCGGTCCCGTAAATCCTCTTCATCCTCCCATGTGGCTAATGCTGCATCACTGTTGGACCATTGGATCAGCACTTGTTGAACAGATTTACCTCCCCTGACCACCACTCTGCGATCAATTGCCTGCAATGGCACCTGAAGATGTTCCAAATCATTTGGTAAGACTACACCGACCAGTCGATCACCCACAGAGCGCTTGAGTTGGGAGACATGAACCACTGGGTGAATAGTTGAAGTAGATGGTAACTGTAGCTTATAAGCTACTTTGCCAACTCGTTGAAGCACCATGTATGGTCCGAAGAACTTGAAACTTAGCTTGTGATTGGCACGACGAGCCACAGATGACTGCACATAGGGTTGTAGCTTGAGATATACCATGTCACCTTCTTTGAATTCTCTTTTTGTACGTCCTTTGTCGGCCTGTGCTTTCATCCGTTGTTGAGCCCTCAACAAATTCTGCCAGATCAGCTTGACCATCAGCTCCCGTTGTTGCAACCAAGTCTGAAGATCCAACTGAGTTGATGCATCTGATATGTCCAGGCCTAGATTCCTAGGGGAACGTCCATACAACACCTCAAATGGAGATCGCCCAAGGGAAGAATGACAACTGGTGTTATACCAGTATCCTGCCACTGATAACCATGACGACCACTTGGATGGGCAAGCGTGAACGAAGCTGCGTAAGAAAGTTTCCAAACACTGGTTGACCCGCTCAGTTTGCCCGTCGGTCTGTGGATGATACGAGGAACTCATCTTCAATGATGTACCAGCCAATCTGAACAGCTCATGCCACAGCCGACTGGTAAATATGCGATCACGATCGGACACAATGGCAAGAGGAAGGCCATGGAGCTTATAGATCGAATCAAGAAATAGTTGAGCCACTTTCAATGCTGAATAAGGATGGAGCAAAGGTATAAAATGAGCATATTTAGAAAAGGTGACCACTATCACCAAAATGGTGTTTGCATTTGCAGATCGTGGAAGACCTTCAACAAAGTCCATACTTATCACATCCCAAGCTTGGTCTGGTACCGGCAATGGTTGTAACAGACCCGGATATTAACTGCAATCAGACTTAGATTGCTGGCAAATAGAGCAAGAAGCCACATAATCCTTTATTGAATTCTTCATTGATGACCAATAAAAGAGTTGTTTGATCCAGCGATATGTCACAGGAAATCCGGAATGGCCTCCTATTGGACTGTCGTACATGGCTGACATAATCTGAAGCTGGAGACTTGTATCATTACCAATCCATACTCTTCCCTTGTACCGAATAAGTCTTGTCTTCAATGTATAATGTCCTGAAGTGTCTGGACTTACTGCCAGAGCAGTTAATAGCTTCTGAGCTTGTTCATCCCTGCTATAACTGTCCAAGACTTGCAGCAACCAGTCGGGAGTAGCTGAAGAAATACTAAAGAGTTCAGACATCGGGCGTCGAGACAATGCATCTGCAGCTGTATTGTCAGACCCCTTTCCGATACACCACCTTATATTGAAGACCCAACAGCTTGGAAAACACATGTTGTTGCCATGGTGTTGTCAATTTCTGCTCAGTGAGGTGTGATAAACTTCGATGGTCGGAATAAATGACAAATTCTGAGGTCTGAAGATATTGGCGCCATTTTTCTACTGCTAGCAGAATTGCAAGATACTCCTTTTCATATGTTGAGAGTCCTTGATTTTTGACGCCCAAGGCTTTGCTCACATAGGCTAAAGGGTGATTATCTTGCAGTAGCACTGCCCCAATGCCTTTACTCGAAGCATCTGTTTCAATGGCAAAGGGTTTATCAAAATTTGGAAGTGCTAGGACAGGAGCTGAAGTAAGTGCGTGTTTCAGTGATTGGAAAGTTGTGTCATGCACTTGTGTCCACACAAACACTACTGCCTTTTTCAATAAATCAGTTAGTGGACGAGCAATGACCCCAAAGTTCTTAACAAATTTCCTGTAATACCCTGCCAAGCCCAAGAATCCTCTAAGCTCCTTGCAATTCACAGGTACCGGCCAAGAAGAAACCGCTTCTATTTTTGTTGGATCGGTAGCCACGCCATGCTTACTGATAACATGACCAAGATATGCGATCTGTTGCTTGGCAAAAGCACACTTTGAAAGCTTGATAAACCATTGTTCTGTATATAATATGTGAAGAACTTGTGCCACATGCTGCATATGATCTTCCCGAGTTTTACTGTATATCAATATGTCGTCAAAAAATACCAGGACACATTTCCTTAGTAATGGAGCCAGAGTAGAATTCATAGCACATTGAAACGTGGTAGGAGCACCTGACAATCCAAAAGGCATAACCTTAAATTCAAAATGCCCATGATGGGTTTGGAAAGCAGTCTTATGTTGGTCCTCTGGATGCATGCGAATCTGATGAAATCCAGCTCTCAAATCTAGAGTAGAAAACCATGCTGCTCCATGTAATTCATCCAAGAACTCATCAATAATAGGTACATGATATTTTGTCTTGATTGTCAAGGCATTCAAATGTCGATAGTCAACACAAAATCTATATGTGTTGTCCTTATTCTTCACCAATATGACAGAAGATGCAAACTCACTATGACTGTGTTGGATAGTTCCAGCTTGCAACATGTCTGTAACTTGGGCTTCAATCTCATTTTTAAGAGCAGGAGCATACCTATAAGGTCTCATCTGGACTAGTCTAGCTCCAGGAATTAAAGGAATTTGGTGGTCCCCTTCCCTGACAGGAGGCATACCCTTTGGTTCTTCAAAAACTGTAGGGTATTGAAACAGAACAGCTGTAATATCATCTGGCAACTCATCCAAAACTGTTTGTTCTTTGTCAGACGGATCCTATAGACTGCACACTTGAACCACAGCTGTCTGCATTACAGAGGACTTAATGCCATGTAAGGTAACCGTTGAATTCTTAAGAGGAATAGCCAGCCACTTCTGGGACCAATGAATCAACATAGGATTGTGCTTCTCTAACCAATCCATTCCAATAATCAGATCATAATTGGATAATTGTAACACTTTTAGTGTGGAAGAAAATGAAACACCACTGATAGACCAATCAGCATTCACTAACTGATGATGGCATGAAAGATGTGACCCATTTGCCACTTGCACTTGTAAGGGACTGTCTATAGAAGTAACTCCTGGCAAATTGGCACCCACAGCATCACTAATGAAGGAATGGGAACTACCTGAGTCAAGCAAAGCAAGAATATCCATGCCAGCTATATGTCCCACAAATTTCATGATGCGAGGAGCTTCAAACCCACTGAGCGCTGCCTATGACAGAGTTAACTCATTTATTTCATACTCATCTTCATCCATTGGTGCAGTAGTGTCAGGTTCAGTAGCAGCCACTTGTGCCATCTGCACGCGAATACTGCAATCCGCACTTGTAACAGAGACCCTTAGCTTTTCGATAAGCATACAGAGAAGCGATCCTGTCATCTGTAGATGAAGAAACCCTGGTCCCTGAAGGTTTCTCATCCACCTTTATTGGACCCTGTTGTCTTGTTTCCTTGGAAACTAGCTGTTGATAAGCAGGTTGACGAGCTGAAGACTTGGCAGCTCCTGAAACTTCATGCCATCAATAGTCTTTCTTCCTCAACATAAGACCTGCCTCCTCCTGTAATTGAGCAATAACAGCAGCAGTATCGAAGTCTTGTGGCCTTTGAAGCATTACAACAGCTTTAATGTCGTCTCTAAGACCATCCACAAATTTTAATGTATAGTATAAAGGATCAGACATGGTTTGGTAAGCATTTAACTTGTCAATCAATTGAGAGAATTCCTCCACATAAGTAGCTACTGTCCCCGTTTGTCTGATCTGGAATAACTGTCTAAGGAGCCCTTGATATTGGTCCTTGCCAAATCGTTCCTGAATTAGGCGCCCAAATTCCCCCCAAGACATTTGAACCAACTTATACTCAATCGATTGTAGCCATCTAGCTGCTGGTCCCACAAATTGCATAGAAGCAACCTTGATCCACATACAGGGGTCCACCGAATACATAAGGAAGTAGTCCTCACATCTAGTTTGCCACAGCTTGGGATTCTCACCATCAAATGATGGAAAATGGAGTTTCGGTAGGTTCCCTAAATTCCTGGCAAAATTAGGTTCCTGAACACTACCCCCCATAGCATCAGATGTATATGGATGGTTATCCCAACTCGTCCGGTTTTGCCTAGTATCATGAGTTTGGGGAATGTAGGGAGAATGCATACCATTGTTCGGGAGATGGATTGGAATTTGGGAATTCTCAATTCCATACTCCCGAGGTTGACAAGCATTGCGGTGGCCGTTGGCCCAGTCGGAGTTGTGTGCGGTCGTAGAAGGACGCTCCGCCACAGGTACGTACGCTCCCAGGAGGCTCGGACGTGCTTGATGTTCTCCAGCAATGCCGCCCTCCAGGAGCTGAGTGAGACGGGCGAGCTCTGACCGCATGGTGTCGACTGAAGACCTGACGGAGTCAATGGAACCCTCGATGTGTGGTCGCCATGCCTCAAACACGGAAGACACGTTTTCCAGCACCGCCACGCGAGTGGAAGTAGTTGCCATCAATTCCTGGACACGATACGCTTGGTCTTGCTGGAATTCCGCCATCTGTCCGTCCAAGCGTTCCCCAATACGCGCGTCAGTTCTTCGTCGTTGAGCCTCCCTTGAAGATTGGCGATGTTGGCTGCGTTCTGATCGACCACCTTCTCGATGCTGCTCCACCGCTGATCCTGGTGTTCGAAGCGGTCGCACAGTTGCTGCAGAAGCTTCGATTGGGTCGCCATCGTCCTGGATTGGACATCAATCGCCTTGGACTGTGCCTCCAGCGCCGCCGCCACCCCGGGATCAGACGCGCCCGCCATTTTCGCGCGACGAGTGTAATACGCGGGCGTCGCCAGAGAATCGTCTGAATCTGATACCACTTGTCAGCAAACTGGACGTCCGGTGACCACTGTCGGACAGGAAGAAGGGAGCGGAAGAAGAACAGAGGAACAAGAATTGGGGAATTATGATTCTGTTAAATTTCTTCTCCCCTTCTCTGTCAACAACACCAGTATTTATGTCTCTATTACAATACGGCCCATGGCCACAGCCCACTGCTATTTCTTACTGGACCCACTCAGCTCCAGACACATACTGATTGGGCCTTCTATCACGCCGGCCTAGCCTCCGAACGCCGTCTGCTTCTTGACTCAGCCCCTCACTGTCCTTGTCTTGTATTTTCCTAGCTGATGTCCTGACACACTGCATGTCTGCGCTGTGGCTGGCGCCCCAGTACGTTCTCAAGGTGGCTTTGGTGAATTGAAAGGATCATGGGGCTCTCGGGCGCGTTCGGCGCCATCGCGCCGATCGAGTTATACTATGCAGTGCTCCCCAAGTCCATGGGCGCGCAGTTTCGTGCTGGCGCTGCTCTTTTTTCTTCCGAGGTGGCGTTGAGCCGTTGATCGTCAAGCTCGTGAACGCGGACGTGGTCACCTGTTAGGACTTGTTTGATTGCGTCTGAATTTAAATGAGACTGGAGAAGGATTAAATCAAAATTGAATAGAATATGATTTAATTCTTCTGTAGACACATCCGAACAAAGGATGGAGGAGCGCGTTGGATTTCTGCGACCTGGTACGAGTGTACAACTGCTACTATGGAGTATGGACAGTTCGCGGCTCTTTGGTGCCTCGGTCGACCTAGTCTACCTCGTCATTTGCGCTAATGTTTTCCACGAGTCGACACAAAACATGACACTTGAAGCTGGTGCTGACGGTGAAACCGAAGAGTTTCGAGGCTAGCGCATGCAATTCACATGTTGACTTTTGTGATCAATACGGTTCATAAATATTGAAAATAAGTAGACTTGTTGTTGTTAAGAAAGAACCAACTTTATGGCATCCGGATCAAAGATCCAACGCCAGAACTGAAGAACCGAAGCCGACTACGTTCAGTAGGGTGTACGTAGGGGCAGCAACACCAGATACTACACAAGTTACACACATTCTCTGCAGTACACGGCTATTTCTACATGCCACATGTGCATATATATAGTAAGCATATATGAAGGATCACGTCTCAATTCTCATATGTCATCTATGTACATAATATACATACTATTAATATGTTTTTTAAACAAACTTAACCTGCGGCTAGCTAGAACCTCCCACGCAAGTTGATAAAATCTTTCTTAGACCTCACCATCCATATAGCTAGCATGCAGATGCAACATCACTCCTCAATTCACATAAGTCATCAACCTTCTCATCAGGTAGACTGAGAAAACCCTTCTTAAACATCGACAAAACCATACTTTTTAGAGACCTGTGCTTCGGCGGAGTCGAACTTAGAACATAAGAAATAAGAAATGCTATTCGGACCATCTAACTAACTCAGCACATGTATTATTAATAAGTCTAACCTTCGTGTGGCACAAAGAAGCCAAGCAGCACAGTGAGTCAGTTGGGTATAAACTTGAAGCGAGGCTTGGAAAACGCCGGAGCCGGATCGTAGCGCCCATAATCATTTGTCGCCACCCCTGCAGCCGTCGCCGCTCCCTTTTCAGAAGAGGCAGTGGAATGCTCCTGAATTAAACAACGAAATGAACATGACGATGATTGTTCTCTTTTCGAAGAAGATCTAGCTCCTTTGAGTTTTGGAAGATCGTTCCCAGACTTCAAAATATGGATTCGTAGATCATTACAAGCTCTCAGGAAATTCCGTGACAGAACTTTGCTACTGTCCAGTCTAGTACGCATACCTTGTGATCCTTTTCATCCGCCAACTCCCTTCCTCCTGCAAAATCAAATTTCAGAATACTAATGAATCAAATCCGTCACTTTTGCATGCCTGACAAAAATCTACTACATACTTCCAATAGCACATGTTGAGTATATTTTGACAAGTTCCTGAGTTTTTTTCTCTCTTTACATATATACCTGCTCGTACAATTTGACGAAAAAAAACAAGAAATGTGTAGAAAATAAAGATAACAACAGATTGAACAGGGAAATCAATCTGCCTGCGGTGCATACCGATCGAGAGCGCAGGCAAAACAATAAGCAGAAGAACAAGTACCAAAACCCCGTGTGCTTTCCTGGAACCCATCTCGCTCCTTCTGCCCCCTCTAATCCTTCCGGTCCCTTGAACACTGCATCAGAACACTGTGTGTGCATATCCAGATGTATATATAGCTCGGGTGTGCTCCACTGTCGAATCATAGGGTTATTGGTCCGCCCGGATTGTCCATATATAATAACGGAAAGCAAAAGGTGAGGTGGAGATAATGCTGTGCACACTTTGCCTCCGTGGTTTCTGAGTCTGTGTGCAGTCAGTTGCTAGTGCGGTGCTAAAATGCTAGTCCCTCCAGGCTCCAGGTCTCCAGAAAAGCAAAAGGAACAATGCGTTAGTGGAGGGCCTGATTGCTCCGTGTCTTTAGGCTGGTGTATCCCTTCTTCATTCTCTACCGCTGGAGGAAGGGGCATGGAGGAGGCCACACATTCGCAAGCACCGTGGAAAAGGGTGAGCAAAAATGCGTGTGGTTCCAAGTCATTGAGCAGGGTCAATTTATTAGGTCATTCTCAATGCCTAATAAATATTATTAGTTAATATCAATGATTTCAATTCGTCCGACGTGATTAGTCGAGCTAGCCGGTTCTCCAGACGCCACCAGGGAGTCTGACCCGATCAGGGCGACTAATCGTTCGGTCATCCGATTAATCGTCGATTAAACACGATTAGTCGTCCGGTTTGGGTGGAACTGAAAGTCGCCTAAAGAGAGTGAATAGACGAAACCTGAAAATTAACACAAACTTTTTCTGAGGTTAGGGTTACAACAAAAATTAACGAAATCGGAGTGCGGAAGACAAGTTTTTCTTGCTGTGAGTCGCTAAATCAATGTGGATAACTTCTGAAGCCAACTCAAAATGATTGCAAGCAAGAGAACTAGAGAAAGAGGGGAGAGGAATAAATCAAATTGTAAAGGGTGATCAACACAAAAGACACAGCGATTTGTTTCCCGGGGTTCGACTCCGAAGAGTCCACTAAGGATGAGTCTCTTTCAACCCTTTCCCTCTCAAACAGTCACGGAGACCAATTGAGCTTGCTTCACTATCATAGAAACACTAAGTCAAGGATCTCTACATAAAGTATTCCGAGCTCTTACCTCGCTTTGCAATCAAGAGAAGAATGGGAGTGAGAATGCGAAAGCTCAAATCAAGAACACAAACAGATGCAACACTCAGTAGCACAAGCACTAAGTCTCACAAATCCATCGAACGCAAGCTTGTGTGGCTTTGGAGGCGTAGAAGTTATTGCACTTGATGTATATCACTTTGGTGTAGTTATTATGTCTTCAATATGCTGGTTGGGGGTATTTATAGCCACTAACAACTAAAATATCCATTGGAGAAAAGCTACAAAAACTGCACAATCTGGTGGTGCATCGGACCATGAACAGTGTCTGTTTGGTGTGCTATCAGACATGAACAGTGCGCTATCGAGTGACCTTTCGTGCGCCACCGGACATTCCGGTGCTCCCTTCTCCAAAATTCCTGAAGCTGGCATGTTCACTATAATTCACACTGGATGGTTTGGTGCGCCACCAGACAGTCTGGCGACCCCTTGGTACGTTGGCATGATTTTGACTGAGTCTGAGTCCTTGGACCGGACAGTCTGGTGTGCCATCGGACAGTCCGATAAACCTCCGATGGAATTGTCCAACAACCCAACTTTCCATCTTTTGTCTAATTCTCCTTCAAATCTTTTTGACTATCTTTGAGGATGTTCCTATGACTTAGACAAACATATGTAATGACAATCCAACAAGTTTAAGTCGTGGTTCTTGGACTTTTTTCTTCTTTCTCATAACCCTGTTTTTTGTCAAACTAGTTCCAAAAGGAGTGATTTTGTAAACCTGGCCTCCTTAGATGTCAAATAAGTTCTTAGGGGTGTATGTAACTTATCTAAGGTGTGAAACTAGGTGTTCATTATACTTTCCAAGTTTTACCCTTTGTTTGTTTTGAGCTGTTTCTGATTTAGAACTGAGTTGATTGGACTTATGCTCCTATGAATCAACGACTAGACAAGCAAGTTAGTCCATAAGGTTGTGATGGTCATTAAGCACCAAATTCAATTAGGAAAAATGGTTGAGGTCATTTCCCTTTGAGGGACGATTAGTTTCCCTGGGCTACACGGTTATTTTAGATGTGGGTTGCACGGCTGGTACTACGTAATAAGGCCCATTAGTGTAATGACTTAGGGTTTTAACTAAATAGGGTTGCTCCTATTGGTGGTACTATTCTAGCGGTTGTTTTTCCTCTCTGTTCCGGTGGCTACTCTCTCTGCTCTCTCATTGTTCAACCCCGGTGGTTGTCCTCTCCTATTCCTCGGTGGCTCAATGGTCTAGTTCTGGTCACCAGCTCACCCAGTCACCCTATTCCTCCTCGGCAGTGGGTCTGCAGTCCTATACCCTCCTCGGTGGTGGTGGCCTAGCAACATGCAGCAGTGCAGCGGTAAGATGAGTTCATCATCCGAAGGTACCTTCACCTCTCTGATGATCTATTGTCTATTCCCTATCTTGAATTCTCCTCTATGACCTTGTGACCCAATTAATTGACCTAATCAACGTCCTAATCGTGATTAGTCGCCTAGTCACCAGGTGTATCGACTAGCAAGTTGGATGACTTGAAATCATTGGATAGTATATCACATAGGATTTTTTATGACATGGTACTATATTTTTTATGAAACTATTACAGCTTGTTTCTAAGGTATTGGAAAGCATGTGAAACCACTGTTAAGAGTAATTTATTTTATCACCATCTATTTCATCTAATCCTATGGTTATTTAGATACAATATTTAAGTCACATGTTAGCCTATTAAATTGTATCATGAAACTCTTTATTGGAAGAGCATATTACATTCTTTATTTTATCTTACTTTTATTGATATGGCAATATTGAAAATGGTGTGATGAAACTACCGGTGAGAATGGCCTTAATCACACTTCATTGTGATCGCGTGTGAAGTGTGAACCATGTGTTCAAAAAAAGAGGTCCTAGCTTTTGCCTAATAGAGATGAAATCAAATCGAATACCCATAAAATCAGATTTAGATAGCATTTTTACCATATTTTAATTAGAAAATCTACATAACTTCCTCACCATTAGAGGGTAGCTTACTTTACTCCCTCACCTTTAAAACCAGTTGTTTAACCCTTTCAACTTTACAAAACCAAATGAATAGCCCCTTAGATAGTTTTAGTGAGTGATTTTGCTGATGTGCCACTGTCACCGTGGCTCTAGCAGTGGTGGTGGTGCGTTAGTGGCTAACATGACATTACCACCATGACATCCGTTTTGTCTATTTTTTGTGATCTAATAGTATCCAAAATTTATAAAATTTTGCACACAAGTTGATAATCAGATATTATATTTACTCTATTTTTTAAAATTTAATAGCAGCTTAATTACTAAAAATAAAAAAACTACTTGAAAAGAGCTTAATCTTTTTGCCGCAGATACATTTCTTATCTTTTAAGGCTAAATTTTTTCTAGAGGTAACTAATATTATTACTAACTACTTGGTTGATTTTATTATTTTTCTAGAGGTAACTAATAGTATTACTAACTACTTGGTTGATTTTATTAAGCAAGTTAAATGGCCTTTCTTCTAATCACTGACTAAAATTTAATTTAAAAAAACACTTAGCAAACAATAATAAAATGATCTCCAATTTTTATACAACCCTCCTCTCAACTAAAATAACTTACACAGTTATTTTATACAGTCCTCAGAAGTATTTGTATAAGTTATGAGTTAACATTTAAGTTTCTTAGAAAATTTTGAAAATGTTTTTGTAAGATAGTTTAGCTGTGACGAGGGCTATGTAAAAATTGGAGAATATTTTATTACTGTTTGCTAAGTGTTGATAAAAAACTAATATAAAATCAATTTACTTAGTAATTAGAAGAAAGAACACTTAAGTTACTTAATAAAATCAAACAAAATTTTAGTAGTTTAGTAATAGTACTAGTTACTCTAGTAAATGTTTTAGTCTTAGAAGATAATAAATGAATCTAGGACATAGATATTAAGCTCTTTTTATTTAGTTTTATTTTTAGTAACTAAGCTGCTACTCTTAAAATCTAGAAAAATTAGAGCAAATATAATATCTCATTACCAACTCGTGTGCAAAATTAAATAAATTTTGGATGCTACTATATCATAGAACTTAAATTATAAAACCGGTGCCATGGTGGCAATGCCACGTCATCAAAACCGGTCATTAAAACTACCTTAGGGTTTATTTTTCTGGTTTTAAAAAGTTGAGGGGTTAATGAATTGGTTTTGAAGGTTAGGGGGTAAAGTAGACATCCCTCTAAAGATGAGAGGGTTATGTAGAATTGTTTTTGGCTTTATGGCACAACCGTGGTAGAGCCTTTCATTTGATCATCAAGACTTGGGATCCAAATTTGGTGGCGACAAATTAGTTTTACAACCCAACTAAATTTGGTGGTGACAAAAAAAATTACAACCCAATTTTACTACCACGAAGAAGTAAGTTTTTTAAGACCTCCAACAAACAAAGGTATGACATTCCAACATGGAATATATAGCATTTCTTTTAAAAACTATATCAAATGGTTATGACAAACATATATTGTCATGCAATGTCATCATGTATGATGTAGAGCAATTTATGATGAATCCCACATATGATGCACCCATATTGTCATAATATATCATCATAGACATGTTGACACAAAAAATTATGACATTTTTATGATGGGGCTCAATTTTTTCTCACTAAATTGTTTTGGTTCCTAGAAATCATCATAAACATAGTCATCTAGTGTCAAATTTTACAATTGTCATCGAGCATTGGTCATTAAGGGCCATTTGTGTTGTAGTGTGAATCTGTTTTTAGTTTTTAGGATAGCAGCACTATTTCTGGGATTACTCCTAAATCGCTAATCGGATCAGGACAAAACCTGTAGAATTTTTTATATATAACAAACATACTTAACTTTTGTATTCGTGGGATTACCAAACTCTTAACTTATCCATACCATATTTCAAACTATACTTGTTGTCTAGATTACGATGAACACACAATGACGATCAACGACTTGTTTCACCATGAATCCTTCATTCTCCTCCTTCTCTCGTACTTCAATCCCTTGAAATGAGAGTTCCACTACATGGAGGTCATCCTAGGGCAAAGGTATAGGTGACATGGTGCAAGAGAGGATGAGGGAGAGGGTGGTGCTAAGGGCATCAATGGTGGGAGATAGAGGGCAGCTAGAGTTTCTTATGGTTAGAAGGGAGAGGGAGAGGGGAGAAGACACGACCATAATGAGGAAGAAAGGGGAGGCATGGCTTTGGACACGTGATGGATATGGGGGTGTGTGAGAGATAGATGTAGGAGAGATGTAGTTGCGATGGTGGCACACACGGATTCAAGGAGACAACCGAATGCAAACTATAGCATGGCTTTGGACGTGTGATGGATATGGGGTGTATGTGAGAGAGATGTAGTTGCGACGGTGGCACACACGGATTCAAGGAGACAACCGAATGCAAACTATGCATGTGCTAGATCAATTTCACATACAAAGTGGCATCATAAGTGAAAGTATCATCACATATTACTTCAAATAAATCATATGATAATATTATTACAAAGCATAGTCATATCAAAAGCAAATAATCTTAACGAATAATGTTTATATCTGTAAACCTAGTAACCCCATAGGCATCTAATTGGTGGCACGCCCATCTAATAATCATCAAACTCTTGGAATTCCACCATGTATCCGTGGTCTCCTCCAACTCCATTTGAGTAGCGGTTGCATTTGATGCAACAAAGTTGTTGCAGAAAATAGCAAGGGTGATCATTTCTCATACTCAACAAGTGACACTAAAGCAATGCATATGAAGGCTATATAGTGGACTAGTTGAGCATAACCATTTAAGTTGATTAACTTATCATCATTATTATCAAGGTAAAAGTATAACCTCCCAAAATTGCCATGAACATAAAGGTAAACAAGAACCTGTCAAAACCTAAACCACATTATGAGAAACTTTAATCTGTGAGGATCCCCAAGTTTGCTCTTAACTGTGAGCACAACTGATATCAGATAGTAACAAATATCGACAGGTTTGCATACTTTACCCGCAATATAGGATTCCTACTTTCTCTGGATTGTACCGACCGTCACACACTTCCTAGGTGTGTGACAAATACTTTTACCTCAAGGTTGTTTCTTTGAGAGTCACTCTAATGTTTTCAGCATGCTACACGATTTTGTCTACTTCGTCAATATTGACCCTCATTCCAAGGGGTGTCTGATAAAACAACAAACAAAACCACTTCACCGCTCTTGGCACCAAAAGGTTTATACCCCAAACCCCATCTTGTGCCATGTCGAATAAGCATCCACTCATCTGAAATCTTGAGTCTACCTTGGTCAAGCCCATTGCACATGTTAGACCTTGTGGTTGCACAATAAAATATTGGTCATTATTTGTGAATCGGACCTTAGGGTGAGGTAGTTTGTATATGGTAACCCCATGAACAAATCATCGTTGTCATGTTGCAAAAAAAGTTTTAACTACCATTGTTTCATATAAGTAAAATAAGCAAGATTAACCAAACCGTCATCATTATATTATTAAATATTAAAAAACTAGAAAACTAACCTATCTACCCATGGTTTCATATGAGGATAAAATATAGCTAGACATCCTTAACAGGAGCAATCATATAATGCAATGCACTAAGTATATATGAAGGTTTAGGATAGAGTTAGAATAGGATTGGGATTTTTCAATTTTGGAATATCATTTTTTGAATTAAAATAATGCTCAATAATTGTTTTAATCTCCAAAAAGGAATTTGAAAGCTTTGAAAAGTCTAGAAAAAATCATGGGAATGTTTGGGGACCAAATGAACTCGAATAAAATGATTAGATACAAAGGAATGATTATGAATTTATGATGAACTTCCAGTATGAAGATCTTATCTTGATAAAAAGGAAAGTGCCTCCAAAAAGATTAAGAAAAAACACTAGAGTGAGATAAACGATATGAGACATATTTGTGAATAGTTTCTTAACCAAAACACTATGTGAGAGTAGCATGAATGAGTCAACATGGTTCATCTTATTGTTCATTTAAAAAATTCTAAAGTAAAAAAACTAGGATGTTACAGACCTACCCCGTTAAACATTTCGCTTTTGAGATTAAAGGTTGGTTAGCAAAGAGTTTGGGATAATCTGCCTTAAGCTAAGCTTATATTTCCCAAGTTACCTCATCTTTAAAATGGTGATTCCATCTAATTTTACATATTCTAACTATACCGGTAACCCTCTCTGCCATCTTAAGAATCAGGGTTGGATATTTGGTATAAGTCAGATCATCTTGCATATTGAGTTCATTCAGCGAAAGTTACTCTTCTAGAACTATCAGACACTTCTTCTAAGAAACATGGAACACATCATGTACATCTAACAATCTAATAGATAGCTCGAGTTGATATGCTACATGTCCTCTTTTACAAGGATTTTGAAAGGTTCAATGTACTAGGGTGCTAACTTCTCCTTGATTGAATCATCGAAGACCTCTTATAGGTGACACTTTCAGATAGACATAATCACCTTCCTCAAAGGCTAGCTATCTCTGTTTGTTATCTGAATAATTGTTTTGCCTTGATTGAGCAATTCTCAAATTCTCCCTCACCATCTGCATATGACATTCTACTTCTTGAATATATCATGCCAAAATGCTTATTTCTATTTCGGTTAATTATAGTACATATGGGTTCAACACTTCATGTCATACAACACTTCTAATGGTGTCATCTTCAAACTAGCTTGATATGTACTATTATAAAAAGAACTCGTCATATGGTAAGCTTTTATCCTAACTAGCTCCATACTGCAAAACACATCCTCTTAAAAGACCCTCTTAAACATGATTGGCCCTCTCTGTCTTCCCATTAGTTTGAGGATGATACGTTAAGTTGAAATTTAGAAGGGTATCGATAGATTTATGCAAAGCCTGCCAGAACTTAGATGTAAACTATGTGTCTCCATCGAATATAATCTTCTTAGGTACCTCATGGAGACAAACAAATTGAGCCATGTATAACTCTCCTACCTTGGCTCCTGCAGCCAGTTGAAGACTGGTACAACAATATACACATCCAATCTATGCAACTTTGAACGAATATACAGAAGATGTTTCTCGTGTTTTAAGTCTTTAGAATAGCATAATGTCACTTTCAACCATCCTAATATCTTTTGAAAATAGGGAACATCTATATATCTTAGGTCAAAGATCCTTAGATTCAATTTGGGCTTGGATACCAAAAGTGTCATGGCCAAGCTAGGGGTGGAGATTCTAAGGATGTGTTTGGTTCAGCTATAGATTTCTAATAATCTGATTTAAGGTGTGAGCTGTGAAAAAGTTGCTGCAAGCTGACGGTTGTGGAAAAGCTAAAAGTTGTTTGGATGAAACAACTATCAACTATAAATTTTGTAAGAGTATGACCATAAATTCTGTAAGTGTGATGGCTTGGCAATATGATAAGAGGGACTCTATCTTAGCCTATCGAGTGAGTCGATTAAACAACATGTCATCGTCGATAAGAGAGTGGTACGCCATGCCGGAGGAGCCCTATACCCACGATGCTAGGCCTAAGTGTCGTGACTGTAATCATATCCTATTTAGCATATACATGGTGTCATACACAAGTAGCGTGTATGGCAGTGATAGCAGCTTAAGTGTTAGGTGTTGCGTCAGCATCTTTCATAGGTATAGAGCCCCATAGTCACTAAACATTAAAGTGGGTTAGGGAGGTGTTGAAGGGGGTAACATCACATGTGGACGGACATTGTGAATGTTGGGTGATGAGCAATGTTGAATAATCGACAAGAAAGAGTTATAATGGTTTAGGCACAACTAAGTCACATCATCGATCTTCGAGGTCAGGCACAGGAAGGCACTGACAACTCTAGTCTATGCTGAGAGGTTTAGTCGGATGAGAATCAAGTGACGTTTCAAGTAGGGGCCTTTGAATAGAAACTAAAATGATTTAATCATATAAACTGTAATAATTGGATGATATCTTCGAAAATCTGGATCACATGAACCTAAAAATCTGGATTGAACTAGAGTAATTTGTTCGCTTGATTTTAATATGTTTCGGGATCTACTGCTTCTATGAATTACAATTGCAGCAGTCTAAACAGCTAACTTTAATTCGAAGCGAACAACCCAAAGTCGATAAAAGAGTACTAGAAGCGTAACGCACCTCAACACCAATTAGTAGATTCTAGAATATAAAAGCTCTCTCTCATATATATATATATATAAGAGTACTAGAAGCGTAAATATATATATATATATCAGGTATAACGGGAGCCCTAGGCTTGCAATAGTTAAAAAAAGCCCAGGTCGACTACTCCTCCAACCTGGTTGAACCCAACACGCCGACTCAATCAGGCTGTCGGGTGCACCATCTGCCCCACGTTTGTGCGCGCAAAAAAGAAATGCATGCATCAGCCAAACACGTTCCCTTGCATACGCGTAAATTTAGGAAAGATATGTGTGGCGGTTTCTATTTTTAAATGCTTTATTTCCTCCATAAATTTAGGATTGCTGCAACAGTCATGCAGCTAGACTCGTAAGGACCATTTTATGATATATACTGATACTAAATATGCTACACCGTGTAGATAATTATGCAATTCGGTATACTGCGTAAAAATCTGTTACTAGCTGCATGCGCACGAATTTATGATAGAAAGAATGTGCAATGAAAGGAAATGAATTGCATGCATAGAAACAAAAAATCGTATTTAATGTTTTATTTCCTTCATAAATATAGGATTCCTCCAACAGCCATGCAACTAAACACATTAGAACTAGTTTATGATATATACTGATACTAATTATACTACACGGTGTAGGTATTTATGCAATTCGGTACACTGCGTAAAAAATCTGGCATGTTGTTCACTGGTGGACGCATCTCCAGGTTGGAGCGTAAAAATCTTAAGTTTTGAGCATAAAATCCCTCAATTATAAGCGTAAATACCGAGTCAATGTGAGAGGTTGATAGTTGTAGTAGGTTGTTATTATGATCCTATTTTTATGGTAGATCACAGCCGCATGCATGCGGTTTCTATTTTTATACAGATCCAAAAATTATGGCAAATCGTGGGAGTTTCCATTGCATGAGCGCAAATTTTGGATTATATTTTTCTTTCCAGTTCATGCGCGCAAAAAATTAGATGGCATAGGTCACATAGAGCATAAATTCTTATATAACGTCACATAAATACTTACACCGTGTAGCATAATATATCGGTTCAACTAAGAACGCCAGCGGAAATAGAGACGGTATTATGGCAGACATAAAAATATGGTATTTACGAACATAAGTGATTTGATTTGATTTTTTATGATAATTACGAACATGCGGGAATTAGGGATAGTTTTATAACAGACGTATAAATCTGGCATTTACGAACATAAATGATTTGATTTTTTATGATAATTACCTTTCTAATGTGCATGCAAAAAATATGCATGCGGCAAACTGATATACGAACTCCGTGTTTAAGCATAAAATCGTACAATTTTTAGCGTAAATAATACATGTGGTAGGCATAAAACACAATAATCGAAAAGAAAACACGAATCGGATGAGTTAGTGGCCGGAGGACATCGTCGATGACACAAGCACAAATGTAGGTCGTCACTCGGGCCGTCCAAACTGCGCCGGATCGAAGGATGTCACGCGCGATCATCGTTGCGCGCACCTCGCGCCTTCCGTGACGCCGCTCGCTCGAACCTTGAAAGGGAATTAGGCTTACACCTATTTCCTAAATGGTTTTGGTGGTTGAGTTGCCCAACACAAATAATTGGACTAACTAGTTCGCTCTAGTGTATAAGTTATACAGGTGCCAAAGGTTCACATTTAGCCAATAAAAAGACCAAGAATTGGGTTCAACAAAAAGAGCGAAGGGATAACCGAAGGCACCCTGGTCTGGGGCACCGGACTGTCCGGTGCACCACCGGACATTGTCCGGCACCAGGGTACTCCAAGCTGAACTCTTCACCTTCGGGAAAACTTAAAGGCGCTCCGCTATAATTCATCGGACTGTCCGGTGCTCCAAGAATGAAGCGTCTCTGAACTCGCCAGCTTCGGGAATTCGCTCCGCTATAATTCACCGGACTGTCCGGTGAGCCAGCGGAGCAACGACTACTTCGCGCCAACGATCACCTGCAGAAGCATTAAATGCGCGCCAGAGCGCGCAGAAGTCAGGCACGCGCAAAGTGGCGCATCGGACACTCTACAGTACATGTCTGGTGTGCCACCGGACATCCAGGCGGGCCCAACAGTCAGAGCTCCAACGGTCGGAACCCAACGGTCTGGTGACGTGGCTGGCGCACCGGACAGTGTCCGGTGGCTCACCGGACTGTCCGATGCGCCATGCGACAGTAGCCTCCACCAAACGGCTAGTTTGGTGGTTGGGGTTATAAATACCCCCAACCACCCCACATTCAAGTCATCCAAGTTTTCCAACTTCCAACCACTTACAAGAGCTAGGCATTCAATACCAGACACACCCAAGTGATCAAATCGTCTCCCAATTCCACAAAAGCTTTAGTAACTAGTGAGAGTGATTTGTAGTGTTCTTTTGAGCTCTTGCGCTTGGATTGCTTTCTTCTTTCTCATTCTTTCTTGTGATCAATACTCACTTGTAACCAAGGCGAGAGACACCAATATTGTGGTGGTCCTTGCGGTGAAGTTTTGTTCCCGGTTGATTTGAGAAGAGAAAGCTCACTCGGTTCGAGGGACCGTTTGAGAGAGGGAAAGGGTTGAAAGAGACCCGGTCTTTGTGACCACCTCAACGGGGAGTAGGTTTACGAGAACCGAACCTCGATAAAACAAATCTGTGTGTCACACTCTTTATTCACTTGCGATTTGTTTGTCACCCTCTCTCGCGGACTCAATTATATTTCTAACGCTAACCCGGCTTGTAGTTGTGATTAACTTTGTAAATTTCAGTTTCGCCTTATTCACCCCCCCTCTAGGCGACTTTCAATTGGTATCAGAGCCCGGTGCTTCATTAGAGCCTAACCGCTCGAAGTGATGTCGGGAGAACACGCCAAGAAGGAGATGGAGACCGGCGACAAGCCCGCTACAAGCCACGGGAAAGCTTCATCGGAAGAGTCCCGCAAAAAGGGAAAGGGGAAGGAGAAGAAAGCTTCTTCCCACAAGTCGCATCGGAGTGGCGACAAGATAAAGAAGATGAGGAAGGTGGTCTACTACGAGACCGACACTTCATCACCTTCCACCTCCGACTCCGACGCGCCCTCCGTAACTTCTAAGCGCCATGAGCGCAAGAAGTTTAGTAAGATCCCCTTACACTATCCTCGCACTTCTAGACATACTCCATTACTTTCCGTTCCATTAGGCAAACCGCCAACCTTTGACGGTGAAGATTATGCTAGGTGGAGTGATTTAATGAAATTTCACCTAACCTCACTCCACAAAAGTATATGGAATGTTGTTGAGTTTGGAGCACAGGTACCATCCGTAGGGGATGAGGATTATGATGAGGACGAGGTGGCCCAAATCGAGCACTTCAATTCCCAAGCCACAACCATACTCCTCGCTTCTCTAAGTAGGGAGGAGTACAACAAGGTGCAAGGATTAAAGAGCGCCAAGGAAGTTTGGGACGTGCTCAAGACCACGCACGAGGGTGATGAGCTAACCAAGATCACCAAGCGGGAAACGATCGAGGGGGAGCTCGGTCGCTTCCGTCTTCGCCAAGGGGAGGAGCCTCAAGATATGTACAACCGGCTCAAAACCTTGGTGAATCAAGTGCGCAACCTCGGGAGCAAGAAATGGTATGACCACGAGGTGGTTAAGGTTATTCTAAGATCACTCATTTTCCTTAACCCTACTCAAGTACAATTAATTCGTGGTAATCCTAGATATACACTAATGACTCCCGAGGAGGTAATCGGGAATTTTTGTGAGCTTTGAGTTTATGATCAAGGGCTCACGGAAGATCAACGAGCTTGACGATCCCTCCACGTCCGAAGCACAACCGGTCGCATTTAAGGCGACGGAGGAGAAGAAGGAGGAGTCTACACCGAGTAGAACACCCATCGACGCCTCCAAGCTCGACAACGAGAAAATGGCGCTCGTCATCAAGAGCTTCCGCCAAATCCTCAAGCAAAGGACGGGGAAAGATTACAAGCCCCACTCCAAGAAGGTTTGCTACAAGTGTGGTAAGCCCGGTCACTTTATAGAAAAATGTCCTATTTCTAGTGACAGTGACAGGGGCGACGACAAGAGGGGGAGAAGAAAGGAGAAGAAGAAAACCCCTAGTGCATCAAATAAACATAGCATTTCATTTAAAACTTTTGATGCATCTTATGTGTTAACTAACAAATCCGGCAAGGTAGTTGCCAAATATGTTGGGGGCAAGCACAAGGGATCAAAAACTTGTGTTTGGGTACCCAAAGTTCTTGTGTCTAATGCCAAAGGACCCAAAACCATTTGGGTACCTAAAGTCAAGAACTAAACATGTTTTGTAGGTTTATGCATCCGGGGGCTCAAGTTGGATCATCGACAGCGGGTGCACAAACCACATGACAGGGGAGAAGAAGATGTTCTCCTCCTATGAGAAAAACCAAGATCCCCAACGAGCTATCACATTCGGGGATGGAAATCAAGGTTTCGTCAAAGGATTGGGTAAAATTGCTATATCTCCTGACCATTCTATTTCCAATGTTTTTCTTGTAGATTCATTAGATTACAATTTGCTTTCCATTTCTCAATTATGTCAAATGGGCTACAACTATCTATTCACTGATGTAGGTGTCACTGTCTTTAGAAGAAGTGATGATTCAATAGCATTTAAGGGAGTGTTGGAGGGTCAGCTATACTTGGCAGATTTTGATAGAGCTGAACTCGACACTTGCTTAATTGCTAAGACTAACATGGGTTGGCTCTGGCACCGCCGACTAGCCCATGTTGGGATGAAGAATCTTCATAAGCTTCTAAAGGGAGAACACATTTTAGGATTAACAAATGTTCAATTTGAAAAAGACAGGATTTGTAGCGCATGCCAAGCAGGGAAGCAAGTTGGTGCTCATCATCCACACAAGAACATCATGACGACCGACAGGCCACTAGAGCTCCTACACATGGATCTATTCGGCCCGATAGCTTACATAAGCATCGGCGGGAGTAAGTACTGTCTAGTTATTGTGGATGATTATTCTCGCTTCACTTGGGTATTCTTTTTGCAGGAAAAATCTCATACCCAAGAGACCTTAAAGGGATTCTTGAGACGGGCTCAAAATGAGTTCAGCTTAAGGATCAAGAAAATTAGAAGCGACAACGGGACGGAGTTCAAGAACTCTCAAATTGAAGGTTTCCTTAAGGAGGAGGGCATCAAGCATGAGTTCTCTTCTCCCTACACCCCACAACAAAATGGTGTAGTGCAGAGAAATAATAGAACTCTATTGGACATGGCAAGAACCATGCTTGATGAGTACAAGACGTCGGATCGGTTTTGGGCGGAGGCGGTTAACACCGCTTGCTACGCTATCAACCGGTTATATCTACACTGAATCCTCAAGAAGACATCATATGAACTCCTAACCGGTAAAAAGCCCAACATTTCTTATTTTAGAGTCTTTGGTAGCAAGTGCTTTATACTTATTAAGAGAGGTAGAAAATCTAAATTTGCTCCTAAGACTGTAGAAGGCTTTTTACTAGGATATGATTCAAATACAAGGGCATATAGAGTCTTTAACAAGTCCTCTAGACAAGTTGAAGTTTCTTGTGACGTTGTGTTTGATGAGACTAACGGCTCTCAAGTAGAGCAAGTTGATCTTAATGAGATAGGTGATGAAGAGGCTCCGTGCATCGCGCTAAGGAACATGTCCATTGGGGATGTGTGTCCTAAGGAATCCTAAGAGCCTCCAAATGCACAAGATCAACCATCCTCCTCCACGCAAGCATCTCCACCAACTCAAAATGAGGATGAAGCTCAAGTTGATGAAGTAGAAGATCAAGCAAATGAGCCACCTCAAAATGACGGCAATGATCAAGGGGGAGATGCACATGATCAAGACAAGGAGGATGAAGAACCAAAGCCGCCACACCCAAGAGTCCACCAAGCAATCCAACGAGATCACCTCGTCGACACCATCCTCGGCGACATTCATAAGGGGGTAACTACTAGATCTCGGGTTGCACATTTTTGTGAGCATTACTCTTTTGTTTCCTCTATTGAGCCACACAGGGTAGAGGAAGCACTTCAAGATTCGGATTGGGTGGTGGCAATGCAAAAGGAGCTCAACAACTTCACGAGGAATGAGGTATGGCATTTAGTTCCACGTCCTAATCAAAATGTTGTAGGAACCAAGTGGGTCTTCCTCAACAAGCAAGATGAGCATGGTGTGGTGACAACGAACAAAGCCCGACTTGTGGCCAAAGGATACTCCCAAGTCGAAGGTTTGGATTTCGGTGAAACCTATGCACCCGTAGCTAGGCTTGAGTCAATTCGTATATTATTAGCCTATGCTACTTACCATGGCTTCAAGCTTTATCAAATGGACGTGAAGAGTGCCTTCCTCAATGGACCAATCAAGGAAGAGGTCTATGTTGAGCAACCTCCCGGCTTTGAAGATAGTGAGTACCCTAACCATGTTTATAAACTCTCTAAGGCGCTTTATGAGCTCAAGCAAGCCCCAAGAGCATGGTATGAATGCCTTAGAGATTTCCTTATCACTAATGGCTTCAAAGTCGGAAAGGTCGATCTTACTTTATTCACTAAAACTCTTGAGAATGACTTGTTAGTATGCCAAATTTATGTTGATGATATTATATTTCGGTCTACTAACGAGTCTACGTGTGAAGAATTTAGTAGGATCATGACACAAAAATTCGAGATGTCTATGATGGGGGAGTTGAAATATTTCTTAGGATTTCAAGTAAAGCAACTCCAAGAGGGCACCTTCCTAAGCCAAACGAAGTATACTCAAGATATTCTAAGCAAGTTTGGAATGAAGGATGCCAAACCCATCAAGACACCCATCGGAACCAATGGGCATCTCGACCTCGACACGGAAGGTAAGTCCGTGGATCAAAAGGTATACCGGTCGATGATAGGCTCTTTGCTATATTTATGTGCATCTCGACCGGATATTATGCTTTCTGTATGCATGTGTGCAAGATTCCAAGCCGACCCTAAGGAAGCTCACCTTACGGCCGTAAAACGAATCTTGAGATATTTAGTTTATACTCCTAAGTTTGGGCTTTGGTATCCTAGGGGATCCACTTTTGATTTGATTGGTTATTCGGATGCCGATTGGGCAGGGTGTAAGATTAATAGAAAGAGCACATCGGCGACTTGCCAGTTCTTGGGAAGATCTTTGGTGTCTTGGGCTTCAAAGAAGCAAAATTCCGTAGCTCTTTCTACCGCCGAAGCCGAGTACATTGCCGCAGGACATTGTTGCGCGCAACTACTTTGGATGAGGCAAACCCTTAGGGACTACGATTACAAATTAACCAAAGTCCCTCTTCTATGTGATAATGAGAGTGCAATCCGCATGGCGGATAATCCCGTTGAGCATAGCCGCACTAAACACATAGTCATTCGATATCACTTTTTAAGGGATCACCAACAAAAGAGAGATATCGAGATTTCATACATTAACACTAAAGATCAATTAGCCGATATCTTTACCAAGCCACTTGATGAACAAACTTTTAACAAACTTAGGCATGAGCTAAATATTCTTGATTCTAGGAACTTCTTTTGTTGATTTGCACACATAGCTCATTCATATACCAATGATCATGTCTCTTTCATATGCTATGACTAATGTGTTTTCAAGTCTATTTCAAACCAAGTCATAGGTGTATTGAAAGGGAATTGGAGTCTTCGGCGAAGACAAAGGCTTCCACTCCGTAACTCATCCTTCGCCGTCGCGCCAGGCAACTCTCCATCTTTGGGGGAGAGAGCCTAAGTACAAAGCAAAAGGACTCCGTCTTTGGTATAATCTTCACTCATGTTTTATTTTGCCAAAGGGGAGAAAGTAGTTAAAAGGGCTCTAATGACTCCGTTTTTGGCGATTCATGCCAAAGGGGGAGAGAGTATTAGCCCAAAGCAAAAAGGACCGCACCACCACCCTAGTTTTAAAAATGATTTTCAATTGGAAATTTCAAAATTAATATATCAAAACCCTCTTGAACACTAAGAGGAGATTTCATTTAGGGGGAGTTTTGTTTAAGTCAAAAGAAAAGCATTTGAAACAGGGGGAGAAAATTTCAAATCTTGAAAATGCTTCGCAAAATTTTATTCATTTACCTTTGACTATTTGCAAAAACAAAACATGTGGTGCAAGCGTGGTCCAGAATGTTAAAAATAAAAGAAACAATCCATGCATATCTTATAAATATTCATATTGGCTCAACTCCAAGCAACCTTTGCACTTACATTATGCAAACTAGTTCAATTATGCACTTCTACATTTGCTTTGGTTTGTGTTGGCATCAATCACCAAAAAGGGGGAGATTGAAAGGGAATTAGGCTTACACCTATTTCCTAAATGGTTTTGGTGGTTGAGTTGCCCAACACAAATAATTGGACTAACTAGTTCGCTCTAGTGTATAAGTTATACAGGTGCCAAAAATTCACATTTAGCCAATAAAAAGACCAAGAATTGGGTTCAACAAAAAGAGCGAAGGGATAACCGAAGGCACCCTGGTCTGGGGCACCGGACTGTCCGGTGTACCACCGGACAGTGTTCGGTGCACCACCGGACAATGTCTGGTGCACCAGGGTACTCCAAGCTGAACTCTTCACCTTCGGGAAAACTCAGAGGCTGTCGGCGTTTCGAGACAGGGGGGTCCCTAAGCCGACGAGTGAGTGTGCTGCGTGCCCCAGCCCAGATGGGTCGAGCGCGTGGGCGAGCGCGAAGGGGGGAGAGGCGAGGCGGCCGGAGCCGAGCGTGAGAGAGGTGGAAGTCCCGCGGCCTTCGTGTTCGTCCCGCGCCCAGGTCAGGTGCGCTTGCAGTAGGGGGGTTACAAGCGTCCACGCGGGTGAGGGAAGCGAGCGGCCCCAAGAGAGCGCCTGTCCCGTCCTCGGTCCCGCGCGGCCAACCTCCTCTGAGAAGGCCCTGGTCCTTCCTTTTATAGTCGTAAGGAGAGGATCCAGGTGTACAATGGGGATGTAGCAGAGTGCTACGTGTCTAGCGGAGGGAGAGCTAGCGCCCTAGGTACATGCCAATGTGGCAGCCGGAGAGATCTGGGCACCCTGCTGGCGTGATGTCGTGGCTGTTGGAGGTGCGGCGGAGCCTGATGGAGGGACAGCTGTTGGAGCGGTCGAGTCCCTGCTGACGTTGTCCTGCTTCCGTAAGAGAGCTAGGGGCCGCCGTCGTCATAGAGCTTGTGGAGCGCCATCATTGCCTCTCTGGCGGAGCTGGCCGGATGAGACGCCGGTCTTGTTCTCCGTGACCCGAGTCGATTCGGGATGGGATGATGATGGCGCCTCCTGTTGACGTGGCGGTCTGTGCCCTAGGCAGGGCGACGTGGGGTTTCCTCCGAAGCCGAGGTTGAGTCTGCCTTCTGTTGCCGTGGCCGAGCCCGAGCCAAGGGGTCGGTCGAGGCGGAAGTCGTTCGGCCGAGGCCAGGGCGGAGTCCGAGCCCTGGGGTCGGGCGAGGCGGAGTTTCGTCGTCTTCCGGGTCTTAGCCCGAGTCCGAGCCCTGGGGTCGGGCGGAGCGGAGTTCGCCGTCTTCCGGGTCTTAGCCCGAGTCCGAGCCCTGGGGTCGGGCGGAGCGGAGTTCGCCGTCTTCCGGGTCCTAGCCCGAGTCCGAGCCCTGGGGTCGGGCGGAGCGGAGTTCGCCGTCTTCCGGGTCTTAGCCCGAGTCCGAGCCCTGGGGTCGGGCGGAGCGGAGTTCGCCGTCTTCCGGGTCTTAGCCCGAGTCCGAGCCCTGGGGTCGGGCGGAGCGGAGTTCGTCGTCTTCCGGGTCTTAGCCCGAGTCCGAGCCCTGGGGTCGGGCGGGGCGGAGTTCGCCGTGGCGCCTTTGGCGAGGCCTGACTGCCTGTCAGACTTACTCTGTCGAGTGGCGCTGCAGTCGGAGTGGCGCAGGCGGCGCTGTCCTTCTGTCAGACTGGCCAGTGGAGCGGTGGAGTGACGGCGGTCACCTCGGCTCTGCCGGAGGCGCGTGTCAGGATAGAGGTGTCAGGCCTCCTGTGCGTTAAATGCCCCTGCAATTTGGTCAGTCGGTGTGGTGATTTAGTCAAGGTTGCTTCTGAGCGAAGCCAAGGCCTTGGGCGAGCCGGTGATGTGTCCGCCATAAAAAGGGGGCCCCGGGCGAGACGGAAGTCTCTCGAGGTCGGCTGCCTTCGGCCGAGGCTAGGCTCGGGTGGAGCGTGATCGAGTCACTCATGTGGACTGATCCCTGACTTAATCATGCCCATCAGGCCTTTGCAGCTTTATGCTGATGGGGGTTACCAGCTGAGAATTAGGCGTCTTGAGGGTACCCCTAATTATGGTCCCCGACAGTAGCCCCCGAGCCTCGAAGGGAGTGTTAGCACTCGCTTGGAGGCTTTTGTCGCACTTTTTTGCAAGGGGACCAGCCTTTCTCGGTTGCATTTCGTTCCGGTGGGTGCGCGCGAGCGCACCCGCCGGGTGTAGCCCCCGAGGCCTCGGAGGAGTGGTTACACTCCTTCGAGGTCTTAATACTTTGGCTGGTCTGGTCGTTCCCTCATGCGAACTGGCCGTAGCCCGGGTGCACGGTCGGGGCCCAAGCTCTCGGGCTGGTATGTTGACGCTGTCAACGATTTGGCCGGAGCCGGTTTTTGCGAGAGCAGCCCCCGAGCCTCTGCACAGGGCGAGAGGACGATCAGGGACAGACTCGGCTTTTTACATACGCCCCTTCGTCGCCTTTCCGCAAGGAGGAGGGGGGAGTGCGCCATGTTACCCTCGATGGGCACCGAACATGGTGTCTCCGGTGAGCTGCAAGCGGGTAATCCGAGTGGACGTCCGTGCCCCGTTCGTTGGGGGTCGGCTAGGGGCCCAGAGGCACGCCCAAAAGTACCTGCGGGTGATTTGCCGGACCCGGTCCCCTGGCGACGGGGTCCGAGGGCTCGATGCCTCCCTCCGATGGGATTCCGTTACAAGATCGTTCCCACTGGTCTCGGAAATGTCCTAGGGTACCTCGGGAGCGCAGCCCGAGCCTCGGTTATGTATCGAACGTACCCCTGGTCATCCCTCGCTCGGTGTCTGAGGCGACTGTGAACCCTTCGGGGGCCAGCCTTCGAACCCCTGATCAGTAATGGGCGCGGAGCCCGAGTAGCCTGAGGCGGCCATGAAGCCCTTCGGGGGGCTGGCCTTCGAACCCCTGACCAGTAGTGGGTGTCGGGCCCACGCGATCTGAGGCGACTGTTGAACCCTCGGGGGGCCAGCCTTCGAACCCCTGATCAGTAATGGGGGGCTCGGAGCCCGGTTCCTTCGCGGAGAAGGATCCCTTTTGGGGTATCCCCCTTTCCCGGTCCCTGTTGCAAGAGATAGAGAAAGAGGAAAACGGAAAAGGATACAAAATCGGACGACGTGGCGTACCTTTTCTGACGCGGTTATTACGGCGAAGGTGAAGCGTCGCGCGCTCCTCCTGCCAGAAGCGCCGCGTGTCTCGCCGCGGAGTTAATGCGACGGGGTGAGTGGTTGGCGGGGCGGCCGTTGCGCGCGTGCGATCCGTTCGAGGAATGGGTCACGGGTGCTCCGTCTTCACGCCGTGAGAGGAGGCTCCCTTGCTGTCTCAGGATGGGACGTGAGCCTGGCTGACGACGTGACTGCTGTGCCCGCCCGCCTGCCACCGCTATTACTGCTGGCCCACTTTCGGTCGCTTTGACCGACGCGCCAGTTTGGCGCTGTTGGGTCGCCTCGAGTCGTGGCACAGGCTTCGCAACCGAAGAGGCGCGATGGTGGCACAAGTGGCGGTGCGGTTGCTTGTATGCAGCAACTGGCGTGTCAGAAGTCGGAGAAGTGCGTCCATCTGGCGCGGTTGCATGCCGCCTGCATGGCTGCCCGCCCCTTCCGCCCGTTGGTCTGGGCGAAAATGGGGGGTCGCCTGTAACCGCTGGACGGTCGTGCGCACCATGCGCGGCGGTTTGGCTTCTTCTGCCCTGAGCCGGCTTGCATGACATGCGGGACCCAGCCCCCGAGTCGCAGGGGAGGGCCTTGGAGCGTGTTGGAGAAGACTCGGCCCGCGGCGCTTGGGGGCGCACGTAGGGGGAGTTGCCTTTAAAAGGAGGGAGGCTCCCTTCGTAAGGCAACCATGTCTTCTTCCTCCCTTAAGCGTCGGGTCTTCCCGTCTTCCAAGCCCCCGGATGGGGGGTATCCGCCGCCTTTCCGCCTCCTCGTTGGAGGAACGCAACTCCATGGGAGTTGGTACCTCTCAGCCATCGTTCGGCTTCAAGGATTTTCATCAGCCGGCCCGGCCGTACCCCCATGCCGACGATCACCCAGGATGGTGACTGTCGGTTTCTGGGTGGGGAAGAGCAAGCCAGGCTGCGATCTTGGTCCCACCCTCAGCTTCAAGGATGTTCATCATCCCCGCTGGGGCGGGAGCCACGCTGAGCCGGCGCTCTACCTTCCGCGTGGGTCCGCGGGTCGCCCTTTCCCGTGGCGCTTGGGGGTAGAGGCGTTCGCTGGCCCTGCGGACGGCGCGGACTTCGATAACGTGGGGCTGAACGACGGCGAGCGTCGTCACCTCCAGCGTGTCGGAGTCGTCGGCCGGGCTTCCGGCGGCCCCTCCTGCCGGAGGGCGGCCGCCGCATCGTGTGCACGGGAGGACCACCCAGGGTTCCGCGCGCCATTAGGGCGGCGTTCGTGTTCTGGGGTGGTCCTGCTTTTGCACTGGGACGGCGCCCTTGCACAGAGGCCGGCGCCCCACTCATCTGGGAGGATTTGAGTGGGGATCTGCCGGGGGGCTGGTGTCCCCTGCCATCGGCGCTGATGCGGAGGCGGCTTGAGAAGTCCTCGTCACCGACGGGATCACTGCCATCACCGGCGCCTCGGGCTACCGCGCCGGTGTGCTTGTCCTCGCCCCTCGAGCGTCGGCGAGGGCGAGGGCAAGATCGCAGCAGCGCCGACCCACTGTTGCCGTAGTCAGGACGGGCGGCGGTGAGCCGGCCATCGGCCTTCTGTGGTTCCGCAGGCCTTCCCCATGGAGTGGGGTCGTTCGTACCTGCGGAGGGGGGAACCGGAGTTCCGTTGGTAGTGGCATCTCGTATGCCAGTGGTCCTCGTTCATTGTGGCTGTCGAGGCCTGAACGTGTATGTAACTTCGGCACTGAGCCGTGTTTTTTCCTCATTTTCGAGCACTAGGTCTCGCCTGTTTGATTATCTGAACCGCTTTACCAAGCATGAGTTGCCCCGTGTCAAGGTGACGGGTGAGGTATCCGTATCCCGGAGGCGTAGGAATCCCTCGGCCCGTTCGGCCTTGTTATGTGAGGCTCCTCTAGCTTAGTTGAAGAGACCCCTCGGTCGCCCTTCGGTGGAGCGAGGCCGGGGGTAGCGATATCAGTATGAACAGAGGCGGAGTTGGCTCGAGAATGGGAACCTGGTTGGCCGGAGCCTAGCCGTGTTGTCCGTCAGCGGGGCCGACGCCAAAGTCGATCAGTCGAGGCCTCAGATCGGGCTGGCGCCCTTGGGAGCCGGTTGACCGAGGCCCCAGGGGTAACCGGTTGAGCCGCCTGCTCGGGCCGGATTCCCGGAGGAGCCCCTGGACCGCGGCGCTGCCCGAGGCTGGGTCGGGCTTTGCTGAAGACGTCGTCGATGCCGAGGGTGCTACAGCTCCCTTCGGCGTGAAGACCCGAGCCTGCAGGATCCGATCATCTTGTAGCGTGTGCTTCCTGCGGCCGCCGAGGCCAGAAGAAAACACCCTCGCTGCACTTGTGAAGCTGCGCCTTTTTTCCTCCTGTTTCGAGCATCTGGACTTCGTCGGTAACAGGGATGTTTGTGTGAGCAAGAGCTGCTTTTCGCGGAAGGGACGAGTGAGGTATCCGTATCCCAGAGGCGTGGGAATCCCTCGGCTCGGTCGGCCTTGCCGCTTACGCGTACTTTCACCCGTCCATGAGGCCCTGTCCCCGACTTAGTCGAGAAAGCTTGAAGGACTGCTTCGGCAGGAGAGCTTCCGAACGTGATGACTCGTTCGGTCCACGGAGTCACTTTATCGGAGCGCAAGTTACTTATCGCAGAAGGGGACGAGTGAGGCATCCGTATCCCGGAGGCGTAGGAGTCCCTCGGCTCGGTCAGCCTTGGCTGCTTACGTGTACCTCGTCGTTTCCAGGATCCGCTTTCCGAAGTAGTCAAGAAGCACGAAAGAAATCCTGCTAAAAAGAGATCCTTTTTCGAGGAAAAATTCGACGCAGAGGGGGTCTCCCCCCTTTTAGCCCCCGAGGGAGGGTCGGGTTTTGCCGAGGCTAGGCCGACCCTTCCTTGACAACTAAACTTTGCGTAGGTGCGAGGTATATGAACAACTTGAAAACATCTTAAGGATAGAAGCGACGTAGCTGTTTGATGTTCCAAGCGTTGCCGTAGATCTCGCCTTGATTGCTGGCTAGCTTGTATGTTCCGGGCTTCAGAACTTTGGCGATGACGAATGGCCCTTCCCAGGGGGGCGTGAGCTTGTGCCTCCCTCGGGCGTCTTGTCGCAGCCGAAGCACCAGGTCGCCCACCTGGAGTTCTCGGGACCGGACCCCTCGGGCGTGGTAGCGTCGCAGGGACTGTTGGTACCGCGCCGAGTGTAGTAAGGCCCTGTCCCGAGCTTCCTCCAACTGGTCCAGCGATTCCTCTCGGCTGGCTTGGTTGCTTTGTTCGGTGTAGGCCCTCGCCCTTGGGGAGCCGTATTCCAGGTCAGTGGGCAAGATAGCTTCAGCCCCGTAGACCAGGAAAAACAGCGTGAAGCCCGTGGCACGACTCGGCGTCGTCCTTAGGCTCCAGACCACCGAGGGGAGTTCCTTCATCCATCGCCTGCCGAACTTGTTGAGGTCGTTGTAGATCCGAGGCTTGAGCCCTTGTAGAATCATGCCGTTGGCACGCTCTACCTGCCCATTCGACATGGGATGAGCCACGGCGGCCCAGTCCACCCGGATATGGTGATCTTCGCAAAAATCCAAGAATTTTTTGCCGGTGAACTGGGTGCCGTTGTCGGTGATGATGGAGTTCGGGACCCCGAAGCGATGGATGATGTTGGTGAAGAATGCCACCGCCTGCTCGGACCTGATGCTGTTCAGGGGTCGGACCTCGATCCACTTGGAGAATTTGTCGATGGCGACCAGCAGGTGCGTGTAGCCCCCGGGCGCCTTCTGCAAGGGACCGACGAGGTCCAGACCCCATACAGCGAAGGGCCAGGTGATGGGTATTGTCTGCAGAGCCTGAGCGGGCAGGTGTGTCCGCTTCGCATAGAATTGGCACCCTTCGCAGGTGCGGACAATTCTAGTGGCGTCAGCCACCGCCGTTGGCCAGTAGAAGCCTTGCCGGAAGGCATTTCCAACAAGGGCTCGGGGTGCTGCGTGGTGGCCGCAAGCCCCCGAGTGTACTTCTTGCAGCAGTTCCCGACCTTCGGCGATGGGGATGCATCGCTGGAGGATGCCCGAGGGGCTGCGATGGTAGAGTTCCTCTTCGTCACCCAGCAAGACGAATGACTTGGCGCGTCGCGCTACCCGCCGAGCCTCGACTTGGTCGAGGGGTAGCTCTCCTCGACGGAGATATTGCAGGTATGGGGCCTGCCAATCTTGGTCTGGCGTGGCCCCGCTCTGCCCTTCCTCGACGTTCAACGCCCCGCCCTCGGGGGCCGAGGGTACCTCGGGCTGAGCCGAGGGTACCTCGGGCTGAGCCGAGGGTACCTCAGGCTCGGGCGCGTCGTCGAGCTTGACGGAGGGTTGATGCAGATCCCGGGAGAAGACGTCCGGGGGGACTGTCGTTCGCCCCGAGGCTATCTTGGCCAGCTCGTCTGCGGTTTCGTTGTAGCGCCGAGCGATGTGGTTGAGCTCGAGCCCGAAGAACTTGTCTTCCAGGCGCCGAACCTCGTCGCAGTAGGCCTCCATCTTCGGGTCGCGGCAGTGGGAGTTCTTCATGACTTGGTCGATGATGAGCCGCGAATCACCGCGGGCGTCGAGGCGTCTGACCCCTAGCTCGATGGCGATCCGCAATCCGTTGACCAGAGCTTCGTACTCGGCCACATTGTTGGACGCCGGGAAGTGGAGGCGCAGCACGTAGCGCAAGTGCTTTCCGAGGGGCGAGATGAAGAGAAGGCCCGCACCGGCCCCCGTCTTCATCAGCGACCCGTCGAAAAACATGGTCCAGAGCTCCGGTTGGATCGGAATCGTTGGTAGTTGGGTGTCGACCCATTCAGCCACGAAATCCGCCAACACTTGGGACTTGATGGCCTTCCGAGGGGCGAACGAGATCGTTTCGCCCATGATCTCCGCTGCCCACTTTGCGATCCTGCCCGAGGCCTCTCGGCACTGGATGATCTCCCCCAGGGGGAAGGATGACACCACAGTTACCGGATGGGACTCGAAGTAGTGTCGTAGCTTCCGCCTTGTCAGGATCACAGCATACAGCAGCTTTTGAACTTGTGGGTAGCGGATCTTAGTCTCGGACAGCACTTCGCTGATGAAGTAGACCGGCCTCTGAACGGGCAATGTATGCCCTTCCTCCTGCCTTTCGACCACAATCGCGGCGCTAACCACCTGAGTGGTCGCGGCGACGTAGACCAAGAGGGTTTCTCCGTCCGCCGGCGGCACCAAGACTGGCGCCTTTGTAAGGAGCGCCTTCAGGTTGCCGAGGGCTTCCTCGGCCTCAGGGGTCCAAACGAAACACTCGGCCTTCCTTAAGAGGCGGTACAGAGGCAGACCTCTTTCGCCGAGGCGTGAGATGAAGCGGCTCAGGGCCGCGAGGCATCCCATGACCCTCTGTACCCCTTTTAAGTCCTTGATGGGTCCCATGCTGGTGATGGCCGCAATCTTCTCCGGGTTGGCCTCGATGCCTCGCTCAGAGACGATGAACCCTAGGAGCATGCCTCGGGGCACCCCGAAGACACACTTCTCAGGATTAAGCTTGACTCCTTTCGCCTTGAGACACCGGAATGTCACTTCAAGGTCGGAGAGGAGGTCGGGAGCCTTCCGTGTCTTGACCACGATGTCATCGACGTAGGCCTCGACTGTGCGACCGATGTGTTCGCCGAACACATGGTTCATGCACCGCTGGTACGTCGCGCCTGCATTCCTCAGGCCGAACGGCATGGTGACGTAGCAGTACATGCCGAACGGCGTGATGAAAGAAGTCGCGAGCTGGTCGGACTCTTTCATCCGGATCTGGTGATACCCCGAGTAGGCATCGAGGAAGGACAGGGTTTCGCACCCAGCAGTGGAATCCACGATTTGGTCGATGCGAGGCAGAGGGTAGGGAACCTTCGGACATGCTTTGTTGAGACCAGTGTAGTCTACACACATCCGCCATTTCCCCCCTTTCTTCCTCACAAGCACAGGGTTGGCAAGCCATTCGGGATGGAATACCTCTTTGATGAACCCTGCCGCCATTAGCTTGTGGATCTCTTCGCCAATCGCTCTGCGCTTCTCCTCGTCGAATCGGCGCAGAGGCTGCCTGACGGGTCGGGCTCCGGCCCGAATATCCAGCGAGTGCTCGGCGACATCCCTCGGTATGCCGGGCATGTCCGAGGGACTCCACGCAAAGACGTCGGCGTTTGCGCGGAGAAAGTCGACGAGCACTGCTTCCTATTTGGGGTCGAGCCCGGAACCGATCCGGATCTGCTTGGTGGTGTCGCCGCTGGGGTCGAGGGGGATGGCCTTGACCGTCTCCGCTGGCTCGAAGTTGCCGGCATGGCGCTTCACGTCTGGGACCTCCTTGGAGAGGTTCTCCAGGTCGGCGATGAGGGCCTCGGACTCGGCGAGGGCCTCGGCGTACTCCACGCACTCCACGTCGCATTCGAACGCGTGTTTGTACGTGGGGCCGACGGTGATGACCCCGTTGGGGCCCGGCATCTTGAGCTTCAGGTAGGTGTAGTTGGGGACGGCCATGAACTTCGCGTAGCATGGCCTCCCTAACACGGCGTGGTAGGTTCCTCGGAACCCGACCACTTCGAACGTCAGGGTCTCCCTTCGGAAGTTGGAGGGTGTCCCAAAGCAGACTGGGAGATCGAGTCGCCCGAGGGGCTGGACGCGCTTCCCAGGGATGATCCCGTGGAAGGGCGCAGCGCCTACTCGGACGGAGGACGGATCGACGCGCAGAAGCTTGAGGGTCTCGGCGTAGATGATGTTGAGGCAGCTGCCTCCGTCCATCAGGACCTTGGTGAGCCTGACATCGCCGACAACGGGGTCGACGACGAGCGGGTATTTCCCCGGGCTCGGCACATGGTCGGGGTGGTCGGCCTGGTCGAAAGTGATGGGCTTGTCGGACCAGTCTAGGTAGACTGGCGCCACCACCTTCGCCGAGCAGACCTCCCGGCGCTCTTGCTTGCGGTGCCGAGCCGAGGTATTCGCCGCATGCCCTCCATAGATCATGAAGCAGTCGCGGACCTCGGGGAACCCCCCTGCTGGGTGTTCTTCGTTCTTGTCGTCGTCGTGGGCCCTGCCACCCTCGGCGGGTGGCCCGGCCCTGTGGAAATGACGCCGAAGCATAACGCACTCCTCGAGGGTGTGCTTGACGGGCCCCTGATGGTAGGGGCACGGCTCCTTGAGCATCTTGTCGAAGAGGTTTGCACCTCCGGGGGGCTTCCGAGGGTTCTTATACTCGGCGGCGGCGACAAGGTCCGCGTCTGCGGCGTCGCGTTTCGATTGCGACTTCTTCTTGCCTTTCTTCTTGGCGCCGCGCGGAGCAGACGCCTCGGGAGCTTCTTCCGACGGGCGGCCCTGGGGCTGCTTGTCCTTTCGGAAGATAGCCTCGATCGCCTCCTGGCCGGAGGCGAACTTGGTGGCAATGTCTATCAGCTCGCTCGCCCTGGTGGGGGTTTTGCGACCCAGCTTGCTCACCAGGTCGCGGCAAGTGGTGCCGGCGAGGAACGCGCCGATGACATCCGAGTCGGTGATGTTGGGCAGCTCGGTGCGCTGCTTCGAGAATCGCCGGATGTAGTCCCGGAGCGACTCCCCCGGCTGTTGCCGGCAGCTTCGAAGGTCCCAGGAGTTCCCGGGGCGCACGTATGTGCCCTGGAAATTGCCAGCGAAGGCTTGGACCAAGTCGTCCCAGTTGGAAATCTGCCCCGGAGGCAGGTGCTCCAACCAGGCGCGAGCAGTGTCGGAGAGGAACAGGGGGAGGTTGCGGATGACGAGGTTGTCGTCGTCCGTTCCGCCCAGTTGGCAGGCAAGGCGGTAGTCCGCGAGCCACAGTTCCGGTCTCGTTTCCCCCGAGTACTTTGTGATAGTAGTCGGGGGTCGGAACCGGGTCGGGAATGGCGCCCGTCGGATGGCCCGACTGAAGGCCTGCGGACCGGGTGGTTCGGGCGAAGGACTCCGATCCTCCCCGCTGTCGTAGCGCCCCCCACGCCTGGGGTGGTAGCCTCGGCGCACCCCTTCGTCGAGGTGAGCCCGACGGTCGCGTCGATGGTGCTCGTTGCCGAGGTGGCCCGGGGCCGCAGGCGCGGTGTTGCGCGTGCGCCCGGTGTAGACCGAGGCCTCCCGCATGAATCGGGAAGTCGCGGCATGAGGTTCCGAGGGATATCCTTGCCTCCGGGATGCAGTGCTCTCGGCCCGCCGGGCCGCAGCGCCTTCCAGGAGATTCTTGAGTTCTCCCTGTATTCGCCGCCCCTCGGTGGTTGACGGCTCCGGCATCGCGCGGATGAGCATCGCTGCGGTCGCCAGGTTCTGACCGACCCCGCTGGATGCGGGCGGCGGCCTGATCCTGACGTCGTTGGCGACGCGGTGCTGGAGACCTTGGGGCAGATGACGTATTTCTCCGGCCAGGGGTTGGCCCACCCATGCCTGTCCGGCGTCCCGACGGATCGGTTCAAGCGCCCCTGTTCCCTCGTTGAGCCTGGCCTGCGCCTCGCGGACTTGCTCGAGTTGTGGGTCGTAACCCCCCGCCGGAGCGGGGACCACAGCTAGCTCCCGTGGGATGTCGGCGCGAGGCACCGGCCTAGGGAGATCACCATCCTCCGGCATGCCAAGATGGTTGCCTTCGGTGGGATCCCCTAGCTCGATGTGGAAACATTCGCGGCTTGGGCCGCAGCTCTCGTCACCGAGGCTGCGGCTTCCGTCGGAACGGTCGGATAGACAGTAGTCACATGCGGTCATGAAGTCCCGCATGGCACTGGGGTTGCCATGTCCGGAGAAATCCCAACCGATGCTGGGATCGTCATCTTCCTCGGACCCGGAGGGCCCGTAGGTCGAGACGTCCGTCAGTCGGTCCCAAGGCGACCGCATACAGAACCTCAGTGGGGTTGAACTCGCCTCAATGAGAGCGCCCGCCAAAACGAGGTCGTTTGGCGGGTTGAGGCCGAGTCGAAATGACGCAAGATTGGAGTTAGTCGTTACCTTTTGGTCGACGAGGAGCGACGTAGTCACATCGGGGACTGGTTGCGCCGTCGTCTCTGGTTCGAGGGCGACGTCCTGCAGGCTTTCCGCGAGCGCGCCGGCGTCGTCTTCTTGCTCGGGGTCAGCGTGCCGCGGGGGGACGGCGCTTGCCTCCGTCTCGAACGCGAGGTCGACGTCCGGCGTGCCTTCCGTCGGGGCGTCGGGGGCGTCGATTCGCTCGACGACCGGCGAAGCGTGACCTCCCGTCTGGCCTTGACGGCCCCGCCTCCTCCTCCGTTGGCGGGGGAGAGAACGGAGCGAGCCCGAATGTTGCTCTTCCACCACGCGGGGTAGACGTCGTCGATTCCGCCGCCGGCGGGCGGGTTGTCGGCCGCCATTGTCGTAGTCGCGCGGCGGTGGAAGAAGTGTCATGTCGTAGCTGCCATCGAAGGACATGAACTCAAGAGTCCCGAAACGAAGCACCGTCCCGGGCCGGAGAGGCTGCTGGAGACTGCCCATCTGGAGCTTGACGGGGAGCTGTTCGTCAGCACGCAGCAGGCCCCTACCTGGCGCGCCAACTGTCGGCGTTTCGAGACAGGGGGGTCCCTAAGCCTACGAGTGAGTGTGCTGCGTGCCCCAGCCCAGATGGGTCGAGCGCGTGGGCGAGCGCGAAGGGGGGAGAGGCGAGGCGGCCAGAGCCGAGCGTGAGAGAGGTGGAAGTCCCGCGGCCTTCGTGTTCGTCCCGCGCCCAGGTCAGGTGCGCTTGCAGTAGGGGGGTTACAAGCGTCCACGCGGGTGAGGGAAGCGAGCGGCCCCAAGAGAGCGCCTGTCCCGTCCTCGGTCCCGCGCGGCCAACCTCCTCTGAGAAGGCCCTGGTCCTTCCTTTTATAGTCGTAAGGAGAGGATCCAGGTGTACAATGGGGATGTAGCAGAGTGCTACGTGTCTAGCGGAGGGAGAGCTAGCGCCCTAGGTACATGCCAATGTGGCAGCCGGAGAGATCTGGGCACCCTGCTGGCGTGATGTCGTGGCTGTTGGAGGTGCGGCGGAGCCTGATGGAGGGACAGCTGTTGGAGCGGTCGAGTCCCTGCTGACGTTGTCCTGCTTCCGTAAGAGAGCTAGGGGCCGCCGTCGTCATAGAGCTTGTGGAGCGCCATCATTGCCTCTCTGGCGGAGCTGGCCGGATGAGACGCCGGTCTTGTTCTCCGTGACCCGAGTCGATTCGGGGTGGGATGATGATGGCGCCTCCTGTTGACGTGGCGGTCTGTGCCCTAGGCAGGGCGACGTGGGGTTTCCTCCGAAGCCGAGGTTGAGTCTGCCTTCTGTTGCCGTGGCCGAGCCCGAGCCAAGGGGTCGGTCGAGGCGGAAGTCGTTTGGCCGAGGCCAGGGCGGAGTCCGAGCCCTGGGGTCGGGCAAGGCGGAGTTTCGTCGTCTTCCGGGTCTTAGCCCGAGTCCGAGCCCTGGGGTCGGGCGGAGCGGACTTCGCCGTCTTCCGGGTCTTAGCCCGAGTCCGAGCCCTGGGGTCGGGCGGAGCGGAGTTCGTGAAAGGGAATTAGGCTTACACCTAGTTCCTATATAATTTTGGTGGTTGAATTGCCCAACACAAATCTTTGGACTAACTTGTTTGCCCAAGTGTATAGTGTATACAGGTGTAAAAGGTTCACACTTAGCCAATAAAAAGGCCAAGTTTTGGATTCAACAAAGGAGCAAAGGGGCTACCGAAGGCACCCCTGGTCTGGCGCACCGGACTGTCCGGTGTGCCACCGGACAGTCAACAGTACCTGTCCGGTGCACCAGGGGACTCAGACTCAAACTCGCCACCTTCGGGAATTTCCAAGGTGACTCGGCTATAATTCACCGGACTGTCCGGTGTACACCGGACAGTGTCCGGTGCGCCAAGGGAGGTCGGCCTCAGGAACTCGCCAGCCTCGGGTTAGCGCGGCAGCCGCTCCACTAAAATTCACCGGACTGTCCGGTGTGCACCGGACTGTCCGGTGTGCCTGCGGAGCAACGGCTCCCTGCGGCGCCAACGGCTCCCTGCGGTGCATTTATTGCGCGCGCAGCGCGCGCAGACGTCAGGCACGACCATACCGGTGCACCGGACATCAAACAGTACATGTCCGGTGTGCACCGGACACCCAGGCGGACCCACAAGTCAGAAGCTCCAACGGCTAGAATCCAACGGCAGTGATGACGTGGCAGGGGCACCGGACTGTCCGGTGTGCACCGGACTGTCCGGTGCGCCATCGAGCAGACGCCTCCAGCCAACGGTCAAGTTTGGTGGTTGGGGCTATAAATACCCCAACCACCCCTCCATTCATTGCATCCAAGTTTTCCACTTCCCAACCACTTACAAGAGCTAGGCATTCAATTCTAGACACATACAAAGAGATCAAATCCTCTTCAATTCATCACAAAGCCCTAGTGACTAGAGAGAGTGATTTGCCGTGTTCATTTGAGCTCTTGCGCTTGGATTGCTTCTTTTCTTTCTCACTTGTTCTTGAGATCACAACTTCATTGTAATCAAGGCAAGAGGCACCAATTGTGTGGTGGCCCTTGCGGGGAAGTTTTGTTCCCGGCTTTGATTTGAGAAGAGAAGCTCACTCGATCCGTGGATCGTTTGAGAGAGGGAAGGGTTGAAAGAGACCCGGCCTTTGTGGCCACCTCAACGGGGAGTAGGTTTGCAAGAACCGAACCTCGGTAAAACAAATCTCCGTGTCTCACTTGCTTATTCGCTTGGGATTTGTTTTGCGCCCTCTCTTGTGGACTTGTTCCTTATTACTAACGCTAACCCCGGCTTGTAGTTGTGTTTATATTTGTAAATTTCAGTTTCGCCCTATTCACCCCCCCCCCCCTCTAGGCGACTATCAATTGGTATCAGAGCACGGTGCTTCATTAGAGCCTAACCGCTCGAAGTGATGTCGGGAGATCACGCCAAGAAGGAGATGGAGACCGGCGAAAAGCCCACTACAAGCCAAGGGAGCACTTCATCGGAAGAGTCCCGCACCAAAAGGAGGGAGAAGAAGAAGAGCTCCTCCAACAAAGGGAAGGAGAAGAAATCTTCTTCTCACCACAAAGAGAAGAAGGAAAAATCTTCTTCCCACAAGCCGCATCGGAAAGGCGACAAGCACAAGAGGATGAGGAAGGTGGTCTACTACGAGACCGACACTTCATCAACATCGACTTCCAACTCCGATGCGCCCTCCGTCACTTCTAAGCGCCAAGAGCGCAAGAAGTATAGTAAGATCCCCCTACGCTACCCTCGCATTTCCAAACATACACCTTTACTTTCCGTCCCATTAGGCAAACCACCAACTTTTGATGGTGAAGATTACGCTAGGTGGAGCGATTTAATGCGATTTCATCTAACCTCGCTCCACAAAAGCATATGGGATGTTGTTGAGTTTGGCGCGCAGGTACCAACCGTAGGGGATGAGGACTATGATGAGGATGAGGTGGCCCAAATCGAGCACTTCAACTCTCAAGCAACAACAATACTCCTCGCCTCTCTAAGTAGAGAGGAGTATAACAAAGTACAAGGGTTGAAGAGCGCCAAGGAGATTTGGGATGTACTCAAAACCGCGCACGAGGGAGACGAGCTCACCAAGATCACCAAGCGGGAAACGATCGAGGGGGAGCTCGGTCGGTTCCGACTTCACAAAGGAGAAGAGCCACAACACATGTACAACCGGCTCAAGACTTTGGTGAACCAAGTGCGCAACCTCGGGAGCAAGAAGTGGGACGATCACGAAGTGGTAAATGTTATTTTAAGATCTCTCATTTTTCTTAATCCCACTCAAGTTCAATTGATTCGTGGCAATCCTAGATATACTAAAATGACCCCCGAGGAAGTTATCGGGCATTTTGTAAGTTTTGAGTGCATGATAGAAGGCTCGAGGAAAATCAACGAGCTTGGCGACTCATCCGAAGCCCAACCCGTTGCATTCAAGGCAACGGAGGACAAGAAGGAGGAGGCTACACCAAGTCGACAACCAATCGACGCCTCCAAGCTCGACAATGAGGAAATGGCGCTCGTCATCAAGAGCTTCCGCCAAATCCTCAAACAAAGGAGGGGGAAAGACTACAAGTCCCGCTCCAAGAAGGTTTGCTACAAGTGTGGTAAGCCTGGTCATTTTATTGCTAAATGTCCTATATCTAGTGACAGTGACCGAGGTGACGACAAGAAGGGGAGGCGAAAGGAGAAGAAGAGGTATTACAAGAAGAAGGGCGGCGATGCCCATGTTTGTCGCGAGTGGGACTCCGACGAGAGCTCAAGCGACTCCTCCGACGATGAGGACGCCGCCAACATCGCCGTCACCAAGGGACTCCTCTTCCCCAACGTCGGCCACAAGTGCCTCATGGCAAAGGACGGCAAAAAGAAGGTTAAATCTAAATCCTCCACTAAATATGAATCCTCTAGTGATGACAATGCTAGTGATGAGGAAGATAATTTGCGTTCCCTTTTTGCCAACCTTAACATAGCTCAAAAGGAAAAATTGAATGAATTGGTTAGTGCTATTCATGAAAAGGATGACCTTTTGGATTCCCAAGAGGATTGTCTAATTAAAGAAAACAAAAAACATGTTAAGGTTAAAAAGGCTTATGCTCTTGAAATTGAGAAATGTGAAAAATTATCTAGTGAGCTAAGCACTTGTCGTGAGATGATTGACAACCTTAGAAATGAAAATGCTATTTTAAATGCTAAGGTTGATTCACATGTTTGTAATGTTTCAATTCCCAATCTTAGAAATGATAATGTTGATTTGCTTGCTAAGATTGATGAATTGAATGTATCTCTTGCTAGCCTTAGAGTAGAAAATGAAAAGTTGATCACTAAGGCTAAAGAACTAGATGTTTGCAATGTTACAATTTCTGACCTTAGAACTAAAAATGATATGTTGCATGCTAAGGTTGTAGAATTAAAATCTTGCAAACCCTCTACATCTATTGTTGAGCATGTATCTATTTGTACTAGATGTAGAAATGTTGATATTGATGCTATTCATGATCATATGGCTTTAATTAAACAACAAAATGATCATATAGCAAAACTAGATGCTAAAATTGCCGAGCACAACTTAGAAAATGAGAAATTTAAATTTGCTCGTAGCATGCTTTATAATGGGAGACGCCCGGGCATTAAGGATGGCATTGGCTTCCAAAGGGGAGACAATGTCAAAATTAGTGCCCCTCCTAAGAGATTGTCCAACTTTGTTAAGGGCAAGGCTCCCATGCCTCAGGATAACGAGGGCTACATTTTGTACCCTGCCGGTTATCCCGAGAGCAAAATTAGGAAAATTCATTCTAGGAAGTCTCACTCTGGCCCTAATCATGCTTTTATGTATAAGGGTGAGACATCTAGTTCTAGGCAACCAACCCGTGCTAAGTTGCCTAGAAAGAAAACTCCTAATGCATCAAATAATCATGCTATTTCATTTAAAACTTTTGATGCATCTTATGTTTTGACTAACAAATCCGGCAAGGTCGTTGCCAAGTTTGTTGGGGGCAAACACAAGGGTTCCAAGACTTGTGTTTGGGTACCCAAAGTTCTTGTTTCTAATGCCAAAGGACCCAAAACAGTTTGGGTACCTAAAGTCAAGAACTAAATTTGTTTTGTAGGTTTATGCATCCGGGGGCTCAAGTTGGATACTCGACAGCGGGTGCACAAACCACATGACCGGGGAGAAAAGGATGTTCTCCTCATATGAGAAAAACCAAGATCCCCAACGAGCTATCACATTCGGGGATGGAAATCAAGGTTTGGTCAAAGGTTTGGGTAAAATTGCTATATCTCCTGACCATTCTATTTCCAATGTTTTTCTTGTAGATTCTCTAGATTACAACTTGCTTTCTGTTTCCCAATTATGTCAAATGGGCTACAACTGTCTTTTTACTGATACAGGTGTCACTGTCTTTAGAAGAAGTGATGATTCAATAGCATTTAAGGGTGTGTTAGAGGGTCAGCTATACTTAGTAGATTTTGATAGAGCTGAACTCAACACATGCTTAATTGCTAAGACTAACATGGGTTGGCTCTGGCACCGCCGACTAGCCCATGTTGGGATGAAGAATCTTCATAAGCTTTTAAAGGGAGAGCACATTTTAGGATTAACAAATGTTCATTTTGAGAAAGACAGGATTTGTAGCACATGCCAGGCAGGGAAGCAAGTTGGAGTCCATCATCCACACAAGAACATCATGACGACCGACAGGCCGCTTGAACTACTCCACATGGATCTATTCGGCCCGATTGCTTACATAAGCATTGGCGGGAGTAAGTATTGTCTTGTAATAGTGGATGATTATTCTCGCTTCACTTGGGTATTCTTTTTACAGGAAAAATCTCAAACCCAAGAGACCCTAAAGAGATTCTTGAGACGGGCTCAAAATGAGTTTGACTTAAGGATCAAGAAAATAAGAAGCGACAACGGGACGGAGTTCAAGAACTCTCAAATTGAAGGCTTCCTTGAGGAGGAGGGCATCAAGCATGAGTTCTCTTCTCCCTACACGCCACAACAAAATGGTGTAGTGGAGAGGAAGAATAGAACTCTATTGGACATGGCAAGGACCATGCTTGATGAATACAAAACTTCGGATCGGTTTTGGGCCGAGGCGGTCAACACCGCCTGCTACGCCATCAACCGATTGTATCTACACCGAATCCTCAAGAAGACATCATATGAACTCCTCATCGGTAAAAAGCCTAACATTTCATATTTTAGAGTTTTTGGTAGCAAATGCTTTATTCTTGTTAAAAGAGGTAGAAAATCTAAATTTGCTCCTAAAACTGTAGAAGGTTTTTTACTTGGTTATGACTCAAGCACAAGGGCATATAGGGTCTTTAACAAGTCCACTGGACTAGTTGAAGTCTCATGTGACGTTGTGTTTGATGAGACTAACGGCTCTCAAGTAGAGCAAGTTGATCTTGATGAGATAGGTGAAGAACAGGCTTCGTGCATCGCATTAAGGAACATGTCCATTGGGGACGTGTGTCCTAAGGAATCCGAAGGGCCTCCAAATGCACAAGATCAACCATCCTCCTCCATGAACGCATCTCCACCAACTCAAGATGAGGAAGAGGCTCAAATTGATGAAGAAGAAGATCAATCAAATGAGCCACCTCAAGATGATGGCATTGATCAAGGGGGGGATGCAAATAATCAAGAAAAGGAGGATGAGCAAGAACCAAGACCGCCACACCCAAGAGTCCACCAAGCAATCCAACGAGATCACCCCGTCGACACCATCCTCGGCGACATTCAAAAGGGGGTAACTACTCGATCTCGTGTTGCACATTTTTGTGAACATTACTCGTTTGTTTCCTCTATTGAGCCACACAAGGTAGAGGAAGCACTTCAAGATTCGGATTGGGTGGTGGCGATGCAAGAGGAGCTCAACAACTTCACTAGAAATGAGGTATGGCATTTAGTTCCACGTCCTAACCAAAATGTTGTAGGAACCAAATGGGTCTTCCGCAACAAGCAAGATGAGCATGGTGTGGTGACAAGGAACAAAGCACGACTTGTGGCCAAGGGATATTCCCAAGTCGAAGGTTTGGATTTCGGTGAAACCTATGCACCCGTAGCTAGGCTTGAATCAATTCGCATATTATTGGCCTATGCTACTTACCATGGCTTTAAGCTTTATCAAATGGACGTGAAAAGTGCCTTCCTCAACGGACCAATCAAGGAAGAGGTCTATGTTGAGCAACCTCCCGGCTTTGAAGACAGTGAGTACCCTAATCATGTTTATAGGCTCTCTAAGGCGCTTTATGGGCTCAAGCAAGCCCCAAGAGCATGGTATGAATGTCTTAGAGATTTCCTTATTGCAAATGGCTTCAAAGTCGGCAAGGCCGATCCTACACTCTTTACTAAAACTCTTGAAAATGACTTGTTTGTATGCCAAATTTATGTTGATGATATTATATTTGGGTCTACTAACAAATCTACATGTGAAGAGTTTAGTAGGATTATGACACAGAAATTCGAGATGTCGATGATGGGGGAGTTGAAGTATTTTCTAGGATTTCAAGTCAAGCAACTCCAGGAGGGCACCTTCATTAGCCAAACCAAGTATACTCAAGACATTCTTTGCAAGTTTGGAATGAAGGATGCCAAGCCCATCAAGACACCCATGGGAACCAATGGGCATCTCGACCTCGACACGGGAGGTAAGTCCGTGGATCAAAAGGTATACCGGTCGATGATAGGTTCTTTACTCTACTTATGTGCATCACGACCGGATATTATGCTTTCCGTTTGCATGTGTGCAAGATTCCAATCCGACCCTAAGGAATCTCACCTTACGGCCGTAAAACGAATCTTGAGATATTTGGCTTATACACCTAAGTTTGGGCTTTGGTACCCTCGGGGATCCACTTTTGATTTGATTGGTTATTCGGATGCCGATTGGGCAGGGTGTAAGATTAATAGGAAGAGCACATCGGGGACTTGCCAGTTCTTGGGAAGATCCTTGGTGTCTTGGGCTTCAAAGAAGCAAAATTCGGTCGCTCTTTCCACCGCCGAAGCCGAGTACATTGCCGCAGGACATTGTTGCGCGCAATTGCTCTGGATGAGGCAAACCCTGCGGGACTATGGTTACAAATTAACCAAAGTCCCTTTGCTATGTGATAATGAGAGTGCAATCAAAATGGCCGATAATCCCGTCGAGCATAGCCGCACTAAACACATAGCCATCCGGTATCACTTTTTGAGGGATCACCAACAAAAGGGAGATATCGAGATTTCATACATTAATACTAAAGATCAATTAGCCGATATCTTTACCAAGCCTCTTGATGAACAAACTTTTACCAAACTTAGGCATGAGCTCAATATTCTTGATTCTCGCAACTTCTTTTGCTAGATTGCACACATAGCTCATTTATATACCTTTGATCATAGCTCTTTTATATGCTATGACTAATGTGTTTTCAAGTCTATTTCAAACCAAGTCATAGGTATATTAAAAGGGAATTGGAGTCCTCGGCGACGACAAAGGCTTCCACTCCGTAACTCATACTTCGCCATCACTCCAAGCAACTCTCTATTCTTTGGGGAGAAATGAGCATCAAAGAAAAGGACTTCATCTTTGGTATAATCTTAACTCATTTTCATATGCCCAAAGAGGAAGGTAATTCTAAAAGGGCTCTAATGATTCCGTTTTTGGCGATTCATGCCAAAAAGGGGGAGAAAGGAGCCCAAAGCAAAAGGACCGCACCACCACCAATTTCAAAAAACTTAGTGTTTTCAAAGAAGTATTTATCACTTGGTATCCTATTGTGTTCAAAAGGGGGAGCAAGTAGTATTTCAAAATGGTATATCAAAACCCTCTTGAACACTAAGAGGTGGATCTCCGCTAGGGGGAGTTTTGTTAAGTCAAAGGAAAAGCATTTAAAACAAGGGAGAAAATTTCAAATCTTGAAAATGCTTTTGCAAACTCTTATTCATTTACCTTTGACTATTTGCAAAAGATCTTTGAAATGGATTTACAAAAGGATTTGCAAAAACAAAACATTTGGTGCAAGCGTGGTCCAAAATGCTAAATAAAGAAAGAAACATTCCATGCATATCTTGTAAGTAGTTATATTGGCTCAATTCCAAGCAACCTTTACACTTACACTATGCAAACTAGTTCAATTATGCACTTCTATATTTGCTTTGGTTTGTGTTGGCATCAATCACCAAAAAGGGGAGATTGAAAGGGAATTAGGCTTACACCTAGTTCCTATATAATTTTGGTGGTTGAATTGCCCAACACAAATCTTTGGACTAACTTGTTTGCCCAAGTGTATAGTGTATACAGGTGTAAAAGGTTCACACTTAGCCAATAAAAAGGCCAAGTTTTGGATTCAACAAAGGAGCAAAGGGGCTACCGAAGGCACCCCTGGTCTGGCGCACCGGACTGTCCGGTGTGCCACCGGACTGTCAACAGTACCTGTCCGGTGCACCAGGGGACTCAGACTCAAACTCGCCACCTTCGGGAATTTCCAAGGCGACTCGGCTATAATTCACCGGACTGTCCGGTGTACACCGGACAGTGTCCGGTGCGCCAAGGGAGGTCGGCCTCAGGAACTCGCCAGCCTCGGGTTAGCGCGGCAGCCGCTCCACTAAAATTCACCGGACTGTCCGGTGTGCACCGGACTGTCCGGTGTGCCTGCGGCGCCAACGGCTCCCTGCGGTGCATTTATTGCGCGCGCAGCGCGCGCAGACGTCAGGCACGACCATACCGGTGCACCGGACATCAAACAGTACATGTCCGGTGTGCACCGGACACCCAGGCGGACCCACAAGTCAGAAGCTCCAACGGCTAGAATCCAACGGCAGTGATGACGTGGCAGGGGCACCGGACTGTCCGGTGTGCACCGGACTGTCCGGTGCGCCATCGAGCAGACGCCTCCAGCCAACGGTCAAGTTTGGTGGTTGGGGCTATAAATACCCCAACCACCCCTCCATTCATTGCATCCAAGTTTTCCACTTCCCAACCACTTACAAGAGCTAGGCATTCAATTCTAGACACATACAAAGAGATCAAATCCTCTTCAATTCATCACAAAGCCCTAGTGACTAGAGAGAGTGATTTGCCGTGTTCATTTGAGCTCTTGCGCTTGGATTGCTTCTTTTCTTTCTCACTTGTTCTTGAGATCACAACTTCATTGTAATCAAGGCAAGAGGCACCAATTGTGTGGTGGCCCTTGCGGGGAAGTTTTGTTCCCGGCTTTGATTTGAGAAGAGAAGCTCACTCGATCCGTGGATCGTTTGAGAGAGGGAAGGGTTGAAAGAGACCCGGCCTTTGTGGCCTCCTCAACGGGGAGTAGGTTTGCAAGAACCGAACCTCGGTAAAACAAATCTCCGTGTCTCACTTGCTTATTCGCTTGGGATTTGTTTTGCGCCCTCTCTTGTGGACTTGTTCCTTATTACTAACGCTAACCCCGGCTTGTAGTTGTGTTTATATTTGTAAATTTCAGTTTCGCCCTATTCACCCCCCCCCTCTAGGCGACTATCAGTTCGCCGTCTTCCGGGTCCTAGCCCGAGTCCGAGCCCTGGGGTCGGGCGGAGCGGAGTTCGCCGTCTTCCGGGTCTTAGCCCGAGTCCGAGCCCTGGGGTCGGGCGGAGCGGAGTTCGCCGTCTTCCGGGTCTTAGCCCGAGTCCGAGCCCTGGGGTCGGGCGGAGCGGAGTTCGTCGTCTTCCGGGTCTTAGCCCGAGTCCGAGCCCTGGGGTCGGGCGGGGCGGAGTTCGCCGTGGCGCCTTTGGCGAGGCTTGACTGCCTGTCAGACTTACTCTGTCGAGTGGCGCTGCAGTCGGAGTGGCGCAGGCGGCGCTGTCCTTCTGTCAGACTGGCCAGTGGAGCGGTGGAGTGACGGCGGTCACCTCGGCTCTGCCGGAGGCGCGTGTCAGGATAGAGGTGTCAGGCCTCCTGTGCGTTAAATGCCCCTGCAATTTGGTCAGTCGGTGTGGTGATTTAGTCAAGGTTGCTTCTGAGCGAAGCCAAGGCCTTGGGCGAGCCGGTGATGTGTCCGCCATAAAAAGGGGGCCCCGGGCGAGACGGAAGTCTCTCGAGGTCGGCTGCCTTCGGCCGAGGCTAGGCTCGGGTGGAGCGTGATCGAGTCACTCGTGTGGACTGATCCCTGACTTAATCATGCCCATCAGGCCTTTGCAGCTTTATGCTGATGGGGGTTACCAGCTGAGAATTAGGCGTCTTGAGGGTACCCCTAATTATGGTCCCCGACAGAGGCGCTCCGCTATAATTCACCGGACTGTCCGGTGTACACCGGACAATGTCCGGTGCTCCAAGAATGAAGCGTCTCTGAACTCGCCAGCTTCGGGAATTCGCTCCGCTATAATTCACCGGACATGTCCGGTGTGCACCGGACTGTCCGGTGAGCCAGCGAAGCAACGACTACTTCGCGCCAACGGTCACCTGCAGAAGCATTAAATGCGCGCCAGAGCGTGCAGAAGTCAGGCACGCGCAAAGTGGCGCACCGGACACTCTACAGTACATGTCCGATGTGCCACCGGACATCCAGGCGGGCCCAGCAGTCAGAGCTCCAACGGTCGGAACCCAACGGCCTGGTGACGTGGCTGGCGCACCGGACAGTGTCCGGTGACGCACCGGACTGTCCGGTGCACCATGCGACAGCAGCCTCCACCAAACGGCTAGTTTGGTGGTTGGGGTTATAAATACCCCCAACCACCCCACATTCAAGTCATCTAAGTTTTCCAACTTCCAACCACTTACAAGAGCTAGGCATTCAATACAAGACACACTCAAGTGATCAAATTCTCTCCCAATTCCACAAAAGCTTTAGTAACTAGTGAGAGTGATTTGTAGTGTTCTTTTGAGCTCTTGCGCTTGGATTGCTTTCTTCTTTCTCATTCTTTCTTGTGATCAATACTCACTTGTAACCAAGGCGAGAGACACCAATATTGTGGTGGTCCTTGCGGGGAAGTTTTGCTCCCGGATGATTTGAGAAGAGAAAGCTCACTCGGTCCGAGGGACCGTTTGAGATAGGGAAAGGGTTGAAAGAGACCCGGTCTTTGTGACCACCTCAACGGGGAGTAGGTTTGCGAGAACCGAACCTCGGTAAAACAAATCTGCGTGTCACACTCTTTATTCGCTTGCGATTTGTTTGTCACCCTCTCTCGCGGACTCAATTATATTTCTAACGCTAACCCGGCTTGTAGTTGTGATTAACTTTGTAAATTTCAGTTTCGCCCTATTCACCCCCCTCTAAGCGACTTTCAAACCTCGCGCCTCATGCGTCATCGTCGCTACTCACACGTCGAGAGGGTGACGCTTGCTCGCCGGTCTTGGAAGTGCCGCCGTCTCGAGGCCCCGGGGACACCGTCGCTTGCTCGCACAAGGGCCCCGCTGTCGCTCGCCCTCTGAATCAGGGAGTCACCGCCACTACTCCGGATCGAGGAACCGCCGCCACGCGCATCGAGGTGAGGTCAGGGAGCCGCGGCCACCGGCTGGTGGTCCACCATCGCGCACGCTCTCGAGCAACCGCCATCGTCGCACGCGTCGTCGCTAATGAATCGATGTGAAGCGTAAAAAACTGAACCCTAACACTCCAGATCTTGTTTTATAAACGTCTGGACATGTCCGACTCGACCGGATTGTACCGTCCGACCTGGGCTTCCTCTAATTATTGGAAGCCAGGGCTCTTAATTAATATATATATATATATATATATATATATATATATATATATATATATATATATATATATATATATATATTATACATATATATATATCAGAACTTCGATATTAGTTCTGTCTAGAGTATAAAAGCTATATCTTTAAAAACTACTTACAATTTAAAATAAAGAGAGTAGCAATTAAAATCTCATTTTCTGTACAAATTTTATTTTTTCCATGAAAAACTTAGTCATAGTGTCTCGGCATAATTCACTAAGGGCTCCAATTTAAAAAACCCATTTTATAAATGTGCCATTTTTTATGTATAAGATAGCAGTAAAATCTAATGTTGAAGAGCATGTCAATCGTCCAAAATGTCACATTTACAAACTGATGTGCTTGAGAGACAATTGCTTAAGGGAGTATTTGAATGCACTAGAGCTAATACTTAGGTGGGCTAAAAAATACTAGTGGAATTAGCTAGCTAACAAATAGATAGCTTAACTATTAGCTAATTTACTAAAAATAATTAATAGCTGAACTATTAGCTAAATGTTTTCAACTAATTTTAGTAGCTAACTATTAGACCTAGTGCATTCAAACATGATCTAAGCTGCTCAATTGTATGCACACTGCATTATAATGCCTTGCGATCTTACATTTCTGATTTCTGGAAAGTGAACTTGACACACAACTCAATTCATGCAACCACCTTGCAGAAGAAAGCTGGGTGATGTCAACATAAATAAGTATATATACTATATATGTAGATAATAGACCTCTGTAGGCAACTTACACATTCCTTTAGGGCAGTTTCCCGAAAAAATTGTCTGATCTCAGAAAACTATGGCCAAAGAGAAACAGAAAAGGGAAATTCTCACAACTCCAACCTAAGAACCCAGTGCATTATGAGCAACTATCAAATAGGGTGTACAACCTTTGCATACAGGTAGGTCCTCAAGACTGAACAGCCAGCCTTTGTAGGTGCTCACAGAAGACCTGGAAGCTAACATCATCGGTGAAAATGATGTCAGAACCAGGAGCAACATCATGAGCTGAGTTATATGTGGCCGATGGATTCAGCTTAGCCAACAAAAACCTTGCCTGCAAAGATTTGTATGATATGCGACGTTAATAGGTTGAAGGCACTTGCTTCACCAATGTAAGGAATTTTGCACAAAATAATATCACGTGGGGAGAATCCAGGTAATTTACAAGATGAAAAGGGTACTAATTTTCGAAGCATTTGTTGAATGTTTGCAACATGAAGGTGGCAGAAAGCAAATGCAACATAAAGCGTGTAAAAATCACAAACCTGCGAGCCATGTTGGTCGCAGACAACTAGTCTTGGAACTGGAAATCGACCCTTTATTATCATTTGTGCCTCCTCATGTGGTGCTTGTAATAGTTGTGCAAATTGCTAAAAAAGTGAACAGAAAGCATCAGAATGTGAGAACACTTAGATTGTGTGCACATCAGCCCTGAAAAAGAATGAAAAACAATACATGCAACCACAATGTGTTCTCATAAATGACAGCACGTAAGGCCATTAGTGTGAAACCAGCACGACAGTGGCTTCCAACTTCTAGCAAAAATGCACTCCATAAAAAAGAACATAGCTCTCAGCATCAAAACATGGGATCAGGCTAGTAATAAAGGAACATGGTCTCAGGCTAGTAATAAAGGGAAGGAATTGTTGTGGATTATTCTAGTTACCTCATGCTCAGGTTGGTTCTGATAACCCATGTTTCTCCACTGAGCAATTGTCATTCCGTGAAAAATGACAACACTAAAGTACGCATCAAGTAGCAGTATACGATCTGCTGCTATTGATGCCACATCTAGAAATACCGGAGATGGAGGTGAATCAAAAGAAAATGATATCAAGGAAGGCTGGATCATGGCAACCGAGTTAGTGATACTCTCACGATTGAGTAACATCCTGAAATAAGCTGTCTCATCTGGACTGTTATTGAAAACCTGTAACATAAAATCTGATAGTATTAGTGGGGCAAAAACATTTTCAGTACATAGGGTGAAAATGCATGCCAGCTCACCTGAACAAATTGTGAACGCCGAAGATTAAACATAAACTGAGGGAACAATGAGAAATTTGAATGCAGGCTAAATGAAGAGGGATCATCCTTCCGGTAATCCCCAAATCTTGAACAAAGACGTATGAGAGATCTATCAAGCCACCGGGTTGCATCGAACTCTTCCTACAAATATAAAAATAAAATGTTAATGTCATGTTTCAATTTCTAAGCATACATTTTTTATCAATCACAAAAGGACAATGGCCCAAAACATATCTTTAGACTATCTCCAGAGGTTCGCGTAAAATAGGGGACGCAGAGTGAAGTTTGAAATAGAGGATCAGATAGGGGGATTGAATACAGGATCTGCTGGAGATAGCCGCGGAAATCAGTCAGATATTGATGATAGGTGACAACCAAATTTCCCAATGCAAAACAGAACGTACCCCAGCCATGGAACAATACAGTTCGAATTGAAAAAGAATGAATGGCAATTCCAGTTGGCACATTTGTGACGATAACAAGGTTAAGAATTTTGGTTATGTTCAAATTTGTCAAACAAGTTCACAATTCAAACCAGCTTGAGTAAGAATCATTCCCACTGGTTAAAGACTGAACTGGTGTCGGCCATGGTTAACATTGTTTGATAAATGCAAATCTGGACTTCTAGACCTCTGGTCTTAATTCAGAGGGCCCTACACAGTACTCTAACAGCTCCTTGAATAATAAAGTAATATATAGCAAATAGAGTGGAGCGGAAACATGTGTACTGTTTAAAGAAAAGATTGTAGTCAACATTCCTACTTCCCAGACTGCCCAAGTCTGTAACTCATAGAAACATGACAATATATATTTTAAACCAAAAATAACATAGAACAAAAAAAGGACTAGTATGTGCCTAGTAGAATGCCGATTAGATAACAGAAGGACCAATACACGACTGTTACTGCTTTATAACAGCATTAAATGTTTAACATATTGCTCAATTCAAGTGCACCAAAAGTTTACCTCCATCTCCATTTTCAAAGAGATGTATCTTGCCAACACAACAGCTGCAGTTTCCTGGTCAAAACCTTCAACTAATTCCTATTTGAAAAAAAAAAAATCGGTCAAGTCAAAATGCACAATGCTGGCACTTACCACTTCTTGCATATCATCCAAGAAAGTCCAATATATTCACACAAAACTGAATCAATACTCCACATGAATAAGCAGGTGCAGATTTGTTTGAATAGAATATCATAACAAAAAAAAGAAACTATGAAATCGTTGTATATTACCATAAAAAAGATATACATGTAGTAAAAGTAAAGTACTATCTATCCAGCATGAGCATAACACTTAATAAGTACAGACTAGGATATTATAACAAAGAAAATTGCAAAGAAAACACCTCACATGGGATAATTTGGGCCCTAGCGCAAAATGCTAGTGAGGTCATGCATTGAAATGCCACGAGCCAGTCTTTTCATTTGCAGTTGCAGCATGCGTTTCATAAAAATACCACTTCTATAGTTCATGTTCAAAGAACCAAAACATTAATCACCAAGTACGTTCCGTGAAATATTGAGCTGTATTTATAGAAAATAATGTACCACAAAACTAAATATTCGATGTGAACACTCCAGGTTAAAGCTAGTTGATGCAAGTTTGTTCCCGTGCATCGATTATGCTTGTTCACCATGTATTATGAACAAATATTGACGGTGTATAAAGCTTGTCACGTGAATGGTGATTGCTTTGGGGGAAGCTCTAAAATTTTTGAGTATGAACTTTAAAAAAAACTCGACCTGTGGAGGGTAAGACAGCCCCTGGCCATTATATTAAGAAGAAGACCTCACGCAGGTCGAGAAAACCCTCGAACGCCTGCCCCACCCATACACAGTGGCACCGTAACCCATGTGAGAAACGACCACGATCGGGACCGGGCCTTAGACCTGTGCTTTGGCATGGGAGTATGGGACGGACGAGGGGGGGTTTAACCACAGCCTGAAATTTGCTCCCACGGGGAGTCAAACCCAGGACCTGAGGAGTGCTACTCAGGGTGTGTTTGGTTTGGCTTTTGGCTTTGGCTTTTGTCCCCTAAAAGCCAAAAGTCAAACCAAATGGCTGAATCTGGAAAGCAGCTTTTTCTAAAAGCCGACTTTCCTGTAGTGCAAAACTGAAAGCACCTCTAGACCTGCTTTTAGCAGCTTTTAGGTGGAACTGTGAAAATATATATGGAAGAATTTTTAGCGACTTTTAGTGGTTTCACCAAACGATTTTTAGTTTTTTAGCAGTTCACAGCCCACAGCAGCTTTTTTCACAGCTCACAGCCCACGGCAGCTTTTTTCACAGCCACAGCCCAACCAAACAGACCCTCAGACTGCCTAACCAACTCGGCTAGAGGCCCTTTCATATTGAGTTTGAACATTTAGAACACTGAACCTGATCAAGACTGTTATCAAGCCCTCATTGCCAAAAAAACGGTGGAATCAGAACCTCAAAACTGAAGTGACATATGTGGAGAGTTTGGCAATTTTCCCTAGTAACAACTTAAGGTAGAAGAGAGTATACCATCACAAACAAAGCAGATAAGAAATTTTAAAGCTAACCTCGGTATTAGTGGAACCATCTACCCATTTCCTGCATATCGTAGTAACTCTTATCCTCATTTGACCTTCTGGGTGTTGGTAACTACAAAAGAATCAGCACATTTAGCATATTGAGTCATTCTTAGATCAAAGGTGGCAAAAGAGTAAATACCTTGTCACAAATTGTATATACAAATGGGGATTTTGGTTTCCTGGCTGGCTCGATCGTTCACTCGGTGAGACATCAAAAAATACTGTAAGAGAAGTATTTCTATCGAGACCACACATTTTCCATGCTGATGTATTTCCTTGACCGACAACTGTGTCAGAGCACATGGCTCCTTTCTGTGAGAGAGGTGCAAACATCAAGCCAAATTTTAATATTAATGCCACCAATTTAAAGAACACTGAGAACACAATACAAATAGATGTACCTTCTCCAAAGATGTGCATGGTCCAATAATACCTTGGACTTTAATATCTTTTGAACAGTTTATTTCAATTATGCCACTGCAGAACAAAACAAACCATGAATAACTGCATTTTAGGAGTTATCAAAATGATATCACAAAATGACAAAGCAGTTGTTCTGAATTTTGTATATAAAGTAGTATGCGAGCTTATAAGACTAGTCAAAATAACACCCAGTTTATGGGACCTTATGGTTCTCTATAATTATGGATTTGCCGGCTTTTGAGAAGCAATTCTATTGGGTTTTCTTTTTTACTTCTAACTGTTAAGTGTTGTTTCCTTTATGAAAGCAAAACCTATGATACAAAAGAAACATATTTGTGGCCACTTCAACTTCTCCATGGAAATGCTTTCAGAAAAAGCCCCCGAAAAATCACCCAGCATGTTGTACGGGTTTATGTCAAGTCTATTGATTTTGTATGCACAAAAGACAATTCAGTTCCACCCCGATACTCCACTACCAATTTGTAATAAACACAACTAATTTATGTTAGGAAAACTGTCAATCAATCACCTAATTGATGTACCTAATTAATTGAAGAAAATAGCAGGCTCGAATAATTTATGCAGTTCACATAATCAGCTGTTTCTCTTTCGCATGGACAATGGACCAGAAATAGAGCAATTGGATGTTACCTATGGTTATAATAAACCCAAAACATAACACACTGTCCAGTACTGCAGTATAATCAAGTTGGTTAGAAATCTCATTGCTGCTCTTCTTTTATATAGTTTGCATTATTTTTGCACCATTTGCACTCCTAAAGACATGATTTTGTTTGTCCCAGATTCCAAATAGGCAAATATTAACTTCTATTTTTTTCTGAATCAAACAGTTCAAAATAATTTAGATCTCAAACAACAAACCCAAATCAACTAAAAATAATGAAACAACTTGGTCGGTGGGGAAAGACTGCCCCCGCAGTATTGCACTAAGAAGAAGCTCTTAGTCAAACCAACAAACAGAACCTCTGAAGCCGGTTTCGCCCTCAAGGTCACACAACAAACCTGGACCGATCACAACCTTCTGGGCTTGCAGTTACCCCCTGGTAAGAGGGCCAAACCAACCATGTTCACCAAAGGGGGCTTACCTCTATTTTTTCAGGTGTTAGCTATGGGATCTACTGTGATTCTCCAGGAGATAAAAGTAAATATTGATAAATCATGATACAGATCAACCCACACCTATCAACTTAAGAAGGATATGTAAACACGAAAGAAAAAATGAGAGGCAGAAAACGCACTTGAAAGAAAGTCCTAGAGACTGTTCACCTCCCTCAAAAATGCGTTTGAAAGAATCCTTGAATACGGAATGCCCAAAACTTTCAGACAAGACAACAAGGCCACCTGTTCTCTCAATAGCAACCTTCATCTCAGCTAGCCCAACCTGTTAGCATTGCAAATATTAACCAAGATAAAAAAAAGACATCAGATCAAGTAACATGTCTAGCAGGAATAAAAAATAAGAACCAGGTGTAGAAGAGAGAAATCCATAGTATAACCCTCGCATGGAGTTAACATTTTGTTAATTTATACTCCCTCTGTTCCATAATAAAATTCGTTTTGGCCTTTTGACAGATTCATGTAACAATTGATGTATGTGTTTTGTAGAAGTGTCTAGATTCATCATCATCCATTTGAATATAGACATAAAAATCAAGAGCTAAAATGAATACTAATTTGGGACGGAGGGAGTATTAGGTATTATAAATTGTGCACTTTTTGCTGACGGAACACACAAGCTCCCAAACACACCAGCAAACTTATTAATATAATTTGATTGACTGATATTGTCTTGCTTAGTTGGATTTACATCAATATTAAACAAGCACTAACAGATAGATGTCAATGAACAAGGACTGACATGAAAAGCAAACAAGAGAACCATATCTAATGTCAGTGTTATAAGCTTATGCATTGTTGCCCAATTAATGAAGGGGAAAATCCACTTCTGTTTTTTAGATAATGTTTGTAAAATATTTCTCTGCCTAATGACATTTTTCCTTTTTAATCTCACATAAGTCATGTCTTAAGGTTGCCTCTTGCCGTCCAGGGAAGCTGGCACTTTCCTTTATTAAGGCAAGGGAAGGTCGAGGTTGACATGGTAAGAGACGGTAAAAGAAGACTAAGAATATACCCAAAGATTTAGCCTTGAATAGAAGCGAATGAAAAACAGCTACCCACGTGCCTGAACCTTGAGTTATTGCTAGTATTGGGTTTCAACTCTAACCAACCCCAACTTGCTTCGGACTAAAAGGCTTTGTTGATGTAGTGGTATTGCCTATTCTAGAGCTGGAAAAAAAGCTCGAGGCTCGCGAGCCTCGAGTGAGCCGAGCCGAGCCAGATTTTCAAGCTCGTTGGTGCAGCGAGCCGAGCCGAGTCAGCTCGTTACGGACCTATGCTAAAATAATCAACCTATAGAATAATGGTGGATATTGGATAATTTTATAGATATTTGACTCGTTCCTTAGCCTTTAATGATGAATATATGACAACTTATAATTTAGATTACTTAAAATGTTGAATGACGATTATATATTTCACATTAAGTCACTATATAATGCAATATTATTTATCAAGGATTCAAGGTGCATCTCGCGAGCTGAGTCGAGCCTCCTCATTCAGCTCGTTGAGTGGGCGAGCCAAGCCGAGCCAAGCTCAGCTCATTTCCAACCCAAGTTTGTTCTGCGTTCCGTCAAACTTTTGTAATGTTGTTGCTTCTGGTAATCAAATTTGGTTTCAACCATGATGGAAAAGATGTTATGTTTTAAGTCTTAAAACTTGTGACGATTGAAGAAATTGTGCCCTATGTTATGAAATATTTCCATTTTTTACCATTTGCAAGGATCTTTCGTATCTCAGGATTAAACTAGCTTCAGTTGACTCCCAATGTAAAACTTAATTAATACTACCTCCATGCCAATTAGAAAATGTTTTGGCTTTTCTGATACATAGTAAAAGCAATGTATCTAGAAAAGCCAATACACCCTATAATTTGGGACGGAATAGAATCTTTAGGGAATTAAAAATCTGTTGAACAAGAACAATATATTCATCAAGATTAGAATTCAATTAAACAATCTAGTTATCCATCAATTCAGTTTACGACCAGAATCCAAATATCCAATATTCGATCAACTATAATCAAAAATCACTGGGAAACAAATTCAGGATTTTCTCTTCTGTTTATAAACTAATGAAAATAGAAATCTTGATGCAAATGCAAGCATAAACAACCTTAAACAATGTGCTAAACAAACCTGATCGAGAGCAGAAGCAAAAACATCTAACACGTGACCTTGACTGACCAACTGCTTAGCAAGACCATCATAAAATTTAACTGCTTTCTGGAAGTGAGGAGCTGCATCCTTGTCAAGATCCTTATGTGATCTAACTGGTTCTGACAAATCTTTTGAAACAATCTGCACTCACGAATACAGTATTAGAAAGACTTTAAAAGAATTATGAACAATAAATAGAGAAAAATTCTGCTATGAACAGAGGAGCATGATAAATTCCATATTGCATACAAAAGCTAGGCTAAATGCACATCAGGCATGACAACCGACAAAGCATAAATATTTTTCAACTTTTAACGTCTTAATCAAGCCAACATTCATGTACTTGAAAACTTCACAAGAATCACAAAATTGTAACGCAATTATGTTAATGTAGATCAATATAAGGAGTAAAATAGGAGTGATCTTTACCATTCCAGGTCCCTCAGTACACGGACCACCTAGCAATGCGATGATCCTTGCACCTGTTCCAGGCATGCAAGCACCAAGTAACCCAGCAGCTACACTGAGCGCAACACCAGTGCAACGGATCGCACGGTTCCCAGCCTCGACTGGCCATTGGTCAGGCTGCAACTCGTCCAGCAACTGCATGGGACAAGGAACTACATCAGCTTCCAGTAAACCCAAGTCCAACGAGATCAAAACCAAAATCCCTTACCGTGCTGAGAGCAATCTCACAATCTGACACCGGGAGCAGGAACCTGTTGACCCCGGCCGTGGACGGCGGATGCATCCCATTCACCTGTGGCCCGCCCGGTTGCTGTGGCATCTTGGGGAAGCCCGGCCGCCCAGCACCCGCCAGGCCAAGCTGATCCAAAATCTGGTCCTTAGAGATCTCCTTGGTCCCCCGGAAGACGTAGATCTTGCTGAGATCGGAGAATCCGAGCTCGTGCAGGTGCACCTGCGTGCCGAAGGTGACGAGGCCCACGAGTGCGTGCTCCGGCAGGAGCGCGACGGCCTTCCGCATGGCCATCTTAACGTACTCCAGCTCCTCCTCGATGACGCAGGTGTCGATGACGAAGAGAAATACGGGCGGCGGGGGCGGCGGCGCGCCGCCTACCCCAGGGATGCCGGCTCCGCCGACGATGTAGTCGACGGTGGAGCACTGCGGGAAGAGCTCGGCGGGGACGTTGGACTCAGATATGGCAGCATAGTGCGGGGGAAAGTGGTTCCGGGAGAAGCAGAGCGGGCAGATCCAGATCTTGGCAGCGAAGTCTACGCGCGCGAAGGGGTTGAGGAGCGCGGAACAGGGAGGCTTGCAGCGGAGCGGAGGGTAAGGGAGCGGCGGCGGGGATGCCGCGGAGGGATCCGGGACGCGAGTGGGCGAGATGGTGGCGGCGAGCGGCACGACGCAGCGGCTGGCCTCGACCTTTGACCGTGGCCAGGTATTCCAGGTGAGCCGCACGGAGTCAGGGCCGTCCGGGTCGGCGGCCGCGGCCGGAGCCGCGGAAGGGTCGGCGGCCGACATCGGGTGCGGCGAGCGGCGGGGAGGGCGGATCGGGGCAGGAGGGAGGAGGACAGGAGGTGGTGATGCCCGCCGGACGCTGCGCGTGCGTGCGCGCTGGTGTGTTGCTTTGGCTTCGTCGTTCTCGTTCGCGTGTTGCCTCTTCGCTGTCCGGCTATATGTTTTTTCAATGGAAATTCTATTTAATACCTTATTTAACTGCGTAAATAAATATCATAATCCTTGTAGGGTACGATTTATTACCCTTTAATATTATGTCCTTACCCTTTTAATTATTATTATAATCTCTATCCCTACTACTCTATATGACGCTACTCTACAATAGCCTCACCATGCCCCGTCTCCGCATATCTCGCATCTGTCCCGCTCGATGGAAGGCGCGAGTCCTCCCCGGCCGTAAGCCCGTAATCCTCGTCGGCAACCCCGCGTGTTGTCAATCCCCCCGCGATCTTCTCTACCTTGGACTTCCCGATACTCTTTCGAACATAAGCTTCCTTTTATGATGCTCACGGCTTAAGTATTGCGATGCACTTCTTGCATCATTTCCGGCGTCATCTCTTCTACTTGGGCAGACTTGTTCATACATATATTAACAATCTCTCAAAGACTAGTATGCACACCGATTAAATGTGACTTCACCTTGTCAGCCCACTCGACATAGTTCAACTCACTGAGAGTTGAAAGCTTTCCGAAGGGCGCCGAAGAGAAGTTGGGAACAAAATTACGAGAATAATCGAAGTGAACTCGGTTGAACTCGTTACCTTTACTCTTGGTGGAAGATTCCTCGGTGTTGAGACTTACCTCACTCATCACCTTTGACACCAAAAGTTCAACCAAGTCGTCGTTGTATTCTATTTTTTCCATTTCATTTATCTTCGTCGGCCTTTTTTCTTGATTCTTCTTCTTCGTCTTTTTTCTTTATTCTTCTTCTTCGGTCTTTTTCTTTGTGTCCTCCTCTTTCATCTTGAGGAACATCATCTCGACAATCTTCTTGGCGAGGTCGAGGACCTTGGAGTCCATTTCCTCGTTGGTGGATATGGTTGGGATTTCCTCGAGAAGATGATCCACATGGTCCATTTGAGTCGACATGATCGTTTCCTCACGTGGTTAAGCGTAAAACGATACACGAAGCTCTTATACCATTTGAAAGTAGCCTAGAGGGGGGTGAATAGGCTAAACCTAAAAATTATCACCACAAACTTCGAGATAATATTAAATCTACAGTTCAACCGGTGCAGGCCAGTTCAATTGCTATAAAGGCAAGTTGAACTACTCTGAACCAGTCCAATTGCTAGAATAAATCTAGACTATGAACTACGCGGAAAATAGAAGATGGATCTCTTATAGTGGAAAACGCGAGAGATAAGCTAAGTGTGGATGGTGAAAATACAGGAGTTAATTCACCACAAGATCCACACGGTGAATAAACCTATATGTCTATCTTGCCAAATAAAATCACAATCACAGATCGAGCAAGAACACAAGACACAAGATTTATCCTGAGGTTCGGCCACACCACAAAGGTGTCCTACTCCCCGTTGAGGAGCCCACAAAGTACCGGGTCTTTTTCAACCCTAATCCTCCACAATCTGACCACCAAGGTCAATGGATTATTTTCTCAAACTTGCTCATAAAAGCGGGGAAAACAAACTTCTTGGGGTCGTCCACAAATTTGGAGACTCCCAAGCAACCTCAATCCGTCTTGACCCTAGTGTTTCAAGAACAACAATATCGCACAAGAGATGTTTGCAACAAGTTCAAAAGATCAGAGTGAGAGAGGAGAGAAAAACCAAATCCAAGAGCACAAGCACAGACCTCACACCAAAGGGGGTTCCTTCAATCGATTTGAATCGAGGGCTAGTTTGGGTGTGAGAGGAAGAAGTGTGTCTTTGTCTCTAGTTAGGTGTGCAATGAATATGTGGGTGACCATCAGTTATGAGGGGAGAGATGTGGGGGGCTATATATAGACTATCCTCAAAAAGATACGTTGGGCTAGATTTTTCGGGGGGAGACCAGTTGAACCGCCCCTATCTAACTGTCAGTCTATCTGCCAGTCTGACTGGCAGACTGCTGGAGAGTCTGGTCAAACAGGTCTGACACTGGTTGAACCGGCCCTAGGAGCGGTTCAGCCGCCCTGGTGGCAGCTGACAGCCAGTCTACCATTGTGACTGGCATACTGTTGGTCAGTCTAGGAAGATGTCCTAAAGACCAGTTGAACTGCTCCTGGGGACTAGTTCAACTAGTTTTGACCAGAAATTTTAGGAGAGAAAACCCCATTTCAACTGGCCTGGAGGCAAGTTCAACTGGTGTATGGTCAGAGAGGTTCACAATTGAAGTCCAACTCAGCTGAAAAAGCTCAACTCAGCTGAAGAAGCTCAACTCATCTGAAAATGCTCAACTCAGCTGAAGAAGTTCAATTCAGCTGAAAAAACTCAACTCAGCTGAAGAAGTTCAACTCGGCTGAAGAAGCTCAGCTCAGCTGAAAAAGCTCAACTGCAGTTCTGTTGACAGAGGAGAAGTATCATCAAAAGCAAAATTTCCATGATGGAAATCTTCATACCAGTCGTCCTCGTTGTAGAAGCCCTCCTGATGAAGCTCTTTGTGCGGAGGCCTTCGGTTCTGGTCATCTTGAGCAAGATGACGAACTTCTTCAGAGGCTTCGTCTATCTGCCTTTGCAGGTCAGCTAGACCAGCCATCTTTTCCTTCTTCCGTTGGACCTGTTGATGGAGCATCTCCAAGTTTTGAATTTCTTGATCCAAGTCGTCCTCCGGAGGCGTTGGACTGGTGGCCTTCCTCTTCTGGCTTCGGGCCTCCCTAAGAGAAAGGACATCCTGATTGGGGTCCTGAAAGGGAAATGTGCCTTTGGGCCATTTCTAAGTATTTTGGTGATTAAGTGCCAACACAAGTGCTTAAATGTGAATCTATGCCCATGGATGAACAAAGTGCAAATCACAAGTAAAGGTATGTTTCTAAGCCTTAGTACATTAGTTTTGTGTACTAATATATTTGTCTAAGTGTTAGAAACAGAGAGAAGAAGAAAAGGAGAATGTTGGCTGTGTACAGCCAACAGGCTGTTTCGGTCTGGGGCACCGGACTGTCCGGTGGTGCACCGGACAGTGTCCGGTGCGCCAGGCTGCCTCGACCCGAAGACGCCGCTCTCGGGAATTTGCCGACGGCGTACGGCTAAAATTCACCGGACTGTCCGGTGTGCACCGGACTGTCCGGTGAGCCAACGGTCGGCCGAGCCAACGGTCGGCCGCGGAATCTGCGCGCGACACGTGGTCTGGCCAACGGTCGGAAAGTGGCACCGGACTGTCCGGTGTGCACCGGACTGTCCGGTGCGCCAGATCTGCAACGGTCGACTGCTCTGTTTAAGGAAGGAAATCGGGCACCGGACAGTGTCCGGTGTGCACCGGACTGTCCGGTGCCCCCGACGACAGAAGGCAAGGATGGCCTTCCAGATTTGTTTTCAACGGCTCCTAGCTGCCTTGGGGCTATAAAAGGGACCCCTAGGCGCATGGAGGAGTAAACCAAGCATTCCTTGAGCACTCTTGATCACTCACACATCAATCTTGCGCACTTGTTCGACATTCTAGTGATTTGAGCTCCGTTCTAGTGTGCTAGTCTCTTGAGCTCAAGTCTGGGTCTTGTGTGTGCGTATTCGCTGTGATCTTTGTGTAGTGTGTGAGTTGCTAATCCCTCCCTTGCTCCGTGATTCTCTGTGAACATCTTTTGTAAGGGCGAGAGGCTCCAAGTTGTGGAGATTCCTCGCAAACAGGATTGAGAAAAGAAAAGCAAGAACACCGTGGTATTCAAGTTGATCATTGGATCACTTGAGAAGAGTTGAGTGCAACTCTCGTCCGTTGGGACGCCACAACGTGGAGTAGGCAAGTTTTGTACTTGGCCGAACCACGGGATAACCACCGTGTCATCTCTGTGATTGATTTCTTGTGGTTATTGTGTTTTGACTCCTCTCTAGCCACTTGGCCATAATTGTGCTAACACTTAACAAGTTTTTGTGGCTTAAGTTTTGAAGTTTTACAGGATCACCTATTCACCCCCCCCTCTAGGTGCTCTCAATTGGTATCAGAGCCGTTCTCTTCAAGAAAGGGACTAACTGCCCGAAGAGATGGATCCTAAGGGGAAGGGAATCGTGATCAACGACAAGGAGAAGGAGTCCTTCGTCAACGAGCCCAAAGATGACAAGCCTAACGACTCTGGCTCAGGTCATAGACGAAAGGAAGGGAAGAAGAAGAAGACAAGGCGCATCAAGGAGATCGTCTACTACGACGACAGCGACGAATCTTCCTCTTCCCAAAAGGACAACGACTACAACGACTATGACAAACAAAAGACGGTTAACTCAAACTTTTCTTTTGATTATTCGCGCATTCCGCATAGTTCAAATGCTCATTTGCTCCCCATTCCACTTGGCAAGCCTCCTCACTTTGATGGAGAGGACTACGGATTTTGGAGTCACAAAATGCGTACTCACCTATTTTCTCTCCATCCAAGCATTTGGGAGATTGTGGAAAGTGGAATGAAGTTTGATAGCTCGGATAGTCCTTCGTTTATTAATGAACAGATTCATAAAAATGCACAAGCTACTACTGTGTTGCTAGCCTCTTTGTGCAGGGACGAGTATCACAAGGTGAGCGGCTTGGACAATGCCAAGCAGATTTGGGACACCCTCAAGATCTCTCATGAGGGGAATGATGTCACCTTACTCACCAAGATGGAGTTGGTGGAGGGCGAGCTCGGACGATTTGCGATGATAAGGGGCGAGGAGCCGACACAAACATACAACCGGCTCAAGATCCTTATCAACAAAATAAGGAGCTACGGAAGCACGCGATGGACGGATCACGACGTCGTCCGCCTAATGCTAAGGTCATTTACCGTTCTTGATCCTCACTTGGTGAACAATATTCGTGAAAATCCTAGGTACATCAAGATGTCGCCCGAAGAAATTCTTGGAAAATTTGTAAGCGGGCGGATGATGATCAAGGAGGCGAGGTACGTGGACGACGCGTTGAATGGCCCAATCCATGAGCCTCAACCCATCGCTCTCAAGGCAACAAGGAGCAAGGAGGCGCTGCCCAGCAAGGTGGCGCAAATTGAGGCGGCCGGTCTTAATGATGAAGAGATGGCTCTCATCATTAAAAGATTCAAGACGGCACTAAAAGGTCGCAAGGGACAGCCAAGCAAGACTAAGACCAAGGGAAAACGATCATGCTTCAAATGCGGTAAGCTTGGTCATTTTATTGCTAACTGTCCCGACAATGATAGTGACCAGGAACACGGGAGCAAGAGGGAAAAGAAGAAGCACTACAAGAAGGCCAAGGGCGAGGCACATATCGGAAAGGAGTGGGATTCGGATTGCTCCTCCTCTGACTCCGACAATGAAGGACTCGCTGCCACTGCCTTCAACAAATCAACCCTCTTCCCCAACGAGCGTCACACATGCCTTATGGCAAGGGAGAAGAAGGTATGTACTCGCAACTCTACCTATGCTTCGTCAAGTGAGGACGAATCTAGTGATGAGGATGAAGTAGATTATTCATGTTTGTTCAAGGGCTTAGATAGATCTAAGATAGACAAAATTAATGAATTAATTGATGCCTTGAATGAAAAGAATATACTTTTAGAAAAGCAAGAGGATTTGTTGTATGAAGAACATGATAAGTTTGTAGAGGCTCAAAAATCCCTTGCATTAGAAGCTAAAAGAAATGAAATGCTTTCTTTTGAACTATCTACTTGTCATGAAACCATTTCTACTTTGAAAGGTGTCAACAATGATTTAAATGCTAAATTAGAAGTAGCAAATAAATCCAATTCTTGTGTAGAACATGTTGTAATTTGTACTAGGTGTAAAGATTTTGACATTGATGCTTGTAGTGAACACCTTGTTTCAATTTCCAAGCTTAATGATGAATTGGCTAGTCTTAATGCTCAACTTAAGACTAGCAAACATGATTTCGATAAACTAAAATTTGCAAGGGATGCCCACACAATTGGTAGACACCCCTCAATTAAGGATGGACTTGGCTTCAAGAGAGAAGCTAAGAACCTAACAAGCCATAAGGCTCCCATTCCCGCCAAGGAGAAAGGGAAGGCCCCTATGGCTAGTAGTGTGCAAAAGAACCATGCTTTTATATATCATGATAGAAGACAAACTAGAAATGCTTATAGGAGTTATAATGCATATGATGATTTTAACTCTCATGCCATGTTTGCTTCTAGTTCTTCCTTTATGCATGGTAGAAATGTGCCTAGAAAGAATGTTATTCATGCTCCTAGGAAAGTAGTGAATGAACCTTCTACAATTTATTGTGCTTTAAATGCTTCCTTTGCTATTTGTAGAAAGGATAAGAAAATTGTTGCTGGGAAGTTAGGGGCAAAATGCAAGGGAGACAAAACTTGCATTTGGGTCCCTAAGGATATTTGCACTAACCTTGTAGGACCCAACATGAGTTGGGTACCTAAGTCCCAAGCCTAAATTTGCCTTGCAGGTTTATGCATCCGGGGGTTCAAGCTGGATTATCGACAGCGGATGCACAAACCATATGACGGGGGAGAAGAAGATGTTCACCTCCTACGTCAAGAATAAGGATTCCCAAGATTCAATTATATTCGGTGATGGGAATCAAGGCAAGGTAAAAGGGCTAGGTAAAATTGCAATTTCTAATGAGCACTCTATTTCAAATGTGTTTTTAGTAGAGTCTCTTGGATATAATTTGCTATCTGTTAGTCAATTATGCAACATGGGGTATAACTGTCTATTTACAAATGTAGATGTGTCTGTCTTTAGAAGAAGTGATAGTTCACTAGCTTTTAAGGGTGTATTAGACGGCAAACTTTATTTAGTCGATTTTGCAAAAGAAGAGGCCGGTCTAGATGCATGCTTAATAGCTAAGACTAGCATGGGCTGGCTGTGGCATCGCCGCTTAGCTCATGTGGGGATGAAGAACCTTCACAAGCTTCTAAAGGGAGAACACGTGATAGGTTTGACTAACGTTCAATTCGAAAAAGATAGACCGTGTGCAGCTTGTCAAGCAGGTAAACAGGTGGGAGGAGCGCATCACAGCAAGAATGTGATGACCACCTCAAGACCTCTGGAGCTGCTGCATATGGACCTCTTCGGACCCGTCGCCTATCTGAGCATAGGAGGGAGTAAGTATGGTCTAGTTATTGTTGATGACTTTTCCCGCTTCACTTGGGTGTTCTTTTTGCAGGATAAGTCTGAAACCCAAGGGACCCTCAAGCGCTTCCTCAGGAGAGCTCAAAATGAGTTTGAGCTCAAGGTGAAGAAGATAAGGAGCGACAACGGGTCCGAGTTCAAGAACCTTCAAGTGGAGGAGTTCCTTGAAGAGGAAGGGATCAAGCACGAGTTCTCCGCTCCCTACACACCACAGCAAAATGGTGTGGTAGAGAGGAAGAACAGGACGCTCATCGATATGGCGAGGACGATGCTAGGAGAGTTCAAGACCCCCGAGTGCTTTTGGACGGAAGCCGTGAACACGGCTTGCCACGCCATCAACAGGGTCTACCTTCATCGCCTCCTCAAGAAGACATCGTATGAGCTGCTAACCGGTAACAAACCAAATGTATCTTACTTTCGTGTATTTGGGAGCAAGTGCTACATTCTAGTGAAGAAAGGTAGAAATTCTAAATTTGCTCCCAAAGCTGTAGAAGGGTTTTTGTTAGGTTATGACTCAAATACAAAGGCGTATAGAGTCTTCAACAAATCATCGGGTTTGGTTGAAGTCTCTAGCGACGTTGTATTTGATGAGACTAATGGCTCTCCAAGAGAGCAAGTTGTTGATTGTGATGATATAGATGAAGAAGATGTTCCAACGGCCGCGATACGAACCATGACGATTGGAGACATTCGGCCACATGAACAAGATGAACGAGAGCAACCTTCTTCCTCAACGATGGTGCATTCCCCAACTCAAGACGATGAACAGGTTCATCAACAGGAGGCGTGTGATCAAGGGGGAGCACAAGATGATCATGTGACGGAGGAAGAAGCGCAACCGGCACCTCCAACCCAAGTTCGAGCGATGATTCAAAGGAATCATCCCGTCGACCAAATTCTGGGTGACATTAGCAAGGGAGTAACTACTCGGTCTCGATTAGTTAATTTTTGTGAGCATTATTCCTTTGTCTCTTCTATTGAGCCTTTCAGGGTAGAGGAGGCCTTGCTAGATCCGGACTGGGTGTTGGCCATGCAAGAGGAGCTCAACAACTTCAAGCGCAATGAAGTTTGGACACTGGTGCCTCGTCCCAAGCAAAATGTTGTGGGAACCAAGTGGGTGTTCCGCAACAAACAAGACGAGCACGGGGTGGTGACGAGAAACAAGGCTCGACTTGTGGCAAAAGGTTATGCCCAAGTCACAGGTTTGGATTTCGAGGAGACTTTTGCTCCTGTGGCTAGGCTAGAATCAATTCGTATCTTGCTAGCATATGCCGCTCATCATTCTTTCAGGTTGTACCAAATGGATGTGAAGAGCGCTTTCCTCAACGGGCCAATCAAGGAGGAGGTGTACGTAGAGCAACCCCCTGGCTTCGAGGATGAACGGTACCCCGACCATGTGTGTAAGCTCTCTAAGGCGCTCTATGGACTTAAGCAAGCCCCAAGAGCATGGTATGAATGCCTTAGAGACTTTTTAATTGTTAATGCTTTCAAGGTTGGGAAAGCCGATCCAACTCTTTTTACAAAGACATGTGATGGTGATTTGTTTGTGTGCCAAATTTATGTCGATGACATAATATTTGGTTCTACTAACCAAAAGTCTTGTGAAGAGTTTAGCAGGGTAATGACGCAGAAATTCGAGATGTCGATGATGGGCGAGTTGAACTACTTCCTTGGGTTCCAAGTGAAGCAACTCAAGGACGGCACCTTCATCTCTCAAACGAAGTACACGCAAGATCTGCTAAAGCGGTTTGGGATGAAGGACGCCAAGCCCGCGAAGACTCCGATGGGAACCGACGGACACACCGACCTCAACAAAGGAGGTAAGTCCGTTGATCAAAAAGCATACCGGTCAATGATAGGGTCATTACTTTACTTATGTGCAAGTAGACCGGATATTATGCTTAGCGTATGCATGTGTGCTAGATTTCAATCCGATCCTAAGGAATGTCACTTAGTGGCGGTGAAGCGAATTTTGAGATATTTAGTTGCTACGCCTTGCTTCGGGCTCTGGTATCCAAAGGGGTCTACCTTTGACTTGATTGGATATTCAGATTCCGACTATGCTGGATGTAAGGTCGATAGGAAGAGTACATCGGGGACGTGCCAATTCTTAGGAAGGTCCCTGGTGTCGTGGAACTCTAAGAAACAAACCTCCGTTGCCCTATCCACCGCTGAGGCCGAGTATGTTGCCGCAGGACAGTGTTGCGCGCAACTACTTTGGATGAGGCAAACCCTCAGGGACTTTGGCTACTATCTGAGCAAAGTCCCACTCCTATGTGATAATGAGAGTGCTATCCGCATGGCGGAAAATCCTATTGAGCACAGCCGCACAAAGCACATAGACATCCGGCATCACTTTCTGAGAGACCACCAGCAAAAGGGAGATATCGAAGTGTTTCATGTTAGCACCGAGAATCAGCTAGCCGATATCTTTACCAAGCCTCTAGATGAGAAGACCTTTTGCAGGCTGCGTAGTGAGCTAAATGTCTTAGATTCGCGGAACTTGGATTGAATTGTAGCATACATGTGCTTATGCCTTTGATCATGTTCATTCTGCATTTTGTTGCTTATTATGGTGCTCAAGTTGTACAAACACTCCCTGGACCTCACAAGTCCGTTGCAAAGTGATGCACATGTTTAGGGGGAGATGTGTTACAACTTGACCCTTTGAGACTAACCATATGCTTGAGTTTGCTTGATTTAGTCTCAAAGGAGGATTGAAAGGGAAAAGGTGGACTTGGACAATGAAAGACTTCCACTGCACTCCGATGAGAGGGTAACTTATTCCAAGTTCATCTCATGAACTCTTATTGTCATTTGCTCTTAATTGAAGATTTTGGTGAGGCAATGGGGTTAAAAGGGCCAAGATTGATCCCGTTTTGGTGCTTGATGCCAAAGGGGGAGAAAATAAAGGCCAAAGCAATAAATGGATCAGCTACCACTTGAGAAATTTTGAAAATAGTGAAATAGAGAAATTTTGAAAATAGTGAAATAGAGCTTTTTGTTTTGTCAAAACTCTCTTATTGTCTCTTTTGTCAAAAGTTGGTTTCTTGTGGGAAGAAGTAATGATTATGGGAAATAGGGGGAGTTTTTGAAATCTTTGATCAATCTCTTTTGGAATGACTCTCTTTATGCTTCAACATGTGTAGAGATAGAGATTTGAGTTTCATTTGCAAAAACAAACCAAGTGGTGGCAAAGGATGATCCGTATATGCCAAAAATGAATCAAAATAGATTTGAATTCTATTTGAAGTGATTTTGCACTTGTTCTAGTTGCTTTATGTTGTGTTGGCATAAATCACCAAAAAGGGGGAGATTGAAAGGGAAATGTGCCTTTGGGCCATTTCTAAGTATTTTGGTGATTAAGTGCCAACACAAGTGCTTAAATGTGAATCTATGCCCATGGATGAACAAAGTGCAAATCACAAGTAAAGGTATGTTTCTAAGCCTTAGTACATTAGTTTTGTGTACTAATATATTTGTCTAAGTGTTAGAAACAGAGAGAAGAAGAAAAGGAGAATGTTGGCTGTGTACAGCCAACAGGCTGTTTCGGTCTGGGGCACCGGACTGTCCGGTGGTGCACCGGACAGTGTCCGGTGCGCCATGCTGCCTCGACCCGAAGACGCCGCTCTCGGGAATTTGCCGACGGCGTACGGCTAAAATTCACCGGACTGTCCGGTGTGCACCGGACTGTCCGGTGAGCCAACGGTCGGCCGAGCCAACGGTCGGCCGCGGAATCTGCGCGCGACACGTGGTCTGGCCAACGGTCGGAAAGTGGCACCGGACTGTCCGGTGTGCACCGGACTGTCCGGTGCGCCAGATCTGCAACGGTCGACTGCTCTGTTTAAGGAAGGAAATCGGGCACCGGACAGTGTCCGGTGTGCACCGGACTGTCCGGTGCCCCCGACGACAGAAGGCAAGGATGGCCTTCCAGATTTGTTTTCAACGGCTCCTAGCTGCCTTGGGGCTATAAAAGGGACCCCTAGGCGCATGGAGGAGTAAACCAAGCATTCCTTGAGCACTCTTGATCACTCACACATCAATCTTGCGCACTTGTTCGACATTCTAGTGATTTGAGCTCCGTTCTAGTGTGCTAGTCTCTTGAGCTCAAGTCTGGGTCTTGTGTGTGCGTATTCGCTGTGATCTTTGTGTAGTGTGTGAGTTGCTAATCCCTCCCTTGCTCCGTGATTCTCTGTGAACATCTTTTGTAAGGGCGAGAGGCTCCAAGTTGTGGAGATTCCTCGCAAACAGGATTGAGAAAAGAAAAGCAAGAACACCGTGGTATTCAAGTTGATCATTGGATCACTTGAGAAGAGTTGAGTGCAACTCTCGTCCGTTGGGACGCCACAACGTGGAGTAGGCAAGTTTTGTACTTGGCCGAACCACGGGATAACCACCGTGTCATCTCTGTGATTGATTTCTTGTGGTTATTGTGTTTTGACTCCTCTCTAGCCACTTGGCCATAATTGTGCTAACACTTAACAAGTTTTTGTGGCTTAAGTTTTGAAGTTTTACAGGATCACCTATTCACCCCCCCCCCCCTCTAGGTGCTCTCAGGTCCAGCGGCTGCAGAGTGGCAGCCCCTGTTGCTGAAGCTTTCTTCGGCGGCATGACGAAGGTGTTGCTTGCCGAAGGTGTCCAAAACTCAAAAAATGGAAGTGAGTTCACCGGAGGTGGGCGCCAATGTTGGGGACTTGTTCTCAAAAGCTAATAATTAAGAACAAGGCAACATAAAAAGTGTTAAACATTAAATCCCTTCGTCCTTCAAAGCATTATCTCCCTTCGGATATAATGAATTTCGGACGAAGGTTATGAAGGACATACCTTCATAAGCACAATAAATAATGAAGAAAGATATATATATATATATATAGAATATGGAAAAATGGCATAATCACTTTAAACATTATTATCAATTTATTTTTATTTACGATATTTGTACCAACAATAACGAATTACAAATGTACCTTCGGTTTAAAGGAAAGCAAGGGTACAAGTGTGACGCGAGGGCAAAATGCAAAGTCAGCGTGAACAGTACGGGAGTACTGTTCATCTATTTATAGGCAAGGGACGCAGCCCATGTAGAATTACATTCATGCCCTTTACATTTATCAACAACTCTATAGTAATTCTTCGAGGTCTAATTTGCCTTTTCATCTTTAAGTCGGTTCCCCTTCTCTGCTGTTATGCCGAAGCTTTTCTACGTACAGCTTCGTGATCACCTTATCCTTCGTCATAATCGCCTTACGTCTCGCTCAGGCTTCGTCCTGACCATGCTCTTGTATACTCATGACCCGATTCCGAAGATGCCTGTTCACATATTTCACTTGGAAAACATTGTCAAATTATGTTTTTGAGGACCTTCGGAAGCCGAAGGCCCCCAACAGTAGCCCCTCGCAATATTAATTTACTAGAATGATAAATTTATATTACGACATGGACGAAGGCCTTAAGTCGAAGGTCCGAAAAAACACCTTCCCGTTGCTAGAATAGCAATAGTCATTGACAAGCGTGACCCTCCAGTTTTCAACGCACTAGGTGTATAAATAAGAGCTCACCACGAGTTTATTTGGCACGCTTTCTTGCCATCTGCTCTTGCTCACTCGACTTTTAGCCTGTGCGCAACAACACTTGCTTGGCTTTCTTAAATTTTTAAGCTTCGGGTTCGAGAGCACTTTTCTCAGCATTTGCGAAGATGTCTGAAGATAAGAAAGTTGTTGCTGAATCGAAGCTGAGCCTTTCTGAGGAGATGCATCTTGGCTTTCTTCAATCAATAGCAAAGACCAATACAGAGAAGATTACTAGGGAGATTTTGGAGGGTTTATCTGAAGATACTGGTGACAGTGACAGTTATGATGTGGATAGTGGTGGTGAAGACTCCGAAGATCGACCTTGGCGACCAAGCCATGCGGTTTTTGGTAAATCAAGTATTAAACAAAGCCATCTTGTCAATATGAGGGGTAGATATTTTCGGGACTTGTCTATTGTGAGGGCTGACGAAGGAGAGAAGACTTGTCTGACTCCCGAGGAAAATGAAGTCGTGATATTCCGAAGCTTCTTAAAGGGTGGATTGCGGTTTCCCTTGAGCAGTTTTGTCGTGGAAATACTGAAGATATTTGAAATCTACCTTCATCAACTTACTCCCGAAGCAATCATAAGGATGGGCATATTTGTCTGGGCCGTGAGGAGCCAAGGTTTAGAACCAAATGCAAAAAGTTTCTGCAACATACATGAGCTATTGTACGAGACGAAACCCTGGGGTAAAGAGCAGTATCACAACAATTTTGGCTGCTACAGCTTCGGCGCCCGATCTGGGTCAAGCTGTCCCGTGCCAACCTTTCGGAAGAGATGGCCCGGCGACTGGATGACGGAATGGTTTTATGTGAAGAATGACTTGAAAATACGGGAAGATATTAAAGATATCATTATGCGCCCCATCTGGCAACGCTTCGGCCTCCGGAGGCCGAAGGTGGAAATGGATGAAGCAGCCGAAGAATGCCAGAGAGCCTTCGGCGTGGTTTGCTCTTTTATTGGGACAAGGGATTTGGTCCAAGAACACATTGCCTTTAGAGTATGGCCACTTGTAGAAAAGTGGGAAATGCCGAAGGAGACCGTTAGGGAAACTGACGAAGGTGGATTAGTTAGGCTAAAATACACATTCCAATATGGAGATAAATTCGTCGAGCCAGATGACGACTGGCTAAAAAGTATTGAGGCCATAAGTGATGAATTGCTTGGATTATACTCGAAGGCCGAAGACACTGCATTATCAGCGGCCTTCGGAGGCCGAAAGAAGAAGAGACTCAACCGAGTGTTTGATGCAATTGAGTTTGTCTACCCCGACTACCGTTATCCAACGCGGGGTCAAAAAAAGAAAGAATACATCTTCTGTGAAAGAAGTTGCTTCCGCTGCTACTAGCGAGCCAGCGCCGAAGAGGAAAAGGATAAAGGTTCTCACACACCGGCCATGTTATATTGAACCGGTCATAGTGCCTGAGTTTGTCGGTGAGACCTCTTCGGCCACCGAAGCTAAAGGACCAACCCCCCTGCCGAATATTGAAGGGCTGGCCGAAGTGCTGGCGACGGAAAAAATAGAAGAACCGAGGGCTGAAGAAACAAAGACATTGGAAATTCTAAGTCCTTCAGCAAAAATTGAGGTGCCAGTGCCAATGCCAATGACGACCCAAAGAGAAAAAGAATGGTTAATGTACTGGATGTACTGGAGACAATAAAGTCTTCAAGCACTACTCCGAAGGAATTTGGCGAGACTTCCGAAGTACAAATCGAAGCATTTGATGCCGAAGCTTCAAAGCATCAATCTGGAACTGAAGCTGGGCCTTCAGAGCCCACCAAGGTGAAATCCTTGGAAACCGAAGAAACAGAAATAGCAGAACAAATTTCGGCTGAAAAAACTAGCACTGCCGCCCCCGAAGCATCTTCTGAAACCTTCGATTACATTTTACGTCATGCTTCGGGGAAAAAATTGACTGAAAAAGAAATGCAAGAGGCCCAGTTTTACGCCCAAAAACTGAAATATCCAAAGGGGGCGTTGATATTCAACGGCAGTGGAGAAGAAGACTTTTTGTATTGTCTCCCTGACAATAAGGAGATTTCTGTCTGTCGGGAGATGAGCAAGAGCTTCGGATTCCCAACACTAGAAAACGGGCTCTCGGTGCTATCAAAAGACGAACTAGCCGACAACTTGGCGTATAATAGCTTAAAGGTGCGAAAATGAGGTTTTTGTATTATTTTCTGAAATCAAAATTTTTCATTTGTTTAAGCTTACTGAAACCAAACTTTTTGCAGGGTCTTATACTTAGCAATGCCCTCAGGGCTCAAAAAGATGCTGAAGACGAAGGGTGCGTTATGGCCCTGAGCAATCTTCGTTCCGAAGTAATTGAACTAAGGAACGAAGGTCTCGAAAAAGATAAAATATTATATTCATTGATAGATAGAATAAAAGAAGACGAAGCTACTTTTAAAGCTCAAGCTGAGGCTCAGAAGCGTGAAATTGAAGATCTTCGAAAACAACTAGCCAGAGCTAAAGAGGAGCGCACCCTTGAAGAAACAAAACGAGAAATCAGTGAACAATGGGCAAATCATTTGGAGAAAAATGTTGAAGAGCTTCGTGCATCTAAGAAAAGATGCTATGAAAAATCTATGGAATGTGTTAAGACAATAAAAACCAGCTTCGCCAGCGTTGGCGCATTCTCAAGTGAGGAGAACTTCATAAGGGGTGACCCCGAAGGCCCAATTGGATGGATCAGCCACGAAGCTGAAGCTTTTGAAGAAATTTTAAGTAGTCGAGGAGACATATGCGCCTTTTCGGGTGCCAGGGGAATTGCTATCATTTTGGAGAGGAAAGGCTGTGACCACGTGAAATCCTTGGCACAATCCGAAGCCGCCTTGTCCTCTGAAGATATAAAAGACCCCTCGGCCGAAGCGAGCCTGGTCGGTGGAAAATTTTTCACCGACATCTGGGACAATGGTGGCCGGGAAATGGCCCAAGAAATTATACGGAAAAGCGAAAAAGGCATTCATGACGCTAGAAAAGTAGCAGAGGCCGCTGAGAAAAGTGCAGAGCCCGAAGGGCAAATAGGTATTGACTAGTGGTTTTTGATTCTTTGTTGTAATTTTTTGATTTCGAACTTGTTCACGGTTTGTAATATTCACGGTTTGTAATAGTAATATAGCCGTATCTTCTCCTCCCTCAGAACCTGCCGAGCCATCTGCGGACCCCCACACGAAGGGGGACTGTTGGGGACTCGTTCTCAAATGTTATGAATTAAGAACAAGGCAACATAAAATGTTAAATGTCGATGCCCTTCGTCCGCTGAAGCATTATTCCCTTAAGGATTTAATGAACTTCGGACGAAGGTTAAGAACGGTACAACTACGAAGGTTGAATCTTCGTAATTGAACTCTAATAGATTATATAAAATAATACGAGATATGAAGCATCAAAGACAAATAAATTATAAATGAATAACATCGCTTTCATATTATATTAGCTTAGTGTATTTAAATATTAGACACATTTGTACCTCTGCCTTGACGAAGAATAATTTCCGAGTGATGCGATTGCAATTACAGGAATGCGTGAACAGTAAAGGAATACTGTTCACTATTTATAGGCACAAGACACAGCCTGTGAGGAATTACAATCATGCCCCTCATAAAAGTTTACAACAATGACTCAAACACTTATGGACTAAAAGGTCATTCTACTTTTAAGTCGGTTTGTAATTCCGAAGCTTCATGAACAGCAACCTTCGGTCATCACGTGCAGACAGCTTCAGCCAAAGCTGTTTCTTCCTGCAGGACCTTTGGCGACGAAGCATGGTCCCAACAGTAGCCCCTTCGCGGTGCTAGATCGTTTTTCGTAACGAGCTTGATCTGTGAAAAAAGTCTCTTAGGCTTCAGGAAGCCGAAGGTCCGAAAAACACCTTCCCTGAGCTCGTTGTCGAGAAACGATTCAGTTTCCGAGCGCGTAGCGGTCCCGCCCTGCAGGGTTACTATTTGGTCTCTGCGGTCCACCACGCAGTGGGTGTAAGCAGTTGTTTGCCTGGTGTAAAAATCCTGATGATTCACCTTTTTACCTGCAGCACTATATAAATAGACGGGTAGGTGTGAAGTTACCACAGCATTCATTGTTATTGCACTGTTTTGCTGCCAAAATTTTTAACCATAGCCGAAGCTTGACTCTCGCAATCAGACGAAGCTCCAGTCTAAAGCCTACTTCGTCAGAAGAAAAAGCTTCGGAAGAAAAAGTTTTTTAGTTCCCAAGAAATTCAGAATTAAATGGCCAGAGTGCGCTCTACCGCTAGAGTTGAGCGTGAGGGAGGCGAAGCCGAAGGAGCGGAGACTGTTCCTATCTCCGAAGCGATGCAACGATCCGGACTGGTGACCTCGGAAGGAATCCGTACTGCCGAGACAGAGCAGGCTGTTGCCGAGACAGAAGAAGTTGCTGCCGAAGCAGAAGAAGGAGATATTGAGGAAGCTGATTCCGATGATGATTACCATATTGTCGTACCAAGCAAGCCCAGCCATTTGGACTTCGGAAAGTCAACTATTTCCAAGGCTGATTTCCCCAAAATGGTGAAGTCGGGCTATTTTAGTGAGAATGAGAAGAAGCTGCTTCGCTTCGGGGGGGAAGAAACTACCCCGAAGCCAGAAAAAGATGAGATAGTTATTTTCAAGAGCTTTCTAAAAGCTGGGTTGAGATTCCCCTTAAATAGGATGATCTCTGATGTGTTGCAAAGATTTGGTATCTACTTTCACCAACTAACTCCCAACGCGATTGTCAGACTCAGCGTCTATATCTGGGCTCTCCGAAGCCAGGTGGTGGAGCCGTTTGCCGACAGCTTCTGTCGAGCTCATGAGCTGCATTACCAAACTAAGGCCAGAAAAGATGGATTGCATGAAAATTGTGGTTGCTATAATTTTGCTTATCGGAAAACCACGAAGTTTCCCGTGATCAGCTACCGAAGCAAATGGCCGGCAGGCTGGAAATCAGAATGGTTTTATGTCAAAGTTGACGAAGACAAAGAGAAACTGGTTCAGAGCCCTCTTGAATTAATCTTCGGAGAAACAAGACCCCGATGCAAAATGGCAGTAGAAGGTCCAACTTGGGCTGCACTGGGCGAATTCAAAATTATAGCAGAACATATTGGCACTAGAGATTTAGTGCAAGAATTCCTGGCCTTCAGAGTTTTTCCAACGATGAAAGAGTGGACAATGCCGAAGCTTAAAGGGGAAAAGAAAGAGGGGGAACTCGTCCGACTGCCCTATTATTATAAGTTCAAGAAATATTTTAAAGTACCCTGCCAAGAATGGCTTGATACAATTGAAATAATGAGTAATGAAATTCTTGGGAATTACTCTAAAAAAGAGGACCAACTGATGACAGCGGCCTTCGGCACTCGGCCGAAACGAAGGCTGAACAGGGTGCTTGATGCCATAGGATTTGAATATGCTGACTACGGCCGATTGGGCGGAGATGCTGGAGGCCCGAAGCGAAAAAGGATTGCCAGCGCTACTGACGAAGAAGTCGTCAAGGTAGCCAAAAAGAAAAAGAAAGATTCTGAAAATCTTAGCGCCGAAGAGTTAAATCCTGAGCCGAAGGTGGCCGCTACAAGAAAGAGAAAAAGTGCATCCCTAGAGCCGGAAACGCCGGTCCGAGAAGAAGATATTCCTGCTTCTCCTGCTGCTGTTGAAGTAGAAGAGATTATGAAGGTAATGACTGAACCCTTGCCTATCAGGCTAAGTCCACTGGCACTGAAACTGACGAAGTTTTTTCAGAGGAACAAGGCAGTTTCGGCAGTAAAAAGTCCTGTGAAGCCGAAAAAACGGAGAATTATTCAAGTGACAGATGTGATCCATCAGACACCGCCACCGGCGACGGTGTCAAAAATTGTCTCTGCCGAGACTGCCGAAGCCGAAGGCGCCGCAGCCGAAGCTACTGGAGCGGAAACCACTGAAGCTGAGACCGGCGAAGCCAAAGCTACCGGGGCCGAAGCCGGGACCACCGAAGAGTCGAACCTAGAAACTACACTTGAGGTTATTGACAGTATACTCCTGAAAATGGCTGAAGAAGAAACTACTGCAGCTGCGGTGAGCACGACAACTGAAAAGGGGAAAGAGCAAATTGATGAAATTTCTGAAGAAGAAGATTTTAACTTTCAAGATCTACTTGGACAAGAGTTAACAGACGCTGAGAAAGAGGAGTTGAAAAAATATGCCATATCTTGCGGATATTTTGGTGGGGTGAACGAAGGGAAACTAAGATGCCTTCGGAACCGCACCGAGGCTAAAATTGTTAGAACCCTTTCCAAAAGCATTGGCTTGCCGAAGCTGGAAGCGGATTTGTGCCGTTATCAACGACACCACATCGTCGGAAGCTTGCTTTATGCTAACTTCAAGGTAACGAATATTTTTGTTATTTTATTACTATTACTATTATCTTTTAGGTCGTGTTCTAACGAAGATCGTTTCAACAGAGCATATTATTAAGCAAAGTTCTAAAAATGCAACAAGATTTGGAAGAAGAGAAGAACAAAGCCGTCATTCAAGAGTTGGCTGAAAAAGTTGAAAATCACGAAGCCAATCTGAAAAAAAAGATTTCATAATCCAAGATCTTGAAATCATGGTCAAAGAGCACGAAGGTGCATTAGAAAAGAAGGATTTTGTTATTCAGACCATGGAGGGCTCTTTGGCTGAAGTTCAAAGTGAGAATGACAAATTAAAGAATGAATTGCTCCAACAATCAGAAAAATTCGAGCAAGAAAAGAAATATCTTGAAGCAAGCCTGAAAACTGAAGTGGATAAATACTCAAATTTGCAGAAATCCTTTACAGAACTTCAGGAGAAATGCTTAAGCTTCGGCAGCCGATGTGTGCAGCGGCTGAAGGATGTGTTTCACTCTGTCGGAGCTAGCTCTTCGAAATTTACACCTTCAGCTGAAAATCTGCCAAAAACATTAGAATATATTGAAGACGAAGTTGACACCCTTGACGAAGTTATTGGTGGGCATGCTGACTTCTGCGCCCTGGTAGCTTCTCGGGGCACAGCTACGACTTTTTTGAAGGCTGGCTGCACGCATGGAAACATTGTGAACAGACCAAACTTCAGTTTGTCAACTTCAGATTTGATGGATATCCCAAGCTTAGCCAGAAGTATCGGAAATAGATTCATGACCCAGATCTGGGTAAGTGGCGGGCGGAAAATGGCAGGCGACGAAGCTCGAAGCCATCTTAAGCCGGCAAGAAACTTATGTTTGTTACTTTGACCTTCTCCTTTGAAATTTGTACCTTTCTTACTCTGCTATTTGGTATTTACAGGATGACGAAGCTGAAGATTGACAATACTGAAGTTTGACAAAACTGAAGACGAAGCCTTAACTGAAGCTTAAAGTTGCTTATAACATGCTTTCCTGTAAAAATTCTTGGAGAAACTCTTGTAATATAGATATGGAATAACTTATGTAAATTTGTACATACCTTGTAATATATCATGTCTCCCTTATCCGTATTCAATCTGCTTTGCTGTGGACGAAACTTCTCTTTTGAGCCGAAGGCGAAAAACACCTCCCCTTCTTTTCGTACACAACGAAGCATAGAAAATTTTTCCTTCGAATCTTTTCCTTATTTTCTGAAGCACCTGTCTTTTTTGTGTAGCATAATGATGATTCTATATATGTCTAAATGGATGTTTATGAATGCAAATGACATGATGACATGTAATGTGCAAATGAACATTAGGACAAATGTTCAAAAACCATAAGTACAACTCTTCATCTCCTCAAGAATGATAAAAATCTTTTTGCCGTTTACTTTTCGGCTTCACCGTTTACTTTTCGGTGTATCAACGTTGACTTTTCACTGTAAGCCTCCCTTAGGAGCTTCTTCGCCTTTTACTTTCGGCGGAATCAACGTTTATTTTTCGCTGTAAGCCTCCCTTAGGAGCTTCTTCGCCTTTTACTTTCGGCGGAATCAGCGTTTATTTTTCGCTGTAGGCTCTGCATTCCCTTAGGAACGACTTTTGAGCTTCTCCCTGTTTTCTTTTCTTTTTCCTTTGCACTCGAAGGTGCGTTCTCAACTTTTACATTTACATTTTTGGGGGATATCGCTCTTATAGAATTGAAATAAGGAAAAGAAAAATTACATGTTGTGGCCCCATTAAAAACCTTTCTCCCCCTTTGGAAAGGAAAAGGGTGCCACAAAAAAGAATATAAAAAATTACATCAAACTAAACATAATATCACCGAAGCTCATCCACATTCCACGATCTAGAAATGTCATTGCCGTCCATATCCTTCAATCTGTAGGAACCAGGTCTTGACGAAGATACTACCAAAAAGGGGCCTTCCCACTTCAGCTGTAATTTGCCTACTGTTTCAGGGTTAGCTACTCTTCGAAGTACCAAGTGTCCTGGTTCAATATTCTTCAGCTTGACCCTTCTATCACGCCATTTTATTGTTTCAGCTTGATATTTATTGATGTTTTCCACAGCTTGAAGTCTGATCCCTTCAATAGCATCTTTTTCTACAGAGCAATCAGCTTCGCTTTCGCCTTCTGCCGAAGCTACTGTCCTTATTGATCCTGTTTTGGCCTCTTCTGGGGTTATTGCTTCGTCACCAAACAATAGTTTAAAAGGTGTAAAGCCTGTTGATCTTGACATGGTTGTGTTATGACTCCACACCACTTTGATTAACTCGTCTGGCCACTTTCCCCTGGGCTGATTGAAGATTGACTTCATTATTCCTGTCATTATGATCCCATTGGCTCTTTCAACAAGTCCATTTGACTCTGGGTGTCGGACTGATGCAAAATGGATCTTCGTGCCGATTTGATTACAAAATTCTCTGAAGGCTTCAGAATCAAACTGTGTTCCATTATCAACAGTGATAGCCTTCGGCACTCCGAAGCGACAAACAATGTTTTGCTAGAAAAACTTTTAAATAGTAAATGAAGTGATTGTGGCTAAGGGCTTCGCCTCAATCCATTTGGAAAAATATTCCACTGCCACCACCACATATCTTAAGTTCCCCTGTGCTGGTGGTAATGGACCTAGCAAATCCAGACCCCACCTTTGCAACGGCCATGTGGGTTGTATTAACTGAGTTAAAGACGAAGGTTGTTTTTGATCTCTTGCACATTTCTGACAACCTTCACACTTTTGAACTAAATCCGCTGCATCCGAAGCTGCCTTTGGCCAATAAAATCCTTGGCGAAAAACCTTCCCAAGCAAAGGCCTAGGTCCAATGTGAGATCCACACAGACCTGCATGTATGTCCTTCATTAATTCTATACCTTCGGATCTGGATAAGCACTTGAGCAATGGGGAACAGACCCCACGCTTATATAGCTCCCCTTCTATTATGACATATGGTCGAGCTCTTGCTTCTATCCTCCTGTTATAAGCTTCGTCGTTTGAAAGAAAATTACCCTGGAGGAAAGAGATAATCTCAGTTCTCCAATCTTCACTATAAACAGGGGATATATTAAGGATTGCTCTTTCAAGAAGCTCGATCGAAGGTGCTTTTATTGTTTCAAAAAATACTTCCGAAGGTATAGGCAGCCCCTGGGCTGCTGACTTAGCCAATAGATCAGCGTATTCATTTTCTCCACGAGGAATATTTTTGACAGAGAAACCTTCGAAGGAAGCCTCGATCCTTCGGACTGTATCTAGATACTTTTCAAGCTTCGGGTCTCTTGCTTTGTAGCTCTTGTCAATATGACCAGAGATGACTTGAGAATTAGTTTTAAGAATGGCCCTTCTGATTCCCATTGCCCTTAATTTCCGAAGACCCAAAAGCAGAGCTTCATACTCAGCGATGTTATTTGTGCAACTGAAATCAAGTCTTGCCGCATAACAAGTTTTAACTTTAGAAGGTGAAATCAACACAGCAGCCGCTCCTGCTCCGAAGGTTCCCCAAGACCCATCGCAAAACACTGTCCATGCTTCGGCATCTTTATTTGTTTCTTCCTCCTGAGCCCCTGGCGTCCAGTCAGCAATGAAGTCTGCTAATGCCTAGGACTGAATCGAAGATCTATGAACATAATCAATACAAAATTCATTGAGCTCTGCAGCCCATTTTCCAATCCTTCCAGTAGCTTCTCGGTTTCTCATAATATCCTTCAGAGGTTGTGAAGAAGGAACAATTATGTTGTAAGCTTGAAAATAGTGCCGAAGCTTCCTGGAGGCCATCAAAACAGCATATAGCACCTTCTCCAATTCTGTATAATTTTTCTTTGATAAACTAAGAACCTCGGATACGAAATATATTGGGGCCTGCTTCTTAACTTGACCTTCAAGCTTCTCCTGGACAAGTGCTGCACTTACCGCTGAGTGCGAAGCTGCCACATATAATAACAAAGAAGCCCCTGGCGTAGGTGGAGTTAATGTTGTTAGATCTATCAAATACTGCTTCAGCTCTTCGAAGGCCTTCTGCTGGATTGGTCCCCATTGAAAGACTTCAGCTATCTTCAACACTTCGAAGAATGGTAAGTTTCTTTCTGCTGATCTAGATATGAATCTGTTGAGAGACGCCAGCCTTCCTGTTAATCTTTGAGCCCCCTTTTTTGTACTTGGTGGTTCCATTCGAAGTATTGCTTCGATTTTGCTTGGATTAGCCTCGATTCCCTTTGTTGAGACTAGGCAACCGAGAAATTTCCCCTTCTTTACTCCGAAGACACATTTTTCTGGATTCAATTTCAGACCAGCCTGTCTAAAATTAGCGAAGGTCTCCTGCAAATCAGCTATGTGGTTATCTTGCTTCGTGCTTTTTACAATATCATCAACATAAGTTAGCACATTCCTTCCTATCTGAGAGTGAAGGACCTTCGCTGTCATTCTGCTGAAACTTCCTCCAGCATTTTTAAGCCCCTCAGGCATCCGAAGGTAGCAATATGTCCCACTAGGGGTTATGAAGCTGGTTTTTGGTTCATCTTCCTTCTTCATCCATATTTGATGATAGCCTGAATAGCAATCCAGCAAACTCATAAGCTCTGATGAAGCTGCTTGTCAACTAAGGAATCTATCCTTGGTAATGGAAACTCGTCCTTCGGACAGGCTTTGTTGAGGTCAGTAAAATCGATACACATTCTCCATTTACCATTGGCCTTCTTTACCATAACAGTGTTAGCCAACCATTCTGGGTATTTTACCTCTCTAATAACTCCGGCACTGAGGAGTCTTTTTACTTCATTCCGAGCACCTTCAGCCTTGTCTTCAGACATCTTCCGAAGCCTCTGCTTTCTGGGCCTGAAGGATGGGTCAACATTGAGCGAATGCTCAATAACATCCCTGTTAACTCCACAAAGATCATTAGCTGACCAAGCAAAAACATCTTTATTGTTGAACAGAAACCTTATCAAGGTTTTATCCTGCTCTTCAGACAATTGAGATCCCAATAGCACCTTCTGCTCTGCTATATCCTCACATAGGAGCATGGGTTTCGGCTGGTCAGCCGAAGCAGCTTTTTCCCTTCTGAACTTGTATTGCTCACAAGCTTCAGTTCCATCTATATTATGGATTGCTTTTGAGTCTGTCCAATTTCCTTCGGCCCTTCTGGCAGCTTCTTGACTTCCATGAATAGCAATGGGCCCTTGATCCGAAGGTATCTTCATGCAAAGATAAGCTGGATGCAGAATTGCTTCGAAGGCATTAAGAGTACCATGACCAATGATTGCATTGTAAGGGTACTCCATGTCAACGATATCAAACATAACTTGTTCAGTCCTTGTGTTGTTGATGAATCTGAAGGCCACTGACATTGAGATTTTGCCGAGTGCTACAATCTGCCTTCCTCCGAAGCCGCAGAGGGGATGTGTGGCATCAAGAATTTTATCTTCGGGCTCTTGCATCTGTCTGAAGGCCTTAGCAAATATGATATCAGCTGCACTGCCTGTATCAACCAAAACATTATGGACCAGAAATCCTTTGATAACACAAGAGATAACCATAGCATCATTGTGTGGGTAATCCTTGAGTTGAAGGTCCTCTTGGGAGAAGGTAATAGGAATGTGAGACCATCTTGACTTGATGAAGGGTCCTTGCACCCCGACGTGCTGTACCCTTCTCTGTGCTTCTTTCTTCTGCTTCTTATTGGCTGGTTCCGAAGATGAACCGCCTGTTATCGGGAGCACAAGCTTCGGAACCGAAGCAGCTCCAGCTTGAATATTGAACGAAGCCATCAGCTCAGAAAAGTGGTAGTGAGTTCACCGGAGGTGGGCGCCAATGTTGGGGACTCGTTCTCAAATGCTATGAATTAAGAACAAGGCAACATAAAATGTTAAATGTCAATGCCCTTCGTCCGCTGAAGCATTATTCCCTTAAGGATTTAATGAACTTCGGACAAAGGTTAAGAACGGTACAACTACGAAGGTTGAATCTTCGTAATTGAACTCTAATAGATTATATAAAACAATACGAGATATGAAGCATCAAAGACAAATAAATTATAAATGAATAACATCGCTTTCATATTATATTAGCTTAGTGTATTTAAATATTAGACACATTTGTACCTCTGCCTTGACGAACAATAATTTCCGAGTGATGCGATTGCAATTACAGGAATGCGTGAACAGTAAAGGAATACTGTTCACTATTTATAGGCACAAGAAACAGCCTGTGAGGAATTACAATCATGCCCCTCATAAAAGTTTACAACAATGACTCAAACACTTATGGACTAAAAGGTCATTCTACTTTTAAGTCGGTTTGTAATTCCGAAGCTTCATGAACAGCAACCTTCGGTCATCACGTGCAGACAGCTTCAGCCGAAGCTGTTTCTTCCTGCAGGACCTTCGGCGACGAAGCATGGTCCCAACAGGGACGACGAAATTAGGAAAATGGCCGAAGCCATCATGGATAAAGTTGTTGATCAACTACTAAACGAAGCTGCAGAGATAGTTCTAAGGGAAGATTAGCTGTTATTGTAAAAAACATTTAGAATGTAACATTTGTTGTGTGTAATATTTTGTAACCTTGAATGTAATATATTAGCTGTTTATAGTTCTATTCTTTACGATGCTTTTCATATACATACCGTTTTTGAGCCTTCGGCGAAAAAACACCTTCCCTTCTTTTCATGCTTCGTAAATTGTTGGGCCTATGCTTCGTCGCCGAAGGTCCTACAGGAAGAAGCGGTCTTCGGCGGAAGCTGTTTGTATAATATGGCCGAAGGTTCCTCTTCGCGAAGCTTCGGTATTGCAAACCGACTTAAAGATAGAATGACCTTTTAGTCCATAAAGGTCTGAGTCAATGTTGTAAGCTTTTATAAGGGGCATACTTGTAATTCTTCACGGGCTGCGTCCTGTGCCTATAAATAGTGAACAGTATTCCATTACTGCTCACGCATTCGAGTAATTGCAATCGCATCTTCCGGAATACAACCTTTTGCCAAGGCAAAGGTATTATTGTATTCAATAATTCAATATATTAAGTAAATACAATGTAATTCGTCTATGGTGTATTTACCCCATTTATATCTTTTGTTTTATATTATCTTATAACTTTTACTGAAATTTTATTACGAAGATTTAAGCTTCGTAATTATGCTCTTATCAGCCTTCGTCCAAAACTCATTATTCTCAAGGGAATAATGTTTCATGGACGAAGGACATTGACATTTAACACTTTATGTTGCCTTGTTCTTAATTCATAGCATTTGAGAACAAGTCCCCAACATTGGCGCCCACCGTGGGGCTCGAACCCACGACCACAAGCACTTCCACTTTTTGAGCTAATGACTTCGTTCAACGACCAAGCTGGAGTTACTTCGGACCCGAAGCTGGTGCTCCCGATCACAGGTGGTTCGTCCTCAGAGCCAGCTAACAAGAAACAAAAGAAGGAAGCACAGAGAAGGGTACAGCATGTTGGGGTGCAAGGACCCTTCATCAAGTCAAGATGGTCTCACATTCCTATTACCTTCTCCCAAGAGGACCTTCAGCTCAAAGATTACCCACACAACGATGCCATGGTTATCTCTTGTGTTATCAAAGGATTTCTGGTCCACTATGTTTTGGTTGACACAGGCAGTGCAGCTGACATCATATTTGCTAAGGCCTTCAGACAAATGCAAGAGCCAGAAGATAAGATTCATGATGCTACACATCCTCTCTGTGGCTTCGGAGGAAGACAGATTGTAGCACTGGGCAAGATCACCATGTCAGTGACCTTCGGGTTCATCAACAACACTAGAACTGAGCAAGTTGTGTTTGACATTGTTGACATGGAATACCCTTACAATGCAATTATTGGTCGTGGTACCCTCAATGCCTTCGAAGCAATACTTCATCCTGCCTATCTTTGCATGAAGATACCTTCGGATCAAGGACCCATTGCTATCCATGGAAGTCAGGAAGCTGCAAGAAGGGCCAAAGGCAATTGGACTGACTCAAAAGCAATCCATAACATAGATGGAGCTGAAGCTTGTGAACAGTACAAATTCAGAAGGGAGAAAGCAGCTTCAGCAGATCAGCCGAAGCCTATGCTCTTATGTGAGGACATAGCAGAGCAGAAGGTGCTGTTAGGCTCTCAATTATCCGAAGAGCAGGAGAAAACCTTGATAAGGTTTTTGTTCAACAACAAAGATGTTTTTGCATGGTCAGCTAATGATCTTTGCGGAGTAAATAGGGATGTTATTGAACACTCGCTCAATGTTGATCCATCCTTCAGAGCCAGAAAGCAGAGGCTTCGGAAAATGTCAGATGATAAGGCCGAAGGTGCTCGTAACGAAGTTAAAAGACTCCTCAGTGCAGGAGTCATCAGAGAAGTAAAGTACCCAGAATGGCTGGCTAACACTGTTATGGTAAAGAAGGCCAATGGCAAATGGCGAATGTGTATCGATTTTACAGATCTCAACAAGGCGTGTCCGAAGGACGAGTTTCCATTGCCAAGGATAGACTCTTTAGTTGATGCAGCAGCTTCTTCCGAGCTCATGAGTCTGCTAGATTGTTACTCAGGCTATCACCAAATTTGGATGAAGAAGGAAGATGAGCCGAAGACTAGCTTCATAACTCCAAGCGGCACATATTGCTATCTTCGGATGCCTGAGGGGCTCAAAAACGCTGGAGGAAGTTTCAGCCGAATGACTGCGAAGGTTCTCCAATCTCAAATAGGCAGAAATGTGCTAACCTATGTTGATGACATCATTGTAAAAAGCACGAAACAGGAGAATCATATTGCTGATCTGCAGGAGACCTTCGCCAGTTTCAGGCAAGCTGGCTTAAAATTAAATCCAGAAAAGTGCGTCTTCGGAGTAAAGAAGGGGAAATTTCTTGGATGCTTGGTTTCAACAAAGGGAATTGAAGCTAATCCAAGTAAAATTGAAGCTATACTTCGGATGGAGCCACCAACTACAAAGAAGGGGGCTCAAAGATTGACAGGAAGATTGGCATCTCTCAATAGATTCATATCCAGATCAGCAGAGAGAAACTTACCATTCTTCGAAGTGCTGAAGTCAGCCGAAGTCTTTCAATGGGGACCAATCCAGCAGAAGGCTTTTGAAGAGCTGAAACAGTATTTGATAGATCTAACAACATTGACTCCACCAATGCCAGGGGCTCCTTTGTTATTATATGTGGCAGCTTCGCACTCGGCGGTAAGTGCAGTGCTTGTCCAGGAGAAGCTTGATGGTCAAGTCAAGAGGCAGGCCCCAATATATTTTGTATCCGAGGTTCTTAGTTTATCAAAGAAAAATTATACAGAGTTGGAGAAGGTACTGTATGCTGTCTTGATGGCCTCCAGGAAGCTTCGGCACTATTTCCAAGCTTACAACATAATTGTTCCTTCTTCACAACCTCTGAAGGATATTATGAGAAACCGAGAAGCTACTGGAAGGATTGGAAAATGGGCTGCAGAGCTCAATGAATTTTGTATTGAATATGTTCATAGATCTTCGATTCAGTCCCAGGCGTTAGCAGACTTCATTGCTGACTGGACACCGAAGCATGGACAGTGTTTTGCGATGGGTCCTGGGGAACCTTCGGAGCGGGAGCGGCTGCTGTGTTGGTTTCACCTTCCAAAGTTAAAACTTGTTATGCGGCAAAGCTTGATTTTAGTTGCACAAACAACATTGCCGAGTACGAAGCCCTGCTTCTGGGTCTTCGGAAGCTAAAAGCAATGGGAATCAGAAGGACTGTTCTTAAAACTGATTCCCAAGTTGTTTCGGGTCATATCGACAAGAGTTGCAAGGCTAAAGATCCGAAGCTTGAAAAGTATCTGGATATGGTTTGAAGAGTTGAAGCTTCCTTCGAGGGATTTTCTGTCAAAAATATCCCTCGAGGACAAAATGAGTATGCTGATTTGCTAGCTAAGTCAGCAGCTCAGGGGCTGCCCTTACCTTCGGATGTCTTCTTCGAAACAATAAAAGCACCTTTGGTGGAACTTCTTGAAAGAGCAGTCCTCAATATATCTCCTGTTTATAGTGAAGATTGGAGGACTGAGATCATCTCTTATCTTCAGGGTAAATTCCTTTCAGATGACGAAGCTTATAACAGGAGGATAGAGGCAAGAGCTCGTCCATATGTCATGATAGAAGGAGAGTTGTATAAGCATGGAGTTTGTGCTCCGCTACTCAAGTGTTTATCCAGAACCGAAGGTATAGAGTTGATGAAAGAAATACATGCAGGCCTGTGTGGATCTCACATTGGATCTAGGCCGTTACTTGGAAAAATTTTCCGCCAAGGATTTTATTGGCCGAAGGCAGCTTCGGATGCAGCGGAATTAGTTCAAAAGTGCGAAGGTTGTCAGAAATGTGCACGAGATCAAAAACAACCTTCGTCCTTAACACAGCTCATACAACCCATTTGGCCATTGCAAAGGTGGGGCCTTGACTTGTTAGGTCCGTTACCACCGGCCCAAGGGAACCTAAGATATGTTGTAGTGGCGGTGGAATATTTCTCTAAATGGATTGAGGCAAAGCCTTTAGCTACAATAACTTCGGCCACCGTCCAAAAGTTTTTCTGGCAGAATATTGTTTGTCGTTTCGGGGTACCAAAGGCTATCACTGTGGATAATGGAACACAGTTTGACTCCGAAGCTTTTAGGGATTTCTGTGATCAAATTGGTACGAAGATCCATTTTGCATCAGTCAGACATCCGGAGTCAAATGGACTCGTTGAAAGAGCCAATGGCATTATAATGACAGGAATAATGAAGTCAATCTTCAATCAACCAAGGGGAAAGTGGCCAGATCAGTTAACTAAAGTGGTGTGGAGCCATAATACAACAACATCAAGGTCTACAGGCTTTACCCCGTTCAAGTTATTATTCGGTGACGAAGCAATAACTCTAGAAGAAGCTAAAACCGGATCAATAAGGGTAGTAGCTTCGGCAGCATCAGGATCCGAAGCTGATTATTCTGTGGAAAAAGACGCTTTAGAAGGGATCAGGTTGCAAGCCGTGGAAAACATCAACAAATATCAAGCCGAAACAATTAAATGGCGAGATAGAAAGGTTCGGCTAAAGAATATTGAGCCAGGACACTTGGTGCTTCGGAGAGTGGCCAACCCAGAAACAGTGGGCAAGTTACAGTTGAAATGGGATGGACCTTTCTTAGTAGCATCTTCGTCAAGACCCGGTTCTTACAGATTGAAGGATATGGACGGCAACGACATTCCTAGATCTTGGAATGCGGATGAGCTTCGGCGATATTATATATAATTCGATGTAATTTTTCATATTTTTAATCTTTCTTTTGTGGCACCCTTTTCCTTTCCAAAGGGGGAGAAAGGTTTTTAATGGGGCCATCACATGTAATTTCCTTTTTTAGTTCTATAAGAGCAAAATCCCCCAAGGAATGTAAATGTAAAAACTGAGAACGCACCATCGAGTGCCGAAGAGTAAAAACGAAGAAGCTCCAAAGTCGTTCCTAAGGGAATGCAGAGCTTACAGCGAAAAGTCAACGCTGATTCCGCCAAAAGTAAAGGCGAAGAAGCTCCAAAGTCGTTCCTAAGGGAATGCAGAGCTTACAGCGAAAAGTCAACGCTGATTCCGCCAAAAGTAAAGGCGAAGAAGCTCCAAAGTCGTTCTTAAGGGAATGCAGAGCTTACAGCGAAAAGTCAACGCTGATTCCGCCGAAAGTAAAGGCGAAGAAGCTCCAAAGTCGTTCCTAAGGGGATGCAGAGCTGAGGTGTGATTGTTTTTAAGGAAATAATGGCTATGAGTATGGCTTGAGGTGTGATTGTTTGGCCATTCATTTGCACATCGCATTACATCATAACATTTGCATTCATAAACATTCATCCAGGCATATGTAGGATAATCATCTTCATAGCATAAGCGGTTGCTTCGGCAAATAAAAAAAGAGCTTCGGAAAGAAAGAGCTTCGTGTATAAAGGAGAGCTTCGGAAAGAAGGAAAATGTTGTTTTCTATGCTTCGTTGCGTACGAAAAGAAGGGAAGGTGTTTTTTCGCCTTCGGCTCAAAAAAGAAAATTTCGTCCACATCAAAGCATTTCTCATACATCAATGGAAGGATAAGGATATATTACAAGGTATGAACAGAATTCATTAAAGACAAGTTTTGGTTACATTTACAAAAGTTATCTCAAAAGTTTCTCAAGTACTGTCTACAGTCTACTGTTTAATCTCTAAGGAGCTCCAGCTTCGGCGTCATTTTTTAATCATCGGCTTCGGCTTCGTCATCCTACATGAATAAGGTCGTTGTAAGTCAAAATCGAGCTTGCAAGAAAAGGTAAGCACAAGGTATGATTTCTTACTGCTTCAAGGTGGCTACGAGCTTCGTTTCCAGCCTTTTCTCGCCCACCTTTTGTCCATATCATTTTTACAAATCTATTCGAGATACTTCGGGCGAGATCAGGAATGTCATCCAGGATTGATGGTGATAAAGTGAAATTTGGCCTATTGACAATCTTTCCATGATCGCAGCCAGCCTTCAGGAACGCTGCAGCAGTGCCTCGAGAAGCCACCCAGGCACAGAAGTCACCATGCCCAGCTATGACTTCGTCGAGCTCGTCAATCTCCCCCTCAATATGTTCGAAGGTTTTCGGTAGATCTTCAGCTGAGGGGGTGAATTTTTCACTGCTGGCTCCAACTGAGTAAAAAATCTTTCTTAATCGTTGAATGCATTTGTTGCTAAATTCCAAGCATTTTTCTTGAAGACTTGTCAGTAGTTTTCTCAAATCTGAATTTTGTTGAGCTTCGGCTTCAAGTTTTGCATTAAGATCTTGTTTTTCTCGTTCGAACTGCTCAGACTGGCGGAGAAGCTTCGTGTTCAGTTCTGTTATTTTTGCTTCAGCTTCCGCCAATAAACCTTCGGTTGCCTGGAGCTCAAAGTTCTTTTTCTCGAAAGCATCTGATTGCTCCTTTATTCTGCTTTCCAAATTTTCAATTATAACTTCGTGCTTCTTATCTTCAAAATCTTGCTGCATTTGCAAGGCTTTGCTCAACAGCATACTCTGCACGCAAACAACCTTCGTCAGACATGTTTTTATTATTAGAAACAATAAAAGTTAAGGGACAAGTAGTTCACCTTGAAGTTGGAATAAAATAAACTACCAACGACATGCTGTCGTCGGTAGCGGCTGATGTCTGTTTCTAGCTTCGGAAAGCCGATACTCTTGGACAGAGTACCGATAACCTTGGCTCCGGTTTGATCTCGAATACAATCTAATTTTTCATCATCAACGCCTCCGAAGAGGAGCGCCCCGGGTTTGTATCCGCAGGATTTAGCGTACTCTCTAAGTTCTTCTATTTCAGCTTTTGATAGTTGCTCTCCAACCAAATTCTGGAACATGAAGGTTTCGTTCTCCGAAGCTTCATCAGCAATTTCTTTCCCTTTCTCCGACGCTACGGTCGCGGCCTCTTCGGCGGCGGTGGTAGCTTCTTCTGCAGCCATGTTTAGCAGTATCTTATCAATATGTTCGATTGTGCTCTCCAGGTTCAAATCTTCAGCCGAGGCAGCTTCGGCAGCTGCGACCTCCGAAGGTGTGATTTCAACATCTGTCCTTTCCGCAGCCGCTGGTGTTTTCTGAGCTGAAGCCCTTGGCGGTGTTTTGTCAATTACTTCTGTCACAGTGATAATTCTTTGTCTCTTTGCTTTGATTATTTTCTTCGATTTTTCGGGCTCCTCGTCCTTCTGAAAAAACTTTATCAGTTGGGGCCCCAGTGGACTTAGCTTCGCAGGTAAGGATTCAGTCATTACCTTCAGAATTTCCTCAACGTCAGCGGCAGAGGGAGATGCGGGGGTTTCTTCTTCGTCGGATATTTTACGCTTCGGAGAAGACGCTTTCTTCCTTTTTGGAATTTTCTTCTTTGGTAGTTCTTTTTCACCTTCATTTAAGGCTTCAGTTATCCTTTTCCTTTTTTGGCCTCCGGCACCTTTGTTCAGATTTTCGTAATCAGGGTATTCGAAACCCAGGGCGTCCAGCACCCGGTTTAGTCTTCGCTTCGGACGGGTGCCGAAGGCCGCGGTCATCAATTGATCTTCTTTTTTGGAATAGTTCCCAAGTATTTCGTTGCACATTACTTCAATTGTTTCCAGCCACTCTTGGCAAGGTGTTTTAAAGTATTTCTTAAATTTGAAATAGTAAGGCAAACGCACAAGTTCACCTTCTTTCTTTTTCCCCTTCAGCTTCGGCATTTCCCATTCTTTTAAACTAGGAAAAACTTGGAAAGCCAAGAACTCCTGAACCAGGTCTCTTGTACTAATATGATCTGCAACAATTCTGAATTCATTCATTGCTTGTTGTGTGGGACCGTCTACTGACATGTTGCAGAGAGGTCGGGTTTCTCCGAAGATTAGTTCGAGTGGACTTTGCACGAGCTTCTCCTTGTCATCATTAACCTTGACATAGAACCACTCAGACTTCCACCCTGCTGCCCATTTACTCCGATAGCTGATTACAGGAAACTTCGTAGTTTTCCGATAAGCAAAATTGTAGCAACCAAAATTGTCATGCAATCCATCCTTTCTAGCCTTCGTCTGATAATGCAGCTCGTGAACCCGGCAAAAGCTGTCCGCAAATGGCTCCACTGCTTGGCTTCGGAGTGCCCAGATATAAACACTGAGCCTAACGATAGCGTTAGGGGTCAGCTGGTGAAAATAGATACCGAACCTCTTCAGTACCTCTGCAATAATCCCATGTAGGGGGGATCTTAATCCAGCCTTCAAAAAGCTCTTAAAAATGACAATTTCATCCTTTTCCGGCTTCGGGGTAGTCTCTTCTCCCCCGAAGCGTAATAGCTTCTTCTGATCCTCATTGAAAAAGCCTGACTTTACCATCTTGGAGAGATCAGCCTTCGAAACGGTAGACTTTCCAAAGTCCAAGTGGCTAGGCTTGCTTGGCATGGCAATACGATAATCGTCTTCAGGATCAGTTTCCTCAATAACTTCTTCTTCTACTCCGGCAATTGCTTGCTTTGCTTGTTCTGCATCTTCACTAGGGATCTCTTCAGAAATCACCAGCCCGGATCATTGCATGGCTTCGGAGATGGGAACAGTCTCCGAAGCTTCAGTTTCGCTTCCCTCACGCTCAACCCTGGCGGTAGAACGCACTCTGGCCATTTAATTATGAATATGTGGAAATTTAACACTTTCTTCTTCCGAAGTTTTTTCTGACGAAGCAGGTTTCAAACTGGAGCTTCGTTTGATTCCGACAGACAAGCTTCGGCGGTGGTTAAAAATTTTGGCAGCAAAACAGTGCAAATAGCAATGAATGCTGTGGTAACTTCACACCTACTCGTCTGTTTATATAGTGTTGCAGGTAAGAAGGCGAAGCGCCAGGATTTTTACACCAGGCGGTCACCCGCTTGTACTCGCTGTGCGATGGGCCGCAGAGACCAAACAGTAACTCTGCAAGGTGGGACCGCTACGCGCTGGGAAATTGAATCGTTTCTCGACAACGAGCTCAGGGAAGGTGTTTTTTGGACCTTCGGCTCCCCGAAGCCTAAGAGACTTTTTTCACGGACCAAGCTCGTTACGAAAAACGATCTAGCACCGCGAAAGGGGCTACTGTTGGGCCTATGCTTCGTCGCCGAAGGTCCTACAGGAAGAAGCGGTCTTCGGCGGAAGCTGTTTGTATAATATGGCCGAAGGTTCCTCTTCGCGAAGCTTCGGTATTGCAAACCGACTTAAAGATAGAATGACCTTTTAGTCCATAAAGGTCTGAGTCAATGTTGTAAGCTTTTATAAGGGGCATACTTGTAATTCTTCACGGGCTGCGTCCTGTGCCTATAAATAGTGAACAGTATTCCATTACTGCTCACGCATTCGAGTAATTGCAATCGCATCTTCCGGAATACAACCTTTTGCCAAGGCAAAGGTATTATTGTATTCAATAATTCAATATATTAAGTAAATACAATGTAATTCGTCTATGGTGTATTTACCCCATTTATATCTTTTGTTTTATATTATCTTATAACTTTTACTGAAATTTTATTACGAAGATTTAAGCTTCGTAATTATGCTCTTATCAGCCTTCGTCCAAAACTCATTATTCTCAAGGGAATAATGTTTCATGGACGAAGGACATTGACATTTAACACTTTATGTTGCCTTGTTCTTAATTCATAGCATTTGAGAACAAGTCCCCAACATAAATAATATCTGTGTTCTCATAAAATCAGTAACCAATCCTCATAAAATCAATAATCAATAGATCTTTCCGTTTCAGAGTTTGACGAAGGTATAACTCTTCAATAGCTATTTTTTGTGCCTTGTCACCATTTCTTCAAAACAATCTTCGAATATCAATACCGAGACTCCCTTCTTGCGTTGTTGATGCAATATGATGTATGATGTTATGCTATGCAAATGATGTAATGATGTGATTTTATGCAAAATGATATTTGCCGAAGGTTGACATTTTTTCACTGCAAGCCTCCCTTAGGAGCTTCTTCGCCTTTTACTTCAGCGGAATCAGCGTTTATTTTTCGCCGTAAGCCTCCCTTAGGAGCTTCTTCGCCTTTTACTTTCAGCGGAATCAGCGTTTATTTTTCGCTGTAAGCCTCCCTTAGGAGCTTCTTCGCCTTTTACTTTCAGCGGAATCAGCGTTTATTTTTCGCTGTAAGTCTCCCTTAGGAGCTTCTTCGCCTTTTACTTTCAGCGGAATCAGCGTTTATTTTTCGCTGTAAGCCTCCCTTAGGAGCTTCTTCGCCTTTTACTTTCAGCGGAATCAGCGTTTATTTTTCGCTGTAAGCCTCCCTTAGGAGCTTCTTCGCCTTTTACTTTCAGCGGAATGAGCGTTTATTTTTCGCTGTAAGCTCTGCATTCCCTTAGGAACGACTTTTGAGCAGAAAACTTACACTGCGCTCCCTTAGGAATGACTTTTTGCTGCTTTGAAGAATTTACACTGCGTTCCTTTAGAATAAATTTTTGATAATTCGAAGGTCCTCCTTGCCACCATAAATTCTTATGCTTCAGCAACTTAAGCCTATGGAAAAGATATATTCTTTCATTATGGTGAAAAGCGAAACTGTTACAAGAAATTGAAAACGACAAAAAGGACTTAAACCTCCCATAATTGTTCCTTATTAAGAAGAAAATAATACTGAATGCGAAAAGCTGTTGTCGGGGTAGGATATTTGTCAGTAAATATGCTTCGACTCTGGCACAGTGCTATTGACTGTGCGAGCTTCGGACTCTTCTCTGAAGTCCCGCTGAAGGTGAGTGTGCTGACTCCCTTCTGGCTGCTGGCCTCGTTGCGTTGGTGGTGGAGGTGGAGGCTGTTGCCAAGATGCTTGGGGTTGGCTTGCCAAAGCAACGGAAGCTGCAGGGTGGTTGCTTACATATTCTGGAATGTAAGGCGAATGGTACGAAGCAGTATGCATGACTTGCTTCGGCTGACTTTGTTGTGCTGCAACTTCTGCTATCTCCTTTTGCTTCTGGATGGTAACGTGGCACATCCTGGTGGTATGGCCCATGTCCTCACCACAGAATAGACAATAAATTTTCCTTGGCTGATCCCCAAATCTTCCTCCGAAGCCCCTGGCGCCTCTGCCCCTTGGAGCTGGCGGCCGGAAAGAGCTTTGCTGCTGCCCCGAAGCTTGCGAGGAGTACTGTGGCCTTTGTTGTTGACTCCCTCTATCATCACTCTGAGTAGAGTTGTGAATTGACCCGACGTGCCTCGGATGGAATCTTCCTCCGAAGCCCCTGGTCATTTCAGAGAACCTGTATGCTTCCTCCCTTCTTTGGCGGAAGTCATTGTCAGCTCGAATATACTCGTTCATCTTCTGGAGCAGCTTCTCCAAAGTTTGAGAAGGCTTCCTGGCAAAGTATTGGGCTGAAGGTCCCGGCCGAAGCCCCTTAATCATGGCCTCAATGACAATTTCATTGGGCACTGTTGGTGCCTGAGCCCTCAGACGCAGGAACCTTCGGACATACGCCTGAAGGTATTCTTCGTGGTCCTGGGTGCACTGAAATAAAGATTGAGCAGTGACCGACTTCGTTTGAAACCCTTGGAAGCTGGTTATCAGCATGTCCTTCAGCTTTTGCCATGAGGTGATTGTTCCTGGCCGAAGAGAGGAATACCAGGTTTGTGCAACACTCTTGACAGCCATGACGAAAGACTTTGCCATGACAACAGTTCTGTTGACAGAGGAGAAGTATCATCAAAAGCAAAATTTCCATGATGGAAATCTTCATACCAGTCGTCCTCGTTGTAGAAGCCCTCCTGATGAAGCTCTCTGTGCGGAGGCCTTCGGTTCTGGTCATCTTGAGCAAGATGACGAACTTCTTCAGAGGCTTCGTCTATCTGCCTTTGCAAGTCAGCTAGACGAGCCATCTTTTCCTTCTTCCGTTGGACCTGTTGATGGAGCATCTCCAAGTTTTGGATTTCTTGACCCAAGTCGTCCTCCGGAGGCGTTAGACTGGTGGCCTTCCTCTTCTGGCTTCGGGCCTCCCTAAGAGAAAGGACATCCTGATTAGGGTCCAGCGGCTGCAGAGTGGCAGCCCCTGTTGCTGAAGCTTTCTTCGGCGGCATGACGAAGGTGATGCTTGCCGAAGGTGTCCAAAACTCAAAAAATGGAAGTGAGTTCACCGGAGGTGGGCGCCAATGTTGGGGACTTGTTCTCAAAAGCTAATAATTAAGAACAAGGCAACATAAAAAGTGTTAAACATTAAATCCCTTCGTCCTTCAAAGCATTATCTCCCTTCGGATATAATGAATTTCGGACGAAGGTTATGAAGGACATACCTTCATAAGCACGATAAATAATGAAGAAAGATATATATATATATATATAGAATATGGAAAAATGGCATAATCACTTTAAACATTATTATCAATTTATTTTTATTTACGATATTTGTACCAACAATAACGAATTACAAATGTACCTTCGGTTTAAAGGAAAGCAAGGGTACAAGTGTGACGCGAGGGCGAAATGCAAAGTCAGCGTGAACAGTACGGGAGTACTGTTCATCTATTTATAGGCAAGGGACGCAGCCCATGTAGAATTACATTCATGCCCTTTACATTTATCAACAACTCTATAGTAATTCTTCGAGGTCTAATTTGCTTTTTCATCTTTAAGTCGGTTCCCCTTCTCTGCTGTTATGCCGAAACTTTTCTACGTACAGCTTCGTGATCACCTTATCCTTCGTCATAATCGCCTTACGTCTCGCTCAGGCTTCGTCCTGACCATGCTCTTGTATACTCATGACCCGATTCCGAAGATGCATGTTCACATATTTCACTTGGAAAACATTGTTAAATTATGTTTTTGAGGACCTTCGGAAGCCGAAGGCCCCCAACACCTTATTTGTTTTGTCATTAAATCACCAAAACCCTCAGTTAGGGTTGATTGCACTTTCACTGGCACGTGAGGATGGTCTGCGCCACATGGTCGAATGGTCTGCGCAAGAACATAGGGACAGGTGTGCTAGCAGACCCCTGTGGCAGAGTCACGGACGTTCCGGCCTCCACACCTGGACGGTCTGTCGACCCCAGAGTTCAAAAATTTTAGAATGCGCTTTAACAAAAGTCTTTGACTTTTGAAACCCGATGTGTTGTTAGTCCTCATGCAAATGCAACAGTTTATACTCTATGAGGCACTAAGTTTTACACCGATCAAGTTCATTGATCCCTCTTAATAGTACGACTATCTAGCCTACTAATCTGGTCAATTACTTCTCTAAACTCCTGATGACCGGTAAAAACAAAACCTATGTTATACATTTGCCTTCACTTGATCCACAACCAATGGTTATAAGTCTCCAAGACTTTCCTGTTTCCTGTGGTCCAACCCTGCATTCTTATTTCTCTAAGAATTGTTAGTCCACAACCAGTTGTCATTAATTACTAAAACACCACTAAGGGCCTAAATGATTCACAGTATCGTGATGTTGTTCGCGCGTCGTTCGTGTGTACCGCGCGCGCCGTTTTCGTGTGTCGCACGCATTGCCGCGTGTATCACATGTCCACATGTGATATTAAATCGTTCGCTTATAATCACTAATGTTAGTTAATTAACTATTTGTTTAATCGTCCACCATTAAAATAATAAGTTAGGCAAAACTAAGTAGTAGTTTAAATTTACATTTGATAAATATTAATTAATATAATTACGTGGAATTAAATGTTCTAATTAATACTCGGTTAATGTAAACGTGATAATTTCTCCATCGTAGCTTCAATCTCGACATTTCTTTTCCTCGCTTGACCGTAGAAGCGATCTCTATTGTATATTGCATGTTTTTACAATGTTTTCATCTGTATGGTGTAATGTTCTTATGCATATATATGTTTGTTTGCTGATACATGTTCGTATTTGCTGTGTGTCGCGAATAGACATGATCTGTTTTCGAGCTTCGAGGAATCGACGGTCAAGCTCCGACGACCAAGTGATCAAGCTCTTTGAGTTCTACAAGATTGAAGACCCTGAGCACTCGTTTGGTAAAGGCAAGTGTGCTCTGACCTATTATGTTCTATTCACTTTATGATTCATTATCCTGCATACCATGATCAATCTTAAGTACTGACTAGCTTTGTATTTATTCTGCCATTGTTACCTTTTTGAGTTTGGCTATTATGATTAGCTTTATGCTAGAGTTCTACTTTAATCAATGAATATGATGAGAATACTTTATGATACGATGTTTTTATTCTGTATATGATGATAAACTTGTGACACTAAAAGAGGCTCGGGTTGTTTTCCGAGTACTTCTCCGTAAGGACCTGTTCGTTGGATGACCACCCGGGAAAACAGTGCAACCATGAGGGTGGTATGGGACACCCTTAGCTAATTAATTAGAGAAACTTGAGGTGTAGTCTGCCTCACCGTCGTGTCGTTAATGGGGTTCGGGCATAGTACTTGCTCTACCGAGGCTAGGTGCCGAGATTCTTTTGTGTTTCTTTTGTTAGTCACCCTTCTTATGGGGAAAGGTATTGTGTTTATCAAACTGGAGAAACCTAACGGGCGGCTATGACCTCTGAAGAATCTTTGTAAAAAATACATAGTGAAACCCTGCTGGATCACCTCAGAAATGATATGAGGATGCTAGAGCCCCAGGCAGAAAGGGAATCAGGGCTCATGGGTAAAGTGTGCGATCTCTCACAGAAATGAAACTAATATATCAGTCATGCTCACGTTTAAGAGCGGCTTTGAGAGCTCCTTTGATTAGAGTTACAGATGATCTGAGATATAATTATTATAGATGATGATGATGGTTCTGTTAATGATGATTCTGACAGTGGATTCTGGTATTCCTTCTATGAGGAGGTACTCTTTGAAAAGATAACTTGGGTTTACTCATAAAACTTGGCTCATATTAAAGAATAAAACTTGCCGAGTAGTTGATGTGTACTCACCCTTGCTTTCACAAACATCAGGTTGTCTTTGGTGCAACATATGCTCAAGTAAAGAAGAAAAGGCGTCGAGGTGGACCTCCATGAGTTCCAGGACTTTGACGAGTTCAAGCATTAGGCTACTGATCTCCCCTAGTCAGCTGTCTGTGGTGGGTTTATTGCACATCAGCACATTTGATGGACTTGGTTATAACATTTTTTCACCCTGAGCTGTAAAATTTCAGAGAACCTAAAACATTTGTCTTCCTTTTATGTAGATTTGGGTCCAAAGTTTGTTTCGCTACAGGTATGAAATTGCTGATCATAGGTTGTTTCGCTACAAGTATTTTGTAACAAGTCATTTCTTGGATGCTCATCATTATTTGTATCTCTGGTTAACTTTAATATGTACTTGAAACTGTGGTCTTACAAAACTCAATGGAAATGGAGTTTTCCATAGAGTAAGGAGAGGCAAGCCAGTACCAGATCTAAGAAGTCATTGGTAAAGGGAGCTATAGAGTAGTTGCTACATCTTAAGACACCCTGTAAGGTATCCTTCGTGATTGTCTAAAATTATATCTTGATGCTTTATTAAATTATTGTTTGTCCTTTGATATCCTTGTCAGATTCAAGTTCCATTCTGGTTTAAGCTTATTTGTTTCCTTGTCATGAAAGACATCATTTCCACCCTTCCTACAGATTGTCAACTCAGTTGTGATGAATCATGTTGTTATTGAAGATGGTTGCCACATCCAAGATTCTTTTGTATGTAATAATGTTCAACTGCAAGAACTGTTATGAGAGATTGCCAGGTATTGTCTCCTGTGTATGCACAAGAATTGGCCAGCAGTATCTTCCATTGTGCCATAGTCTTACCGGGTCTATTTAATAGAAAAATAATCATTTAGTGGCCAAAACTTTGTTTGTTGAACTGTCAAGGCCTAGAGTGATTTAGTCTTGATCAGGAGTGGAGCTCCTTAGTTCCGCAGTGATGGTCTTACTTTTATCATGTGGAGTGCAGCTGCTTACCAGTTTATTAACTGAAATGCATGCAAAGCTTAAATTCATATTTAGTGTCTTATTCAATAGTTTCTTCAATCTCCCATTTTCAGACCGGAGCTGGTTATATTGTGAGGGCTGGCAGTGAGCATAAAGCAGAATCCCTAAAAAGAAAGTACAATGAGTCTTTGATCATAAAATTTTTCATCTGTGCATTAATCAAATCCAAAACATGTATATTTGTTTTCCAAACTCCGCTACTACCTATTTGTTTTGGCTAAATGACATGTTACCAACTGTGGTGATCTGAATTCTCAGGTAAAAAATCTAAATCTTTTCCGTTAGTAATTAGTGTTAGTAAGAGAAATAAAGTCATCGTCGATAGGTTCTAGAGACTTTGTTAGCTTGTTCTATAGGGATGGCATTCAGGTAGAGAAACTCTGGATGTTGAGAAATTCAATGTTCTTACAAAAATACCATTTAGTTCCCACCTCGATTGAACTATGAAGGCACAACCAACAAAAGCTGGCACTGTTTCTTTCTACTAGGACAGAGACACTAATGCTCCACTTGATTCACAACGACAAAGATGTATTATGTTGTATGCAATGGTCAAATATTTTAATTGTTACAGTGTTACCTGCGCCCTACCCTTGTAGCCCTGCTATTGCCTATTTGCCTGTTCCTGAAGGGTTGCAACGTTGGAAGGTGGGGTTTGCTATTGCACTTCTGTAACATGACAAGGTAGTGTCCCTGCAGTTTGATTGCTTAATGTTGCACTGGCTTTGTTTGTGCGTGAATCATGATTGCAGCCCTGTGACCCTGTGTCCCTATCTAGTTGTCCCTGTTGTTTAGTGTTTACTTCAATTGTTTTTTGGTTGTTGCATATTGAAAGATGAAACCAGTGTTACTGCTGAATTTTTGAAATGTTGGTTACAATTTGTACTATAAGTTTGTGGTTTTGTGCAGACAGTTTTACCTTGTACATTTGTAAAACTATATAACCTACTACTAGCAACGAGCCATGTCCTATTTTGTTCTGTGTCTCGCGGTTTAAACGAGCTGGCTCGAGCTGCGTAATGAGCCGAATCGATCTAGCTCGTTACATTACCCAGCCAAAACGAGTCGAGCTATCTTGATATCCACCCCTATATAAAAGTGGTATTTGTCGTTCCGTATCTATGGTTTATACTATTTTTTAACTCTTGTGGCAACGCACAGGCACATACCTAGTATTATAATAAGTGATATAGGCCGACAGGAATAAGATAATCCTCGTCGGCCGTCAGAGAGCCGACGGGAGTTAATTAATCCCCGTCGGCCCTGCACTCTGGCCGATGGGGATTAATAGTTTATGACCGCAGCCTATCCTCTTCACGGGCTCATTTCAAGCGGCTGCACCTCTCCTCTCCTCCTCCACCGCCGAGACGCCCGCCACCGCCCTTCACCAGTCGAGTCCACCCGCCGTTCCGCCCCACCGCCGCCGACGGCCCTGCGCCGGGACGCCCCACACCGGCACCCACCGCTCCTCCGCCGTTCTGCGGCACCCGCCGCCGCCCACGGCCGGCGCCCTGGCGCCGGGAGTGCCCACCACTGCTGCTGCCACGCCCCACCACCCACCGGCCCACGCAATCTCCTCTCCACGGAACAACGTCATTTGAGTAACAAGGTATAATCTTAGACCTATGCAATGTAGATGAAAGTGTGATTAATTAGAGGTGCTTAATATGTATATTAAGACGTTTATTTTCATCGGTTTCTAAGGACTAATTTTTATTTCCTTCATTTTATTCTATTTTAGTCCATAAATTACTCATCATACCATTTATATCACACCCGGTTTTGAAAGTCAACCGGATGCAAACCATGTACATGACATGATTAGAACTCACGTACAACGGTTACATAAATAACTCATCATAGCACAATACTTCGAATAATAATAAAGAGTAAGTAATAATATTACAGACTAGATATATTTACATAATATATACCAAAGTACACAGAATAGAGACGTAGCTAACGTAAATAAACCCACCACAGGCAGCTGACTGGGGGAGGTCACTAGCCTAATGCTTGAACTCGTCAAAGTCTTGGAACTTATGGAGGTCCACCTCGACGCCTTTTCTTCTTTACTTGAGCATAGGTTGCACCAAAGGCAACCTCATGTTTGTGAAAGCAAGGGTGAGTACACATTAACATACTCAACGAGTTTTATTCTTTATATGAACCAAGTTTTATCAGTAAACCCAAGTTATCATTCCAAAGAGTACCTCCTCATAGAGGGAATACCAAAATCCACTGTCATAATCATCATTAATAGAACCATCATCATCTATAATCATTATATCTCAGATCATATGTAACTTTAATAAAAGGAGCTCCCAAAGTCGCTCTTAACCGTGAGCACGACTGATATATTAGTTTCATTTCTCTGCAGAGACCACACACTTTACGCATGAGCCCTGATTCCCTTTCTACCCAGGGCTCTAGCCTCCTCATATCATTTTCGAGGTGATCCGACAGGGTTTCACTATGTAGCTTTTACAAAGTTTCTCCAGAAGTCATAGCCGTCCGTTAGGTTTCTCCAGTTTAATAAACAAAGTACCTCTCCCCGAGAGAAGGGTGACTAACAAAAGCAACACGAAAGAATCTCGACACCCAGCCTCAGTAGAGCAAGTACTTTGCCCAAACCCCATTGACGGTACGACGTCGAGGCATATTACACCTCAAGTTTCTCTAATTAATTTGCTAAGGGTGTCCCATACCACCCTCATGGTTGCACTGTTTTCCCGGGTGGTCATCCAACGAACAGGTCCTTACGGAGAAGTACTCTAAAAAGAACCCTAGCCTCCTTTAGTGTCACAAGTTCATCATCATATATAGAATGAAAACATTGTATCATAAAGTATTCTCATCATGTTCATTGATTAAAGTAGAACTCTAGCATAAAGCTAATCATAATAGCCAAACTCAAAAAGGTAACAAGGGTAGAATAAATAGAAAGCTAGTTAGTACTTAGGATTGATCATAGTATGCAGGATAATGAATTATAAAGTGAATAGAACATAATAGGTCAGAGGACAGTGTGTTGGGGGTCTCCTTCTCTGCTGAAGGTCCTCAGGACGGAGAAATTGCCTATAAGCAATGAGACTGAATGCCGAAAACACAATAAGTATGTGTGAAGAACCGAAGGATGGCAGCTTCGGCTCAAGGTGGTTACGAATGTCAAGCACATGTTGAGCCGAAAAGGAAAAGACTAGTTAATCCCTGATGCTTGTATTAGAATTATGTGTATATGCCAGGGTCATAAATGTAATTTTAATTGGGCTGTGTCCCTTGCCTATAAATAGATGAACAGTACCCTCGTACTGTTCAGGTGGGATTATAATTGCATTCTCGCTTTCGCCTTCGAACAAGACGAAGGTATAAATGTAATGTACATTATGTATCGCTTTGTCAATATATGATATGGATTTTAATGTTATTCAACATTTGATATGAAATAAATAAAGGGTATAATGTTACATTTGTAATTACATTTTTATATTTGTGAATGATGAAGACCTATTTTTTATGACCTTTGTCCGAGATCCATTATGACCAAAAGGAAATAATGCTTCGAGGGACGAAGTTCTTTAACATTTAACAATTGTGTTGCTCTTGTTTTATGATTCAGTAATAAAAAACAAGAGACCAACATTAGCGCCCACCTCCGGTGAACTCACTTCCATGACCACGACAATGGCTTCTCAAGGTGATCAAGCTGCGTCAGCTTCGGCCATGAAGCTAGTGCTCTCAATCACAGGTGGTTCAAGCTCCGAACCAGCCAATAAGAAGCAAAAGAAGGAAGCACTGAGAAGAGTACAACATGTTGGAGTACAAGGACCCTTCATCAAGTCCAAATGGTCCCATGTGCCGATTACATTTTCTCAAGAGTACCTTTAGCTTAAGATTACCCTCACAACGATGCCATGGTCATATCATATGTCTTTAAAGGGTTCTTGGTACACAATGTCCTCATAGACACGGCTAGTGCAACATACATTATCTTTGCAAAAGCCTTCCGACAGATGCAAGAACAAGATGACAAAATACATGATGCAATCCACCCCCTGTGAGGCTTCGGAGGAAAACAGACAGTGGCACTTGACAAAATAACAATGCCAATCACCTTCGGCTATGTGCACAACACCAAAACGAAGCAAGTTGTATTTGACATTATAGACATGGACTATCCTTACAATGCAATCATTAGGCAAGGGACATTGAATGCTTTCGAAGCAATACTTCATCCAGCATATTTATGTATGAAGATACCATCAGATCAGGACCCTATTGTTGTGCATGGAAGCCAAGAGGCTGCTAGAAGGGCCGAAGGGAATTGGATGGATTCCAGGGCCATTCACAACATAGATGAAGTCGAAGCTCACCAACAACATAAGTACATAAGAGATAAAGCTGCTTCGACGGACCAACCAAAGTCTATGCTTTTGTGCGAAGACATAGCTGAACAGAAAGTGTTGTTTGGATCCCAATTATATGAGGAACAAGAAAAGGCTTTGTTAAAGTTATTGTTCAATAACAAGGATGTATTTGCTTGGTCAGCCAACAATCTTTGTGGTGTCAATAGAGATGTCATCGAGCACTCACTCAATGTAGACCCAACCATCAGACCGAGGAAGCAGAAGCTTCGAAAGATGTCACATGACAAAGCCGAAGGTGCAAGAAACAAAGTTAAAAGACTCCTCAGTGCTGGAGCGATCAGAGAGGTGACATACCTAGAATGGCTAGTCAACAATGTGATGGTGAAGAAGGCCAATGGAAAGTGAAGAACGTGCATCGACTTCACAGACCTCAATAAGGCGTGTCCGAAGGATGAATTTACCTTGCCAAGAATAGACTCCCTCATAGATGCGGTAGCCACTTTGGAGCTTATGAGCCTGCTGGACTGTTACTCAGGCTATCATCAGACTTGGATGAAGAAAGAAGATGAGCCCAAAACAAGCTTCATAACCCCTAGTGGAACTTATTGCTATCTTCGGATGCCTGAGGGGCTCAAGAATGCTGGAGGAAGCTTCAACAGGATGACTTCCAAAGTTCTCTGCACTCAAATTGGCAGGAATGTTTTGACATATGTTGATGATATCATAGTCAAAAGTACGAAGCAAGAAAATCACATTGCTGATTTGCAAGAAACATTTGCTAATTTCAGAAATGATGGCCTCAAGTTAAATCTAGAAAAATGCGTCTTTGGAGTCAAGAAAGGAAAATTCCTTGGATGTCTAGTATCAACAATGGTGATTGAAGCTAACCCAAACAAAATAGAAGCTATACTTTGGATGGAACCACCAAAGCCAACAAAAGGTGCTTAGAGATTGACAGGCAGGCTGACATCATTGAACATGTTTATTTCAAGATCAGTAGAAAGGAATCTGCCATTCTTCGAAGTAATAAATTCGGCTGAAGTCTTTTAATGGGGGCCAGTCCAGCAAAAGGCCTTTGAAGATTTGAAACAATATCTTATATGGTTGACAATTTTGACTCTACCTTCATCAAGATCCCCATTGCTATTGTATGTATCTGCCTCACAAGAGACAATTAGTGCAGCGCTAGTGCAAGAAAAGCAAGATGAACAAACAAAGAAACAAGTCCCAACTTACTTCATCTCCGAAGTACTAAGTCCATCGAAAAGAAACTACACAGAGTTGGAGAAGGTACTCTATGTTGTACCGATGGCCTCCAGAAGCTTTGGTACTATTTCAGTCCTACCACATCATTGTACGTTCATCTCAACCTCTAAAGGGCATCATAAGAAACAGACAAGCTACATGAAGGGTTGGCAAGTGGGCTGCAGAGTTGAACGAGTTCACCATTGACTTTGTTCATAGATCTTCGATTCAATCTCAAGCACTAGCAGGCTTCATTGTTGATTGGACACCTAAAGCTCATGTAGAAGTACACCCAACAGATACCGAAGCCTGGACAGTATTTTGTGATGGATCATGGGAACCTTCGGTGCAGGTGCAGCCGCTATTCTAATTTCACCATCAAAAATCAAAACCTGCTTTTGCAACCAGATTGAAGTTCAATTGCACAAACAACATTACAGAATACGAAGCTGTCCTTTTGGGGCTTCGAAAGCTTAGGGCCATGGGGATAAGAAGGGCAATGCTTAAATCTGACTCTCAAGTCATAACAGGCCACGTTGACAAAAGCAATAAGGCAAGAGATCTGAAGCTTGAAAAATATCTCGACACTGTTCGAAGGATGGAAGCCTCCTTCGAAGGATTTTCAGTGAAAAACATCCCAAAAGGAGACAATGAACATGCAAATTTACTAGCTAAATCAGTGGCACAGGGACTTCCGCTTCCCCTAGAAGTATTCTTTGAAACTCTCAAAGCACCTTCGGTCGAACTCATGGAAAGAGCGATGCTTACAATTTCACATGTACATAGCGAAGATTGGAGAACAGAAATTGTATCTTTCCTCCAGGGCAACTATCATTCGGGTGATGAAGTTTACATAAAAAGGATGCATGCCAGAACAAGGCCATATGTGATTATAGAGGGGGAATTATTCAAACAAGGAGTTTGCTCCCCATTACTAAAATGCCTATATCCAGAGCCGAAGGTCAAGAGCTGATGAAGGAAACACATTCAGGGATATGTGGAGCCCACATTGGATCTAGACCACTCCTTGGCAAAGTTTTTAGACAAGGATTCTATTGGCCGATGGCTGCTTTAGATGCAGCAGATCTGGTACAAAAATGTGAAAATTCTCAGAAGTGTGCCAGAGATTAGAAACAACCTTCATCTCTAACACAACTGATTCAACCCACTTGGCCATTGCAAAGATGGGGACTAGACTTATTGGGCCCACTTCCACCAGCCCAAGAGAATTTGAGATATGTTGTGGTAGCAATGGAATATTTTTCAAAATAGATCAAATCTAAACCACTAGCTACGGTAACTTCAGCCACAGTTCAAAAGTTTTTCTGGCAGAATATCGTTTGCCGCTTCGGTGTGCCGAAGGCTATCACAGTTGACAATGGAGCACAATTCGATTCTTAAGGATTCAAAACCTTTTGTGATCAGATTGGAATGAAGATACACTTTGCATCAGTGAGACATCCAGAATCCAATGGTTTGGTAGAACGGGCAAACAGAATCATTATCACAGGGATAATGAAATCAATCTTTAATTTACCAAAGAGAAAGTGGCCAGACGAATTGATGAAAGTAGTGTGGAATCATAACACTGTTGTCTCGAGGTCAACATGGTTCACTCCATTTAAGTTTTTGTTCGGAGACTAAGCAATAACTCCGGAAGAAGCAAAAACAGGATCGATAAGGACTCTAGGTTCGGCAGAGGACGAAGACACTTACAAAGTATCAAAAGACGTCATAGAAGGGGTCAGACTTCAAGCAATAGATCATATCAATAAATACCAAGCCGAAACAGTAAAGTGGCGGGATAGGAAAGTGAGACTAAAGAATACTAAGCCAGGACATTTGGTGCTTTGAAGAATAGCCAACCCAGAAACAATAGGGAAGCTACAACTCAAGTGGGAGTGCCCCTTCTTGGTAGTATCTTCGTTAATACCTGGATCGTACAGGTTAAGAGACATGGATGGGAATGATATTCCAAGATCCTAGAATGCAGACGAGCTTCAAAGATACTATGTGTAACAACCATGTAATTTTCTTTTTTTCCCTATGGCACCCTTTTCCTTTCAAGAGGGGAGAAAAATTTTTAATGGGGTCATAGGTTGTAATTTTCATTTTCTTTTCGCAGCCCTACCCAATACAAGGGCAAATTTCCCCCATATGTAAAATGTAAAGATATGATATTACACCATCGAGTGTAAAAATATGAAAAAGCTCCAAAGTCGTTCCTACGGGGATGTAGAGCTAAAATACCACCTAAGTAAAATGTGAAGTAGCTCCAAAGTCGTTTCTATGGGGATGTCAAGCTAAAATGCACCTAAGTAAAATGTGAAGTAGCTCCAAAGTCATTCCTAAGGGGATGTAGAGCTAAAATACCACCTAAGTAAAAGGTGAAGATACTCCAAAGTCGTTCCTAAGGGAATGCAGAGTCTGGGTGTATTTGTGTGGATTTTTGTTATCTTCGGCATACACTTGCATATTTCTTTAGATCATATTTTGCATTCATACAAACGTGCATTAGACATCTGTAGCTTCATCGCATCATGGTGCATCACATAAGACACTAAGGGAAGACACTTTTTTGCCTTCGGCTCAAAAATGCTTCGATATGAATGAAAAGAATGATTTTTGACTTCGGCTCCAAAATGCTTCGTTGTGAACGAAAAGAAGGGAAGGTGTTTTTCGCCTTCAACTCAAAACAAATAAGGTGGTTTCGTCCACACCAAAGCAAACGATAACAGATGAAGGTAAAATTGCAAAGGTAACAGTATATTACAAGACAATTCTTCATTGTTCCCATTACATTATTTTTTCTATCTACATACATTTTTTGTACAAAAGTTACAAGAATTTTTCTAAGGCTACGCCAGAATCCTTCAGCTTCGGTTCTCCAGACTATACTAACATTGTCTTTAGCTTTAGTTCTTCACTCTTCGCCAATATCAACCTAAAAATTTATCATATGGAATGTTTAGCAGTATGAAGCAGGAAAAAACAGAAGGGGGGAGTAAGGACATTTTCATACTTCGTCATGGAGAGCCCGAGCTTCGTTTCTAGCTAGCTCTCAGTCACCTTTCGTCCAAATCTGGGTAATAAATCTATTACCCATGCTTCGAGACTCGCTTGGAATATTCTCAAGGTCAGCCAAGGAAATAGTGAAGGTGGGCTTGTTAACATTTTTCAAGTGTTTACACCCGGCTTTTGCAAATATAGTAACAGTTCCTCGGGCGGCCACTAGAGCGCAAAAATCTCCATGCCCACCATCACTTCGTCAAATTCATTGATTTCATTTTCGACAAACTCAAGCGCCTTTGGAATATTGTCGGCAGAATAATTTGCTTCTCCTAACATTGCCCCGTCCGAATTGAAGATTTCATGCAGACGAAGGGAGCACTGAGTTGCAAAGCCGGAGCAAGTGTCTCGAAACATTTTGAGGGCTTTGTATAGCTTAGAACTTTTCTTTGCTTCGACTTTGACTTCATCTTTTAGTTCTTTAATTTAATTCTCATAGCGGACTACAACATCTTTTAAATTTGAATTCACTTTTCAAGCTCTATGTTCAGCCTTTTCAGCTGTTTGTCTTGATCAGAGATTTGAATAGTTTGATTTTCAATCCGAAGGTGAGCTTCGGTCGGGTTCGCTTCGATAGTTCTAATCTTAGAATCCTTTTCCTCCAAAAGAGTCTCAAGTTCTTTCGCCTTTTCTTCCAAGTTTTACTGACAACAAGCTCGTTCTTTCTATCTTCGCTTTCCTGTTGTAGCTTCAAGGCTTTCCTCAGAAGTAGGCTCTGTTGAAAGAGCCGAAGTTACATTAGCTTGAAACTCTTGAAATTTAAAAAATTAATAAATTAAAGAGGTAAACATTAAAATTTGTACCTTAAAATTTGAGTAGAATAAACTTACAGTAATATGTTGCCTCCTATAGTTGCTCAGGTCTCGTTCGAGCTTCGAGAATCCGATGCTCTTTGATAAAGTATTGACAATCTTTGCTCTGGCACGATCAGGGATGCACCCTAGAATTTCTTCGTCAACACCACCAAAGAGCACGGATCTAGGCTTATAGTCGCCAGCAATAGCAAACTCTGTGAGCTCAGAAATATCTTCTTCGGAGAGTTCCTGGCCACCCAAGTGTCGTAGGTCCAAATCTTTGTTCTCCAAAGAAGCTCCTTCCAATTCTATCATCTTTAAGGGCGAAGCTCTACCAGCGGTCACTTCATCCATTTCCCTCTCGGGAACCACATCAGCTATAATCATGTCAATCTTCGACATTGTGGTTCCAAGAGGGCCTCCACTATTTTTAGCTTCAGCGGCCATTTCATCAGCTTCGGCACCGGCGAGAGAAACAGTTTTTTCTGTCGAGACCGGGGGTGGGGTCTTATGGATGGCCCTTATCATAGCCATCATGCATCATTTCTTCTGACCATCCTCATTTCCTCTAGTCGCTGAAGCAGTCTTCTTCTCCTCTTCCACACCTTTTCAACCCCCTTCTCCTTTGACTGCAATAAGCTAGTTAGATATGACCTCAGAGGACTTAGGATAGCAAACAAAAAGGTTTCAGTCATTACCTTCAGGATTTCCGTTGCGTCGATGGAATATGACAAAGAGGTTCTAGCAATCTTCTTTGGTGAATCTTTTACCTTCGCCTCGATAGGGGCCAGAGTTGAAAACTTTCGCTTTTTGGGAGCCGAAAGCTTCGGCTCCGCTGAATTTTTTTGTTTCTTGGAAGCAGCCCTCTGCTTGTCCTTTTCAATGGATCAGATTGCTTGCCTTTTCAAAATGCTTACAATTCTCCTTTTCTTCGTTCCCCCAGCTTCTTCGGCAAGGCTTTCATAGTCCGGGTACTTGAAGCCAAGGGCGTCCATTACCCAATTCAGCCTTCGTTTCTTCCGAGTACCGAAGGCAACTGTCATCAATTGATCCTCTTTCTTCGTATAGTTTTTGAGGATCTCATTGCACATTATCTCTATCATTTCCAATCATTTGGCACAGGGGCCGCTGAAAGTGTTCTGAAACTTGAACCGATAAGGCAACCAAACAAGCTCAAAATTTTCCTTTCATCCTTCTTCTTCGGCATTCCCCACCCACCCGATGTTGGAAAGGTTTTGTTAGCTAGATATTCTTGCACCAAATCTTGAGTACTAATGTGCTCTGCCATAACCCTGAACTTTACTTCAGCTAATTGGCAGGGGATCCGAGTTGAATGTTGCATAATAGCCTTGTCATGCCGAAGTTCAACTTCAGGGGACTCATCGCCATAGTCATAAGCTTCTCCCTTCTCTTTTCATCAGCTTTCACATAAAACCATTCATTTGTCCAGCCAGTCGGCCACTTGGTGCAGTATCCAATCACAAGAGCATTAGTATCCTTTTGGTATGCAAAATTGTATCATCCAGAGTTCTTATGCAGTCCATCTGTTCTTGCTTTAGTCTGGTAATGGAGTTCATGTACCCTACAAAATCCTTCAGCATTGGCACTCCTTCCTTGGCTTCGAAGAGCCCATGTGTACACACTAAGCCTGACTATAGCATTTGGAGTTAGTTGATGAAGATAGATTTCAAACTTCTTCAAAACTTCACCAATCATTTCATACAGAGGGAACCGAAGTCTGGCCCTGAAGAAGTTCTTAAAGACAACAACTTCATCATCTCTTGGCTCTAGAATTACTTCATCTCCATCAAACCTTATCAATTCATCATCATTTTTTCCAAAATATCCAAGCTTCTTTATCAAAATCAAATATTTTGCCTTTACAATGGATTTTCCAAATTTAATATGGCTAGGCTTGCTCGGACTTAATATGCCATCATCCACTTCGTCATCACTGGCAGCTTTCACAATAGTTTGTTCAGCTTCGGCAGCAACGACATCATTCTTCGGAACAGACCGCTCTTCCACTTGGGCAACCAATCCAGAACGTCTCATCACTTCTAAAATGGGGGTTGTCTCAATAGCCTCAGTATCTTCACATTCGTTTGTTAGCCTGGCAGTAGACCCAACTCTAAGCATTTTAGTTCTTTAAGACGAAGCTAAAATTCAACTAATTTAACGCATGTTCGAAGGTCACACAACAAGTGCAAATATGACAAAAAGCTTCTGATGCGTCACGATGCCCGATCTTCACGACGTAGGATCAATCTTCAGATAACTAGCTTCAAAGAAGCCAAGATAACTTGCTGCAAGCAGCGATAACTAGTGCAACCTAACAAATAAAACTCGAAGCCAACCACCGTCTTTAACCGGCAGCCTGAATCGAGGATTCGCCCAACCACACTCTCAAAGAACCAACCAACACAACCTACGATCAATCGAGGAGACCTCGAAGGGAGTAGGAGCACCAATTAGGAGCGAATGAAGCCGCCGCTTCTGCAATTCCGCGAAGGAATTCACAAGAGCAAAGGGGTAGAGATCACTCAGCACACAGCTGAACAAAGGGGTTCTGTTTTAGATTATCATAAGCTGCCTTACATCATAGACATAGGGGGGTATTTATACTAGTAACAACCAGCCTTAGCGAGGTATAAACACAAAATAAAAGTATTTTCATGAGCTAATGTGAAGGAGCCTCTTCGAGAGATCTGCAGAGCTGATTTCCGTGTGGCTGTTTGACTTCTGCGCAGTCTTCAGTATTTTGACAATAACTTCTTCTAGGAACCTTCAAATGACGTGGGGCTGGATGCGTTGGAAAGCTGACTTGATAAGCTTTCTCACCATATATAGCATGCTTAATGAAACTTCGTAGAATGATGCAGTTTAATACGAAAACTTGGTCATCAAGCTGACTGTTGACCTTCTGACCAGTCGGCACTAAAGTATGTCGGCTGCCTTTCTGGTAGATGTGGTTAAGTCGGCTTTAGAAGCATTGGAAACTAGACTTCAAGAGCTTTCCAAAAAGTACTTATGGGCCTTTATATCTTTTGGGAATCAAAAGATATGACTGTTTCTTCTGGACGGTTCTGTTGCGCTGGACTGACTGGGATATAGCTCTTCTTGCTGATTCGCCCTTATATGTTTTGTCCTTCCTCTTTGGTGAACCTAAGTAATATCAACATACACGACTTAGGTAGCATAAAATTCTCATTAGTATTCAATTGAAATTCATAAAGTAGCGCGTGCACCTCTTGCTGTATCTTCTTAGCTCGGCTACGTGTAATTGGTCCATCAAAGGCTTGAGTTGGTGATGATGTTGGTTGTACTTGAGTTGATGTAGTATGACTTGGGGGTTGTAATGTGTTGCTTAATGGCATGGTCATATCATCCTCCCCCCTTGAAAAGGAGTCGTCCTCAACTCTGAAGTGTCTTCACTTGTATATGGTAAGAGGTCAGCAACATTGAACATATTGCTCACGCCATAGCTTGGTGGAAGATCTATCTTGTATGCATTATCATTGATCTTGGCAAGAACACGAAATGGACCATCCCCTCGTGGCATCAATTTGGATTTGCGCTGATCAGGAAAACGCTCCTTGCACAAGTGAATCCAAACCAAGTCCCCTGGCGCAAATAACACTTTCTTCCTATGCTTGTTCATACTTGCAGCCTTGCGCACTGCTTTGAGCTCAATTGCTTCCTTGGTCTTCTCATGTATCTTTTTATATACGCAGCACGCTTGGAAGCTTCCATATTAGTTCTTTCCTGCAATGGAAGGGGCAACAAATCTATGGGAGCAATAGGTTTGAACCCATATACAATTTCGAAGGGGCATAAATTAGTTGTAGAATGTATTGTCCTGTTATAAGCAAACTCCACGTGTGGCAAACATTCCTCCCAATCCTTTAAGTTTTTCTTTACCATTGTTCGCAGCAGCATTGATAATGTACGATTCACCACTTCAGTTTGGCCATCAGTTTGGGGGTGGCATGTGGTGGATAACAAAAGTTTAGTCCCAAGCTTTGCCCACAATGTCTTCCAAAAATAGCTCACAAACTTCACATTACGGTCAGATACGATGGTCTTGGGCACTCCATGTAGTCTCACGATTTCTCTGAAAAACAAATTAGCAACATGTGAAGCATCGTCGCTCTTGTTGCATGGAATAAAATGAGCCATTTTTGAAAATCTATCAACCACAACAAAAATATAATCTCTCTTTTTTTGAGTCTTCGGCAGCCCTAAAATAAAATCCATGCTTATGTCTTCCCAAGGAATTTTAGGAGCGGATAAAGGAGTATATAAACCATGAGGGTTCAATTTTGACTTAGCTTTGTGACAGGTGACACAACGCTCCACAAATCTGATGACGTCTCTCCTCATCTTGGGCCAATAGAAATGATCACTGAGCATTTCATAAGTCTTTTTTTTTGTCCAAAATGACCTGTAAGACCGCCTCCATGTGACTCCTGCAATAAAAGCAATCTAACCGAAGAATTTGGTACACAAAGTTTGTTAGCTCTAAACAAAAATCCATCATGTATATGATATTTTTCCCAACCTTTTCCATCTTTACAATGATTGTATGGTTCTGAAAATTCAGGATCATCATTATACATTTCTTTCAAATTTTCAAGACCCAAAACTTTTACCTCTAGTTGATTCAACAACACATTCCTTCGAGACAAGGCATCAGCGACCACATTGTCCTTACCTTTCTTATATTTCACAATGTATGGAAATGTTTCGATAAACTCAACCCATTTGGCATGGCGACGGTTCAGTTTGGCTTGCCCTTTCAAATACTTCAAAGCTTCATGATCAGAATGAATAACAAACTCTTTTGGCCATAAGTAGTGCTGCCATGTTTCAAGCGCTCGGACCAAAGCATACAATTCTTTGTCATACACAGAATAATTTAATTGAGCACCTCCCAATTTTCACTAAAATATGATATAGGTTTTCCTTGTTGCATTAAAACACCTCCTATCCCAATCCCACTAGCATCACATTCTACTTCAAAAGTTTTAGTGAAATCAGGAAGAATAAGTACATGTGCTTCAGTCAAACGTTTCTTCAATTCTTGAAAAGCATCTTCTTGTGAGTTTCCCCATTTAAATTCAACACCTTTCTTTGTCAATTCATTTAAAGGAGAAGTGATGGTACTGAAATCTCGCACAAATCTTCTATAAAAACCAGCAAGACCATGAAAACTTCTTACTTGACTTACATTCGTTGGAGCTGGCCAATCCTTGATGGCTTTCACCTTGGATTCATCCACCTCTATTCCTTTTGCTGAAACAACAAAGCCAAGAAACACAACATGGTCTGTGCAAAAACTGCACTTCTCAAGATTAGCAAATAATTTCTCCTTTCTGAGCTCATCTAAAACTTGTCGAATGTGTTTCACATGTTCATCAAAAGACTTGCTGTAAATTAGAATATCATCAAAGTAGACAACAACAAATTTTCTAATGAAAGTTCTTAAGACATGGTTCATTAATCTCATAAAAGTACTAGGAGCATTAGTCAACCCAAAGGGCATCACTAACCATTCATACAACCCAAATTTTGTTTTAAATGCAGTCTTCCATTCATCTCCGGTTTTCATTCTTATTTGATGGTATCTACTTCTCAAATCAATTTTAGTAAAAATTGTGGAACCACTTAATTCATCAAGCATATCATCTAGCCGTGGAATAGGATGGCGATAGCGAACGGTAATATTATTTATAGCTCTACAATCAACACACATCCTCCAAGATCCATCTTTCTTAGGTACTAAAATCACAGGAACAGCACAAGGGCTTAAGCTTTCACGAACAAAACCTTTATCAAGAAGTTCTTGCACTTGCCTTTGTATTTCCTTAGTTTCTTCAGGATTGGTTCGATATGGTGGACGGTTAGGAAGTGCAGCCCCTGGAATAAGATCGATTTGATGCTCAATCCCTCGAATTGGAGGTAGTCCAGCCGGTGTTTCTTGTGGAAACACGTCTTCAAAGTCCTGCAAAAGATCAGCCACAACACTAGGAAGAGATGTTATGTCGTTAGGAGAAATCAAAACATCTTTGTTCACAAGTACAAAGAGTACCTGATATGGGTTGTTCCTCACTTCTCTCAGCTCAGATTTTGTGGCTAGCATAACTAGATGTTCTCCCTCTTCCTTCCTTTTATCTCTTGAATTTGGCTTGTAGCACTCGCTCACCGAATTTTGGATGGCACTCAATTTCTTTTGCTCTTCTCCTCCTCTACTTGTTGCACTAATTTCAGTTTTCTTTTGTAAATGTTCAGTCATGATTTGTTGAGGGGTCATAGGCTTGAGTACATACTTTCTCCCTTTCAGATCTAGTGTGTACTGATTTGTTATTCCATAATGCTGAGAATAACGGTCATATTGCCAAGGTCTTCCAAGTAGCATGTGACAAACAGACATGGGTGCAACATCGCACTCCACCGTGTCAACATATTCTCCAATCTTGAACGGAACTTTCACCTTATAACCAATCTTGATATCTCCCGACTCATTCAACCATTGGACATGATATGGATGAGGGTGTCGCTGCAACTTCAAACCAAGCTTTTCAACCATCTCACGACTTGCAAGATTATGGCAGCTCCCTCCATCAATGATTACCTTTACTACTTTGTCTTGCACTTTGGCTCGCGTTTGAAAAAGATTATGTCGCTGTCCAATTTCAGCTTCTTTCATTTGAACACTCAAGATTTGTGTAACCACAAGAGTAGTACCATGCTCAAATTCACATCCCGTATGTTCTTCAGATTTATCAATGCCATCTTCATTTCCTGCTTCAGCTTCCTCTTCACTGGTTGATGTATATTCTCCATCATCAGTCACAAGGATCACACGATTATTTGGACATTTCTTTATGACATGACCACGACCTCCACACTTGAAGCACTGAATACCACTACTCTTGGCTGTTGAACCCACTGATGTTGAAGTGGATGCTGCTGGTTTATAACTCGTGTTTGGAGCAGCACCATTCTTTCCACTAGAATTGCCTTGAATATTGGATCGCAAGCCTCGGGCTGAACCTTTTGTTGCTGAGGATGCAGCAGTAAACCTTGAGATCGATTTGCTTCCTCCAGTCATGGTTCGTGCACCATATGACAAGGGCTTGCTACTCTTAGCATCTTGTTGCAGCTGGCGTTCAGCTTTGGTGGCTTGATGTACCAAATCAATAAGACTTTGGTACGGCTGAAACTGAACAATACGCTGAATGTTGCGGTGTAACCCAGCCATGAAACATGCAATGGTTTGCTCTTCGTCTTCATACACATTGGCTCTAATCATGGTCTTTTCCATCTCCTTATAATACTCCTCAACAGAGAAACTTCCTTGCCTCAAATTCTGCAATTTATCAAAAAGATCACGCCGATAATGCTTCAGCACAAAACAAATTCTCATTTCTCGTTTCATCTCTTGCCAAGTAATAATAGGGTCCTCTCCATCTTCTTTACGATCACGAAGAAGTTGCTCCCACCAAATCAGAGCATATCCTTCAAACTCAAGAGATGCCATTGCAAGTTTCTTCTCCTCTGAATAATTATGTAGGCGGAAGATTTTCTCCACCTTCAGTTCCCATGTGAAATAATCTTCAGAATCAGATCTACCATCAAATTTTGGCATGGTAAACTTAAGTTTCCCAAATCTCTCTTCTTGGTTGATGCCTCTATGATGACGACGATAGCGACGTTGGGACTGATCATCATCCCCAAATTCAGATTCTTCATTGTCATTATTTCTTCGATTCTGACCTCTTCCTCTACCACGTGCAGCACCTTGATTTCTCCTCCCATGTTCGCTTGCCCTTCCAGAATAATTTCCTTCACCTTCTTCCCCATCTTCATCATGGTTTCTTACACCGTCAGGGAGTCGACGACGACCTCTGATTTCAGCCATAAGTGTCTGAAGATCTTGTGCCAACAGATCTTGCTTGGCTTCTATGCTTTGTTTGAGCTCATTGAATTGTATCATGGTGACACATTCTTCAATCTCAACGTTGGGATCCATCTTCCTGCAAAATTAGTGGCGACAAGGCAACAAATATAGGTAGAATATGAAGTTATATAGAATCTCACAACCTCACCACTCTTACCAACCAAAGCTCTTATGAGTTCCCTGCGGGTTGCAAGAAAATGTGTGGTGGTAACAAGAAAGTGGTGGTCAAGCGAATACAAGACCAGAGTACCGATTACAATGGCTTATATGTGGAGCTTGGTGGGGAATAATAAACAAGGGATGCAATCTGAATCCTAGTTGTTGTAAAGTTAAATAACCATCCAACTAGAAGTTCCCTGCCTAGTGCTGACCACAAGATACGAGTGATGTAAATAGATCAAACACACACACAAGAAATTTCAGATTTGATGCAGACAAGGAGTATGATTGGAATGCAAGTGTTGCAATCAGATCCTACCAAAATTTTGCACCAAATGACAATAGCAAACTGGTTGAACAACTTGATACAACTTTCAGCACTTGTGCACATAAACAAACTGATTGTTCTACTTTTCTTTCACAATCTTGTTCAACACTTTTTTGGCACTTTTTTATACTCTTTTTTTATAGAACCAAACACAGAGATATGATATGATATTGCACACTTTATAATACTTAACAAAGAACTCAACCAGCAGCTATAACTTAAATAGGATCAAAGTTAACGTGAAGGAAATGATGAGGGTTTTCAGATTTTTCTTTTTGAGGATATTTTCAGATATATATAAGAGGCTCAAAGGAAACACAAAGGATAGAGTGACCAGCAACTAAACAAAGATTCGAAGGACTGAAACTTAACAAAACTCACTGGAACAACAGATTGAAATAAAGGGCTATGGCAAAAATATTTTATGGCTTTTTGGTGGATAGGATGAACACAAAATATATGTAGCTAAGGGTAAAGAATCCTACCGTGGCAACTGAGGCTTTGATACCAGATGATGCGTCACGATGCCCGATCTTCACGACGTAGTATCAATCTTCAGATAATTAGCTTCAAAGAAGCCAAGATAACTTGCTGCAAGCAGCGATAACTAGTGCAACCTAACAAATAAAACTCGAAGCCAACCACCGTCTTTAACCGGCAGCCTGAATCGAGGATTCGCCCAACCACACTCTCAAAGAACCAACCAACACAGCCTACAATCAATTGAGGAGACCTCGAAGCGAGTAGGAGCACCAATTGGGAGCGGATGAAGCCGCCGCTTCTACAATCCCGCGAAGGAATTCACAAGAGCAAAGGGGTAGAGATCACTCTCAATATTTGTTAGCACACAGCTGAACAAAGGGGTTCTGTTTTAGATTATCATAAGCTGCCTTACATCATAGACATAGGGGGGTATTTATACTAGTAACAACCAGCCTTAGCGAGGTATAAACACAAAACAAAAGTATTTTCACGAGCTAATGTGAAGGAGCCTCTTCGGGAGATCTGCAGAGCTGATTTCCGTGTGGCTGTTTGACTTCTGCGCAACCTTCAGTATTTTGACAATAACTTCTTCTAGGAATCTTCAAATGACGTGGGGCTGGATGCGTTGGAAAGCTGACTTGATAAGCTTTCTCACCATATATAGCATGCTTAATGAAACTTCGTATAATGATGCAGTTTAATACGAAAACTTGGTCATCAAGCTGACTGTTGACCTTCTGACCAGTCGGCACTAAAGTAGGTCGGCTACCTTTCTGGTAGATGTGGTTAAGTCGGCTTTAGAAGCATTGGAAACTAGACTTCAAGATCTTTCCAAAAACTACTTATGGGCCTTTATATCCTTTGGGAATCAAATGATATGACTGTTTCTTCTGGACGGTTCTGTTGCGCTGGACTGACTCGGATATAGCTCTTCTTGCTGATTCGCCCTTGATATGTTTTGGCCTTCCTCTTTGGTGAACCTAAGTAATATCAACATACATGACTTAGGTAGCATAAAGTTCTCATTAGTATTCAATTGAAATTCATAAAGTAGCGCGTGCACCTCTTGCTGTATCTTCTTAGCTCGGCTACGTGTAATTGGTCCATCAAAGGCTTGAGTTGGTGATGATGTTGGTTGTACTTGAGTTGATGTAGGGCCTGTTTGGTTCGGCTTTTTTCTGAAGAGCTTTTCTGAAAAGCTGGCTGTGGGGAAAAGTTGGTTGTGGGGAGAAACTGGTGGTTAGAATCTAGGTGTTTGGTTCGGCTGCTGTAGACAGAAGCTGATGGGTAGAATCTGGGTGTTTGGATACGCAGATTATGAGATTGTAGATTCTGATTAAAAAAAGAAAACAGATAAATACAGATCAGATTAATAAATATCAGTGTCTGAAGTCTATATGCTTAAATGTCCAAATTATCGTATTGTTAACATCTGAACATGATGATTAAAGGTACACTTAACTTCAATGGCAGCAGCGCATGGATGTACTGTTCCGAACATGAGTTAAACCATTTAATTAAAAGCCTCGAGCTAATTAAAACCGACGTATTGACTTGCCATCATGGAACCTCGAACTTCGAACGTGCTCGAACACTCGTCGGTGGCGCGGGCATCAGGCGCTTCTCCGTGACGCAGGCCCAGAGCCGCTTCTCTATCCCCGTTCATTTACTGCGTCCCAACGAATCGCTTTCACTAGAAGCGCTCAGAGAAGCGGTGCGTTTGGCACTGGAAAGCTGCGTCTGGCCGCCAAAAGCCGCCGATAAGCGGATCCAAACGGGGCCGTAGTATGACTTGGGGGTTGTAATGTGTTGCTTAATGGCATGGTCATATCAGCTTCGGTTTTAGTAAAAAAATTCAACAGCACACCATTGCAATAGCAATGAATGTTGTGGTAACTTCTCACTAACTCATCTGTTTATATAGCCCTGCATGTGATGAAGGTGAACCACCACAACGCGCATACTAACTGATCAGTGGACCGACAAAGGCCATAACTTTTTATTCGTTTTTAATAACAAGCTCAGGGAAGGTGTTTTTTGGATTTTCGGCATTCAGAAGCCTTTATGTTTTTTGCGGATCGAGCTGTTATGAAAAAACGACCTACGACCGCGAAGGGGTACTGTTGGGGGTCTCCTTCTCTGTCGAAGGTTCTTAGGACGGGGAAATTGCCTATAAGCAACGAGACTAAATGCCGAAGCCACAACAACTATGCGTGAAGCACTGAAGGATGGCAGCTTCGACTCAAGGTGGTTACGAAGGTCAAACACGATGTTGAGCCGAAGAGGAAAAGACTAGTTAATCCTTGATGCATGTATTAGAATTATGTGTATATGTCAGGGTTACAAATGTAATTTTACTTGGGCTGCGTTCCTTGCCTATAAATAGATGAACAGTACCCCGTACTATTCAGTTGGGATTAGAATTGCATTCTCGCTTTCGCCTTCGAACAAGTCGTAGGTATAAATGTAATGTACATTATGTATCGCTTTGTCAATATATGATATGGATTTTAATGTTATTTAACATTTGATATGAAATAAATAAAGCGTATAATGTTACATGTGTAATTACATTTTTATATTTGTGAATGATGAAGACCTATTTTTTATGACCTTCGTCCGAGATCCATTATGACCGAAAGGAAATAATGCTTCGAGCGACAAATGTCCTTAACATTTAACAATTTTGTTGCTCTTGTTTTATGATTCAGTAATAAAAAACAAGAGACCAACAACTTGTCTTCACCAAATGGGTGCTCAGGGTCTTCAATCTCGTAGAATTCAAAGAGCTTGATCACTTGGTCGTTCAAGCTTGACCGTCGATTCCTCGAAGCTTGGAAACAGATCATGTTTATTCACAACACGCAACAAACACGAACAGGTACACTGAAAGTCGCCTAGAGGGGGGGTGAATAGGCGAAACCTGAAATTTATAAAATTAAGCACACACTAAAGGCCGGGGTTAGCGTTAGAAATAAATCTGAGTGTGGAAGATTGTTTCTCTTGCTATGAGTTGCTCAATTAATGCAGATGACGTTTGGGAGCAAACTCAAATCAATATTAGCAAGGAAACTTTAGAGAGAGGATAGAGGGAAAACAAATCAAATGGAAATCAACACAAGTGAACACGGTGATTTGTTTTACCGAGGTTCGGTTCCAAAGAACCTAGTCCCCGTTGAGGAGGCCACAAAGGCCGGGTCTATTCCAACCCTTTCCCTCTCTCAAACGGTCACTTAGACCAGATGAGCCTTCTCCTTAATCAATCGGGTCACTAAGACCCCGCAAGGACCACCACACACTTAGGTGTCTCTTGCTAGCTTTACAAAGCACTTAGAGACTAAGAATGGGGAAGGAGAAAGACAATCCAAGCAACAAGAGCACAAATGAACACAAAAACTCTCTTTCTCAAGTCACTAAGTGGTTGAGTCGATTTTGGGACTTGGAGAGGATTTGATCTTTGGAATGTGTCTTGGAGTGAATGTTATTGCTCTTGTATTGAGTAGGAACTTCAGAAAACTTAGATGCCATTAAAGGAGGTGGTTGGGGGTATTTATAGCCTCCAACCACTTCCTAGCCGTTGGCTGTTTTTGCTGTCGATGGGCACACCGGACAGTCCGGTGGAGCACCAGACATGTACTGTTCACTGTTCGGTGCGCGCCACGTCAGCACGCCCGTTGGGGTTTGGAGCGAGTTGACCGTTGGAGCCTTTGTCCTGTAGTTGCACCGGACAGTCCGGTGCCACACCAGACATGTTCGGTGCGCTCTGACTTCTCTGCTCTGACTCCTGCGTGCACTGTTCACTTCACTGTTTGCTTTTGCAGTCGACCGTTGCGCGTAGTGACCGTTGCTCCGCTGGCTCACCAGACATGTCCGGTGCATACCGAACAGTCCATTGAATTATAGCGGAGCGCGACCAAAGAATTCCCGAGAGTGGTTGGTTCGCTTGGTCACGGGCCTGGTGCACCGGGCACTGTCCGGTGCACGCCGGACACTGTCCGTTGCGCCACTTGGCAGCACACTCTCATGTCCTTTGCTCCAAATTTGTTTCTGTCCCCAATTGAATTTCTTTCTTGGTTTGTGTTGAACCTTATGCACCTGAGATAAATGACATCTAGGCAAACTAGTTAGTCCACGTGGTTTGTGATGGACGTCAACCACCAAAATCGATTATAGGAAATGGTTAAGCCCATTTAACTTTCAATCTCCCTGTTTTTGGTGATTGATGTCAACACAAACCAAAGCAAATATGAAGTGTGAATATGTAACTAGTTTGCAATGTTAGATGTGCATAGGTTACTTAGATTTAAACCAAATAAAAGACTTTATACATGTGTCTAAGAATAAACGTGATTGCTTTTCTCCTATTTAACATTTTGGACCATATATGCACCACTTGTTTGTTTTTGCAAATCTTTTGGGAAAATCTTTTCAAATTCTTTTGCAAATAGTCAAAGGTATAAGAATATAATTGCAAGAAGCATTTTAAGATTTGAAATTCCTCCCCCTGTTTCAAATTCTTTTCCTTTGACTAAATAAAAGCTCCCCCTAAATAAATTCACCCATTAGCTTTCAAGAGGGTTTTTGCAATGATTTATCTTTTTGAAATAGATGCCAAATGAAATTATACCAATTGAAATCTCTATACTTATTGAAATTTTGAAGCCAAATGAGATACCAATTGAAATAAACATTTCTTTTTTTTTGATAATTTTAAAATGGTGGTGCGGTCCTTTTGCTTTGGGCTTAATACTTTCTCCCCCTTTGGCATTAATCTCTAAAAACGAAGAACTTGAGAGCCCTCTATACTTTCTCCCCCATTGTAAAAGAAATGTGAGTGAGGATCATACCAATTGAGAGTTTTTCTGAGTAACGACAAAGGTTAAATGATACCGTTAGAGTTGGAGTGGAAGCCTTGCCTTTGCCGAATACTCCATTTCCCTTTCAATCTAAGACTAAGCATAGAAATATACTTGAAAGCACATTAGTCTTAGCCTTGGCACAAGAAGAATAAGAAATATGCATTTGTACCAAATGAAAGAGATATGATCAAAGGTATATAAATTAGCTATGTGTGCATTGTTTCAATCAAAGTTCCGAGAATCAAGTATATTTAGCTCATTCCTAAGTTTGCTAAAAGTCTTTTCATCTAGTGGCTTGGTAAAGATATCGACTAATTGGTTGTGGCTGCTAACATAAGCAATTTCGGTATCCCCCTTTTGTTGGTGATCTCTCAAAAAGTGATACCGGATGTCTATGTGCTTAGTGCAGCTGTGTTCAACGGGATTATCCGCCATGTGGATTGAACTCTCATTATCACATAGGAGAGAGACTTTGCTCAATTTATAGCCATAGTCCCTAAGGCTTTGCCTCATCCAAAGTAATTGCGCACAACAATGACCTGTGGCAATGTACTCGGCTTCGGTGGTGGATAGAGCTACTGAGTTTTGTTTCTTTGAAGCCCAAGACACCAGGGATCTTCCCAGAAACTAACAAGTCCCTGATGTGCTCTTCCTGTCAATCTTACATCCGACATAATCGGCATCAGAATACCCAATTAGATCAAAGATAGATCCCTTGGGGTACCAAAGCCCAAACTTAGGAGTGTAAACTGAATACCTCATGATTCTTTTCATGGCCCTAAGGTGAACTTCCTTAGGATTTGCCTGAAACCTTGCACACATGCATACTGAAAGCATAATATCCGATCGTGAAGCACATAAATAGAGTACAGATCTTATCATTGATCGGTATACCTTTTGATCTACGGATTTACCTCCCGTGTCGAGGTCGAGATGCCCATTGGTTCCCATGAGTGTCTTGATGGGTTTGCCATTCTTCATTCCAAACTTCTTAAGTATGTCTTGAATGTACTTAGTTTGGCTGATGAAGGTGCCCTCTTGGATTTGCTTGATTTGAAATCCAAGGACTTCAACTCCCCCATCATAGACATCTCGAATTTCTGTCTCATGATCCTACTAAACTCTTCACAAGATGACTTGTTAGTAGATCCAAATATAATATCATCAACATAAATTTAGCATATAAACAAGTCTTTAGAAATAGTTTTGGTGAAGAGAGTAGGATCGACCTTTCCGACTTTGAAGCCATTAGTGATAAGGAAGTCTCTCAGGCATTCATACCATGCTCTTGGGGCTTGCTTGAGCCCATAAAGCGCCTTTGAGAGCTTATAAACATGAGAAGGGTACCCACTATCTTCAAAGCCAGGAGGTAGCTCAACATAGACCTCTTCCTTGATAGGGCCATTGAGAAAGGCACTTTTCACATCCATTTGATATAGCTTAAAGCCATGGTAAGTAGCATAGGCAAGTAATATACAAATAGACTCAAGCCTAGCTACGGGTGAATAGGTTTCATCAAAATCCAAACCTTTGACTTGTGAATAATCTTTGGCAACAAGTCGGGCTTTGTTCCTTGTCACCACATCGTGCTCATCTTGCTTGTTGCGGAATACCCATTTGGTACCTACAACATTTTGATTAGGACGTGGAACCAAATGCCATACCTCATTCCTTGTGAAGTTGTTGAGCTCCTCTTGCATTGCCACCACCCAATCCGGATCTCTTAGTGCATCCTCTATCCTGTATGGCTCAGTAGAGGACACAAAAGAGTAATGTTCACAGAAATGAGCAACTCGAGATCTAGTGGTTACCCCCCTGTGAATGTCACCAAGTATGGAGTTGACGGGGTGATCTCTTTGAATTGCTTGGTGGACTCTTGGGTGTGGTGGTCTTTGATCCCGAATCTCTTGTTCATATTCCTTGTCTTCATTATCACCATCTCTTCCTTGATCAATGTCCTCCTCTTGAGGTGGCTCATCATCTTGATCTTCATCCTCTTCTTCTTGAGTCTTGTCCACATCTTGAGTTGGTGGATATGCTTGCATGGAAGATGATGGTTGATCTTGTGCTTGTGTGGGCTCCTCGGATTCTTTTGGACACACATCCCCAATGGACATGTTCCTTAGCGCGACGCATGGAGCCTCTTCATCATCTAGTTCATCAAGATCAACTTGCTCCACTTGGAAGCCATTAGTCTCATCAAACACAATGTCACAAGAAACTTCAACTAATCCAGTGGACTTGTTGAAGACTCTATATGCCCTTGTGTTTGAGTCATAACCTAGTAAAAAGCCTTCTACTACTTTAGGAGCAAATTTAGAACGTCTACCTCTCTTAATAAGAATAAAGCATTTGCTCCCAAAGACTCTAAAATAAGAAACATTGGGCTTTTTACCAGTAAGGAGTTCATATGATGTTTTCTTGAGGATTCAGTGAAGGTATAACCGGTTGATGGAGTAGCAAGCGGTGCTAATCGCTTCTGCCCAAAACCGATCCAAAGTTTTGTATTCATCAAGCATGGTTCTTGCCATGTCCAGTAAAGTTCTATTTTTCCTCTCCACTACACCATTTTGTTGAGGTGTGTAAGGAGAAGAGAACTCATGCTTGATGCCCTCCTCCTCAAGGAATCCTTCAATTTGTGAATTCTTGAGCTCTGTTCCATTGTCGCTTCTAATCTTTTTTATTCTCAATCCGAACTCATTTTGAGCTCGTCTCAAGAATCTCTTTAAGGTCTCTTAAGTTTGAGATTTTTCCTGTAAAAAGAATACCCAGGTGAAGCGAGAATAGTCATCCACAATAACAAGACAGTACTTACTCCCGCCGATGCTTCTGTAAGCGATCAGGTCGAATAGGTCCATGTGGAGTAGCTCGAGTGGTCTGTCAGTCATCATGATGTTCTTGTGTGGATGATGGACTCCAACTTGCTTCCCTGCTTGACATGCGCTACAAATCCTGTCTTTCTCAAAATGAATATTTGTTAGTCCTAAAATGTGTTCTCCCTTTAGAAGTTTGTGAAGATTCTTTATCCCAACATCGGCAAGTTGACGATGCCAGAGCCAGCCCATGTTAGTCTTAGCAATTAAGCAAGTGTCTAGTTCAGCTTTGTTATCATTAAAATCAACTAAATATAGCTAACCATCTAACACTCCCTTAAATGCTATTGAATCATCACTTCTTCTAAACACAGTAACACCTATATCAGTAAAAAGACAGTTGTAGCCCGTTTTACATAATTGAGAAACTGAAAGCAAATTGTAGTCTAATGAATCTACAAGGAAAACATGAGAAATGGAATGTTCAGGGGATATAGCAATTTTACCCAAACCTTTTACCAAATCTTGATTTCCATCCCCGAATGTGATAGCTCTTTGGGGATCTTCATTTTTCTCCCCTATCATGTGGTTTGTGCACCCGCTATCGATTATCCAACTTGATCCACCGGATGCATAAACCTACAAAACAAATTTAGGCCTTGTTCTTAGGTATCCAAACGGTCTTGGGTCCTTTGACATTAGAAACAAGCACCTTGGGTACCCAAACACAAGTCTTGGGACTCTTGTGTTTGCCCTCAACATATTTGGCAACTACGTTTGCTGATTTGTTAGTAAGCACATAAGAAGCATCAAAAGTCTTAAACGAAATGTTATGCTCATTTGATGCATTAAGAATTTTATTTTTAGGCATTTTGATATGAGTGGAATGCCTAGAGCTAGAAGCCTCATTTCTATACATAAAAGCATGATGAGAAACATTATAAGGTTTTCCAGCATGAATTTTCCTAATTTTATGCTCAGGATAGTTTGCTGGATATAAAATGTAGCCCTCTCTATCTGAACCATGAGAGCCTTACCCTTAACAAAATTAGATAATTTCTTGGGGCATTAAGTTTGGTGTTGTTTTGGCTCCCTTGTTGGAAACCAATCCCATCCTTAATGCTAGGACGTCTCCCATTATAGAGCATGCTTCTAACAAATTAAATTTTTTCATTTTCTAGCTCATGCTTGGCAATTTTAGCATTTAATGTAGTTATGTGATCATTTTGTTTTTTAATCATGACAAGGTGATCATTAATAGCTTCAACATCCACATCTCTACATCTAGTGCAAATAGTAGCATGTTCAACAGTAGATGTAGAGGGTTTGCAAACATTCAATTCTTCGATCTTAGCAATTAAATTATCATTCTCAATTGTAAGACTAGAAATTGAATCATTGCACATGCTAAGCTCCTTAGACAAATTTTCACACTTTTCTACTTCTAGAGCATAAGCATTTTTCAGTTTAACAAATGTTTTGTTTTCCTTAACGAGCAAGTCCTCTTGGCATTCCAAGAGATCATCCTTCTCGTTAATGGTTTCTATTATTTCATTCAACTTTTTCTTTTGGTCCATTGTAAGGTTGGCAAAGAGAGAAATTAAATCATCTTCAATGTCACTAGAGCTACCCTCATCATCGGATGTAGTATATTTGGGGGTATCTATAGAATGTACCTTCTTCTTGCCGTCCTTAGCCATGAGACACTTGTGGCTGACGTTGGGGAAGAGGAGGTCTTTGTTGACGGCGATGTTGGCGGCGTCCTCGTCGGAGGAGGAGTCGGTGGAGCTCTCGTCAGAGTCTCATTCCTGCCCCATGTGCGCCTCGTCGCCCTTCTTCTTCTCCATCTTCTTCTTCCCCTTCTTGTCTTCGTCCCTGTCACTATCACTAGAATATGGACATTTAGCTATAAAGTGACCAGACTTACCACACCGGTAGCACACCCTCTTGGAGCGGGGTTTGTAGTCCTTCCCCTTCCTTTGCTTGAGGATTTGTCGAAAGCTCTTAATAATAAGATCCATCTCCTCATTGTCAAGCTTGGAGGCGTCGATTGGTAGTCTACTTGGTGTAGACTCTTCCTTGTTCTCCTCTGTTGCTTTGAATGCAACGGGTTGCACCTCGGGTGTAGAGGTGGCACCTTGCTCCAAGTTGACTATATGGTTGGAGTCTTTGATCATAAGTTCAAAGCTCACAAACTTGCCAATTACTTCCTCGGGAGACATCTGTTTATATAAGGTCTCCACTGATTAATTGCACTTGAGTGGGATTACAAAAAACAAGTGATCTCATGGTCATCCCACTTGGTGCTCCCGAGGTTGCGCACTTGATTCACCATTGTTTTGAGCCGATTGTACATGACTTGCGACTCTTCTCCTTTGTTGAGGACGAATCGACCGAGCTCTCCCTCGATCGTTTCTCGCTTGGTGATTTTGGTCACCTTGTCCCCTTTGTGCGCCGTTTTGAGGACGTCCCAAATTTCTTTGACGTTTTTCAATCCTTGTACCTTATTATACTCCTCTTGACACAAGGAGGCGAGGAGTATAGAAGTTGCTTGGGAGTTGAAATGCCTAATTTGGGCGGCCTCGTCCGAGTCATAGTCCTCGTCGCCCACTTGTGGTGCCTGCGCTCCATACTCAACAATATCCCAAATACTTTCGTGGAGTGAGGTTAGATGGTGCCTCATTTTATCACTCCACATGCAATAATCTTCACCATCAAAATATGGTGGTTTGCCTAGGGTTACCAAAAGTAATGGAGTGTGCTTAGAAATACGAGGATAGTGCAGAGGCATCTTACTATACTTCTTGTGCTCGTGGCGCTTCGAAGTTGTGGACTCGGCGTCGGATGTGGAGGGTGATGAAGAGTCGGTCTCGTAGTAGACCACCTTCTTCATTTTCTTCTTCTTCTTGTCACCCCTCCTATGTGACTTGATGGAGGAAGAGGATTTCTCCTTGTACTTATCGCCGGACTCCCTTGACGGAGTTCTTCCCGAGCCTATGGTCTTGTCGCCGGCGATGATCTCCCTCTTGGCGTGATCTCCAAACATCACTTCGAGTTTGTTAGACTCTTAATGTAGCACTGGCTCTGATACCAATTGAAAGTCACCTAGAGGGGGTGAATAGGCGAAACCTAAAATTTATAAACTTAAGCACACACTAAGGCCAGGGTTAGCGTTAGAAATAAATATGAGTGCAGAAGATTGTTTCTCTTTCTATGAGTTGCTCAATTAATGCGGATGACGTTTGGGAGCAAACTCAAATCAATATTAGCAAGGAAACTTTAGAGAGAGGAACGATGGAAAACAAATCAAATGGAAATCAACACAAGTGAACGCTGTGGTTTGTTTTACTGAGGTTTGCTTCCAAAGAACTTAGTCCCCGTTGAGGAGGCCACAAAGGCCGGGTCTATTCCAACCCTTTCCCTCTTTCAAACGGTCACTTAGACCGGATGAACCTTCTATTTAATCAATCGGGTCACTAAGACCCCGCAAGGACCACCACACACTTAGGTGTCTCTTGCTAGCTTTACAAAGCACTTAGAGAATAAGAATGGGGAGGAGAAAGGCAATCCAAGCAACAAAAGCACAAATGAACACAAAAACTCTCTCTCTCAAGTCACTAAGTGGTTGAGTTGATTTTGAGACTTGGAGAGGATTTGATCTTTGGAATGTGTCTTGGAGTGAATGCTATTGCTTTTGTATTGAGTAGGAACTTCAGAAAACTTGGATGTCATTGAAGGAGGTGGTTGGGGGGTATTTATAGCCTCTAACCACTTCCTAGCTGTTGGCTGTTTTTGCTGGCGATGGGCACACCGGACAGTCCGGTGGCGCACCGGACATGTACTGTTCACTGTAGTTGACCGTTGGAGCCTTTGTCCTGTAGTTGCACCGGACAGTCCAGTGCCACACCGGACATGTCCGGTGCGCTCTGACTTCTCTGCTCTGACTCCCACACGCACTGTTCACTTCACTGTTTGCTTTTGCAGTCGACCGTTGCGCGTAGTGACCGTTGCTCCGATGGCTCACCAGACATATCCGATGCACACCGGACAGTCCGGTGAATTATAGCGGAGCGCGCCCAGAGAATTCCCGAGAGTGGCTGGTTCACTTGGTCGCAGGCCTGGTGCACCGGACACTGTCTAGTGCGCCACTTAGCAGCACACTCTCATGTCCTTTGCTCCAAATTTGTTTGTGTCCCCAACTGAATTTCTTTCTTGGTTTGTGTCGAACCTTATGCACCTGAGATAAATCACATCTAGGCAAACTAGTTTGTCCACGTGGTTTGTGATGGACGTCAACCACCAAAATCGGTTATAGGAAATAGTTAAGCCCATTTCCCTTTCATACACTATACAAATGAAAACATTGTAAAAACATGCAATATAAAATAGAAATCGCTTCTACGGTCACGCGAGGAAAAGAAACGCCGAGATCGAAGCTACGGTTGAGAAATTATCGCGTTTACGTTAAACATGTATTAATTAGATCATTTATTTCGATGTAATTATATTAATTAACATTTATCAAATATAAATTAAAACTACTACTTAGTTTTGCCTAACTTACTATTTTAATGGTGGACAATTAAATAAATAATTAATTAACTGACATTAGTGATTTTTAGCGAACAATTTAATATCACGCGTGGACAGCATGTGATGCGCGCGAACGACGCGCGGCAAGGCGCGTGACACACGAAAACGGCGCGCGTGGCACATGCGAACGACGCGCGAACAACATCGCGATACTTTCAACGGTTATGAGGATGAGATTCAGGAGTAATCTCCCATTCCTTCTCCTCTGCCTCGTCATTCCATCTCCAAGAGGGGCCGAGGCTCAGGAAGTATTGAGGGGGAGGGGCCCTCCATGTAACACCCTAAAAAAATAAACCATTTTTATCCAAATATGGTATGTCCTATGGATGATCGGAGGCCGTAGATGTATTGATCTCATCAAGATGATTCCGATCAATCACTAGTTTGCCTTGTTTGGAGTCCGGATGAGTCTTTTTGAGTGTCGGTTGATCTGAGCCATTGGATATTAGGATTGTGGAAGTTTTCTTCTATTTATACCTCCCTAACCCTAGAAGCCACGTCCTCCCACCCCTAGCAGCCGTCACCCTTTTGTGCCTTGCCCCAAGAGAAGAGAGGAAGAAAAAAGAAGAGAAGAGAGGGGAGATGAGGGCATACCGTCGCCCATCATCGTCGTTCCTCTCCAAGAATTGGTTGGATTTCCTTTCCTCTCTCTCTTTTATCCACTTGATGAATGCTTTCCCTTGTTTTGGATGAGTTTTAGGCCCTGCAATTAGTTTTTTTGGTTACATTGGATGGGAGATTAGATTTTAATCTCGAAATTAGTTTCTGCAAAATGGCAGATTCAATAGTTTCTGTTCATGCCAGTTTTCCGTGGTCTTAGTGGCCTCAAAAAAATAAAAAGTCTATCTATGAGTCGTAGATAATTTGTAGATCTTTCCGTGGCCGCGAAGAACACCTCAATCGGATATCAGATCAGAAAGTTATTGCAGTTTGATTATATCAGTTTTTCAGTCTCATAATTCTGTACAGAATCTGTTCTCTTAAGCTTTAGGCAATTTTATCAACAGAATTAAACTTTAGAATTGTAAAAGAAGTTGTAGACAATTTCATAAGCTTTCCATATTGTTAAAGAGCGCATTCATATGAATTATGAAAGTCCAGTTATGTTTGTTTTACTGTGGCTGTTCCTGTTTGCCTGACAAAAATGAGCGGGTCTGTTCACTGGTGGGTTTCATATAGTAAATAGCCAAATTGGCTGTTCCAACTATGGCGACATTTGTAGGGGGATAAAAGTTCTTACTGCCAGCAGAATTTCATAATTTTTGGTTGAGTAGTTTGGTAGATATTGAATTTTGAAGTTAACTATGCTGCTGTCTGAAACAGATTCAGACATTTATCTTATCAGATGTTTTAGAACTTATAGATGGCAGAATTTAATTATCCATTGAATACCAAAGTTATAGAATATTTTGTGTAGACACTCATAGAGTATTTGTTTAATATCACCACTGTTATAATTTTAAAGATACAAAATTAACAAACAGCGCTGCTGCTGTTTGGCATGTGGTTCAGGGTGGGAGTCTTTCCACCGGGATTTGGTTTCAAGTGTACGAGCGATTTGTTGATTGTTAGCAAATGTTTGTGAAATATTTGTACTAATTTTTATGCCCGCTAGCAAGTGGCTACACTCCGGATCATGCCTAGTACATCTTTCTTCTTCGGTGAAGGCAAGTGAATGTAGCAGTGGTTGCTACCGTTTTGACTTGTTGTTTTTTTATCGCCTACGCTCTAATATTCATAATTATGGAATTCTTTCATAATTGAACTCTATGGTGATGCTTTACTTGCTTGTATTATACTGATGCTCAATCATATATTGATGATGATTATGGTTCGAGTATGACCCATGAGATTAATTTACACCCCTGAAGGCAGATAAAGTATTATTTGAGGTTTGTATTGTATCTGAAGGCAGATGAAGTATTATTTGAGGTTTGTTTTGTATCTGAAGGAAGTGAAGTATATTGATAAATGCGGCATGTCATATGCATTATATTATTCATTTGCATCTGAAGTTTGGTCGTGACCTATGGTCCGACCATACCGGTACAACTTAGCATCGTACGTTGCCCGAGGAGGGGTACGATGCGGCTTCATACCCTTAGAGGTATGAAGGCAGAGGACATATGCATTGCATTTATATGCATTCATTGAAGTGATATTAGCAGATGATGTGGTTTTATACTCTCAGAGGTATGAGGGGAGATGACCTACACATTGCATTCCTATGCATATATTGAAGTGATATCTGCAGGTATTGTTGACGCAGGGAAGGGTTATACAACCTATTGTGGTTGTTCGAGGAAATGAGATGGTATTGGTTATATTGGGACTATTGAGTTCTATATCTACAAGTATTTCTGATCTCAATTGGGATTCCTTTAAAATGTTGTTTAATTCAATTTGTGGTTTAAATATCTCGTCAAAATAATTTGCTTGCTGAGATGTATCATCTCACTCTTGCATTACTCAATGCATGTATTTGATTCATGTTGGGAATGAGGGAAGTAGCAGCACGTCCACCTTCACTATTATAATAACGCTGCCCAGTTGCAGCCATGATTTAATTAGAAACTCGATGTCAAATGATGTTTGTTTTTTTCTAGTCGTGTGCACTGGTTAATTCAGTTCATGTTGTTATGTTTAACTTTCCTTTGCTAGCATATTAATAATGCTTAGTATGTTTTTTGTCATGATATATGTTTATACACTGTTGCCCCTCGTTTATGCAATCTTTCAAAGGAGATGCTGCCGAAATTTTATATATGGATGTCAGATGTGTAGTTCAGTAGCATTCCGGGGTGTTTGTGGACTCTGGGGTGTTACAGTTGGTATCAAAGCATAGGCTTTAGATTCTTGGCAATTTGAAGATAAATTTGATACACTTGCACATATAGGAAGGGTATGGGTTCAAATATCTTTGATATATATTAGTGTCTTTGAAGTGCAGATGACAATAATTTCACCCCTCCCTATTCTTTTACGGTGATTTGGTAAGTTGTTTATGACTTAATGCCTAATATGTTTTATCTCTAAATCCTTATATTGTTTTATTAATGAGATTGATATCGCTGGTCTTTGGTAAGATCGAAGTTGTTATTATGCTTGTGATATACAAGTATGCCTATGTTGTTTTCATCATGTTTTTCGTGGTTGAGTTTTATTGCAATAATATTGTTATATATGCTTGATTGTGGATGTTCCTAAGAGGAGTGTGAATTGCGTGTTTTGGGTTACAAGGTAACCATCAGTTTGAATTTAAGTTGTTGAGTGGTTGGTGGATAGTTCCAACTATTTTTGCAAAGAATGATTGTTTATGTCGAGAAACCAGTTCTGAAAGAAATGAATATTGATACTTTTATATGAATTTTGGGGAAGTCTTTACATAGCCAGAATGGCTTACATGTCTCTCTTCTATTGTGTGTTTTAGTAGCCACAAAGCCTAGAGGTGGTTTAAAGTGGTTGCATGTTAGTCATGCTAGTTGTAGAATAAATCTCTGTTTTTCTTGATCCATTGATTATGTATTAATACGTTGAGGATCAGATGGTTCTCTCCCCGATGCATGCTGGTGGAGCCATTGTTGGACCACCTATCTATTGGTTTGAATGAAGTCATTGCCTAGCCTAGAGTTGGTTGTGTGTGGTTAGTCACCTATTCCTAAATGATGTGGTTTTTACAACAACTTGAGATGTTTGTCAAATGTGTGGAGGATTACGGGGTTATTATTGACCTCGTATATCTGGTACTTTGAGTGCATCATATGATAGAATGAAATGTAAGTTTCTGAACTACAGTAGATGAAGACTTATATTATTTGTAGGTTAACCTTACTACTTTGGTTATTTTTCTTAGTTGAGTTGTTGGATGAAGTATAGCGACATTGGTTAAGCAAGTATTGTGTTGTTGTTGTGCTATCAATGCTCTTTGTGGAGTTTTTGGCATTTCTTCGATGAAATGTGTCGCACAGAATGTTATGGGCTTCTTGTCGGCTTTATTGCTCCATTAGTTCTGTAGACTTTCTCCCTTTTGTGGGGTGCAAAGAATGTTAGATTACATGATTATCTTTTCATGATGGCAAGAACGGGGTTTAGGAAGATTAGGAGTTTTGTTTCAATAGAATTACTTGTTTTGTGGTGCTGTGAAGTGAGGTGTTTGATCTTCATATACGTTCATCTGGTGTGGATGTTTTACCATTGAATTAAAATGAATTGTTGAAGTTGGTAAGGGTTGTGCTTAGTGCATATTACCCCTTCATAAAAGAGTGTGGTCTTAAGACATTGATGCTGATGTATGGCTGCATCCAAATTCGATGTTGTGAAATCATAGTGTTGATCGCATCTATGACTTGCTTTGAGCTTCATTGCAGGTTGTTTCATGCTTGTTGTCAGGTTGTGTAGCTTCCTTAGACCATTAGTCCGAGGTAGAAGTTCTTGTGTTGATTAATACCAATAATGGACTCATGTTTTGAATGGTGGTGCTATTTGGGGTACCTTGGATGTTTTGCTTGGAGTGGTCGAATTCGAGGACGAATTCTTTTTAAGGGGGTAGAATGTAACACCCTAAAAAAATAAACCATTTTTATCCAAATATGGTATGTCCTATGGATGATTGGAGGCCGTAGATGTATTGATCTCATCAAGATGATTCCGATCAATCACTAGTTTGCCTTGTTTGGAGTCCGGATGAGTCTTTTTGAGTGTCGGTTGATCTGAGCCATTGGATATTAGGATTGTGGAAGTTTTCTTCTATTTATACCTCCCTAACCCTAGAAGCCACGTCCTCCCACCCCTAGCAGCCGTCACCCTTTTGTGCCTTGCCCCAAGGGAAGAGAGGAAGAAAAAAGAAGAGAAGAGAGGGGAGATGAGGGCATACCGTCGCCCATCATCGTCGTTCCTCTCCAAGAATTGGTTGGATTTCCTTTCCTCTCTCTCTTTTATCCACTTGATGAATGCTTTCCCTTGTTTTGGATGAGTTTTAGGCCCTGCAATTAGTTGTTTTGGTTAGATTGGATGGGAGATTAGATTTTAATCTCGAAATTAGTTTCTGCAGAATGGCAGATTCAATAGTTTCTGTTCATGCCAGTTTTCTGTGGTCTTAGTGGCCTCAAAAAAATAAAAAGTCTATCTATGAGTCGTAGATAATTTGTAGATCTTTCCGTGGCCGCTAAGAACACCTCAATCGGATATCAGATCAGAAAGTTATTGCAGTTTGATTATAGCAGTTTTTCAGTCTCATAATTCTGTACAGAATCTGTTCTCTTAAGCTTTAGGCAATTTTATCAACAGAATTAAACTTTAGGATTGTAAAAGAAGTTGTAGACAATTTTATAAGCTTTCCAGATTGTTAAAGAGCGCATTCATATGAATTATGAAAGTCCAGTTATGTTTGTTTTACTGTGGCTGTTCCTGTTTGCCTGACAAAAATGAGCGGGTCTGTTCACTGGTGGGTTTCATATAGTAAATAGCCAAATTGGCTGTTCCAACTATGGCGACATTTGTAGAGGGATAAAAGTTCTTACTGCCAGCAGAATTTCATAATTTTTGGTTGAGTAGTTTGGTAGATATTGAATTTTGAAGTTAACTATGCTGCTGTCTGAAACAGATTCAGACATTTATCTTATCAGATGTTTTAGAACTTATAGATGGCAGAATTTAATTATCCATTGAATACCAAAGTTATAGAATATTTTGTGTAGACACTCATAGAGTATTTGTTTAATATCACCACTGTTATAATTTTAAAGATACAAAATTAACAAACAGCGCTGCTGCTGTTTGGCATGTGGTTCAGGGTGGGAGTCTTTCCACCGGGATTTGGTTTCAAGTGTACGAGCGATTTGTTGATTGTTAGCAAATGTTTGTGAAATATTTGTACTAATTTTTATGCCCGCTAGCAGGTGGCTACACTCCGGATCATGCCTAGTACACCTTTCTTCTTCGATGAAGGCAAGTGAATGTAGCAGTGGTTGCTACCGTTTTGACTTGTTGTTTTTTTTATCGCCTACGCTCTAATATTCAGAATTATGGAATTCTTTCATAATTGAACTCTATGGTGATGCTTTACTTGCTTGTATTATACTGATGCTCAATCATATATTGATGATGATTATGGTTCGAGTATGACCCATGAGATTAATTTACACCCCTGAAGGCAGATAAAGTATTATTTGAGGTTTGTATTGTATCTGAAGGCAGATGAAGTATTATTTGAGGTTTGTTTTGTATCTGTAGGAAGTGAAGTATATTGATAAATGCAGCATGCCATATGCATTACATTATTCATTTGCATCTGAAGTTTGGTCGTGACCTATGGTCCGACCGTACCGGTACAACTTAGCATCGTACGTTGCCCGAGGAGGGGTACGATGCGGTTTCATACCCTTAGAGGTATGAAGGCAGAGGACATATGCATTGCATTTATATGCATTCATTGAAGTGATATTAGCAGATGATGTGGTTTTATACTCTCAGAGGTATGAGGGGATATGACCTACACATTGCATTCCTATGCATACATTGAAGTGATATCTGCAGGTATTGTTGACGCAGGGAAGGGTTATACAACCTATTGTGGTTGTTCGAGGAAATGAGATGGTATTGGTTATATTGGGACTATTGAGTTCTATATCTACAAGTATTTCTGATCTCAATTGGGATTCCTTTAAAATGTTGTTTAATTCAATTTGTGGTTTAAATATCTCGTCAAAATAATTTGCTTGCTGAGATGTATCATCTCACTCTTGCATTACTCAATGCAGGTATTTGATTCATGTTGGGAATGAGGGAAGTAGCAGCACGTCCACCTTCACTATTATAATAACGCTGCCCAGTTGCAGCCATGATTTAATTAGAAACTTGATGTCAAATGATGTTTGTTTTTTTCTAGTCGTGTGCACTGGTTAATTCAGTTCATGTTGTTATGTTTAACTTTCCTTTGCTAGCATATTAATAATGCTTAGTATGTTTTTTGTCATGATATATGTTTATACACTGTTGCCCCTCGTTTATGCAATCTTTCAAAGGAGATGCTGCCGAAATTTTATATATGGATGTTAGATGTGTAGTTCAGTAGCATTCCGGGGTGTTTGTGGACTCTGGGGTGTTACACTCCATGCCTCTCAGCCCCCTCGTGGGGGAGGCAATATGTGGCTCCTCTCGCTCTAGCCGTAGTGGCTCTTCGACAGGGAACTTTACCTGTCTCTTGATGATGCTCAAGACGATGATGTTGAGCCGCCTTCGTCCGACGCTCCTTTCGTTGGGGGCTCAGCATGCATCAGACCACAGTGTCTCGGAGCCCTTAAGACACTATGGCTGACTTCTCTTTAAAGGGAGTGGACTTCTTTCATAAAATTATGTTTACTAATCCTACCATCTTCCCAGACACCCTGATGTCCATGAACCAAGGTTCTGGAATCCTTTTCAAGCCGATTTTTATAACTCTGTCATCATCTCCAAGAAGCACCTAGTTGTCCGTCACAGGGTGATTGACTGGGAAGGTTGTGAGAGGATGTGTGATGATGACATGACTACTACTATCAGGATTTGTGAGAGTAAGGGGCTAAAGAACATCATGAATTTAGAATACCCCTAGAACAACGAGATAGTGGCTCAATTCTATGCCACTCTCTGGATAAAGAAGGTTGATGAAGAGTCTGATGCGTATGACTACCCAGTCATGTACTTCTACATCTAGGGAGTGTGGCACAAGGTTAGCTACTATCGTTTCGCTCACATCCTGGGTTTCTCGAATGAAGATATTAGATGCAGTAATCTTAAAGTCCATGAAATTAGACTGCCTCGACGGGAAGAACAAGAAATTGTTCACATTTCCAAAGAAAGGGAGTTTTGGGTGACCTACAACATGCACAGGTGCTATCGGTACCTTAATTCACTTTCTAGGATGACCGTTCTTCCCAAGGGCGGAAATCAAATGAACTTCCTTCGGGAGAGTCGAGTTCTCCTTCTTCTCCTTACTCTCAACAGCCCGTCCGCCTTAATGTGTTTGACATAATCTGGGAGGAAATTCATCGGGCATCTTGATCTCCTCTGAAGGGGTGTCTCCATGCACCCTATATATTATGAAGATGATCGAAGTCGTTACCTAGATTCACTTCGACAAGCCCGTCAAGCACTCCCGCTACGTGCCATATTGGGTTGACTCAAATAACCTAGCTGCACATTCCAAGCGGACTCCAATAGGGTCAAGAGGCCCTGCTTCTTCTGATGAGCCAGCTCCTCAGCCTCCGCTTCATGAGACCTCATCTCCTGCTGCCGCTGCCTCACGTTCGATGGACCGTAGCGGTAGAGGTAGAGGTCAGGGCTGGTGAAGGGGACAGGCTCAGGGCCTATTTGTGTGCCTAGCTAAGGGGATCGTCGGGGTCTTCGCAATGTGTAGCAGTCGTGCTATCGAGGAGGCTATGCACAGGCACAAGACTCAGGCGCTGCACGATGACATGCGAGGCTTCGCGACCTCCATGGACTATCCCATGCCATCCATGCCTACCCCGAGACTCTTATTGAATGACACCAACAAGAGTATGGTGTGCCATTCGTTACTCCCGAGGACGAAGCTGAGGAGTTTGACGACTCCTTCTTCCAGTCTGCTCCTGCTGCCGCCCCTAGACCTATTCTCGGTGACCCCAGGCCTTCTGGCTCTTGTCACCCTCCTCCTCCTCCTCCTTCGTTCCAAGGTTCTTCATCTTCGTCAGGTTTTCCTCCGTTTGACGAGCCTCCACGGGACTCGACATATGAGGAAGAGTTGATGCATACTTTCTTTTAGGGCTATCATTCCTATCCTCCTCCTTCAGGTCACTATGGTGGTATTGACCCTGGGGATTATTGAGTCTTGTGCCTCTCTCTATTTTTGGTACTTACTGCTAAAAGGGAGAGAAGATATGAGGTTGTAAGGGTAGTTAGTTTGTAGCAAGAAGCAGGGTCTGGTAGTTTTTTATTGCTTGGCCACTTTGTGGCTTGTATCTTTCATTTATGTAATATTGATGTAATAAACATTTGGTACGTTCTCAATATTTTAACTCTATGGTATATGATGGTCATCCAACCATCATCATTTGTTTTTACTCTCATCTGATCATATGATACTTGTGTTGCTGCTTGATATATGATGAGATTTGTCAAGAAGTAGTCATATGCATCACATTTTTTTAATACATGACACTCTTACACCCCTTGGATAATTGTATTTAGTATGGACTTGGTCACAGTCTCCAAATGTGTTGCTAGCTTGACATATTAAGTCAACATGCTAATTCAAAATTTTATGCACACATTTAGGGGGATCCATCTATATACAATTATCTAAAAGAATTTTACTATTTCAAATATTTATCTGTTTGACCTTATATGTTTTGGCATTAATCACAAAAAAGGGGGAGATTGAAAGTGCAAACAACCCTAACTGAGGGTTTTGGTGATTTAATGACAAAACAAATAAGGGTACTAACAAGTTTGCTCCTAGTGTATGCTCAAAACTATAAAAATTAAAGGAGTTACAACTTTTGTTGAGAATTCAAAAGGGAAGTTTCAAGGAAAAAGCAAAAACATCAGTGGTGCCTTGGAAAGACTCCTTGCGACGAACGTATAAAATTTTATGTATATCTTGAGTCGCAAGATCTAATTCTTCCTTAGTAGTTTTTGCATAGGTAATGGTGTTTGCTATAGCTCAAGCCTCCAAATTAAAAAGCTATTTCAAAAACCAAAATCCCTTGGACACTCTGCGTATGATTGTTATTAGGATTGAGAAACGAAGAGTGTTCCTATTGAAAAGCAGTTGAGCTTTCTTAGCTGAGTTGAACTTCTTCGGATGAGTTGAGCCTTTTCAACTGAGTTGAACTTCTTTAGCTGAGTTGAGCTTTTTTCAGCTGAGTTGAACTTCTTCAGCTGAGTTGAACTTCAACTTCAACTATGAACCTCTCTGACCATACACCAGTTGAACTTGCCTCCGGGCCAGTTGAACTGGGGTTTTCTCTCCTAAACTTTCTGGTCAAAACCAGTTGAACTGGTCCCCAGGGGTAGTTCAACTGGTCTCTGGGACATCTGCCCAGACTGACCAGCAGTCTGGCTGTCAGCTAACACCAGGGCGGTTGAACCGCCCCTAGGGCCGGTTCAACCGGTGTCAGACCTGTTTGACCAGACTGTCTAGCAGTCTGCCAGTCAGACTGGATGATAGTCAGACAGGGGCGGTTGAACCCCCCCCGAAAAATCTAGCCCAACGGCTCTTTTTTAGGAGAGTCTATATATAGCCCCCCACATCTCTCTCCTCATAATTGTTGGTCACCCACACATTCATTGCACACCTAACTTGAGACAAAGGCACACTTCTTCCTCTCACACCCAAACTAGCTCTCGGTTCAAATCGATTGAAGGAGCCCCCTTTGATGTGAGGTTTGTGCTTGTGCTCTCGGATTTGGTTTTCCTCTCCTCTCTCACTCTCATCTCTTGAGCTTGTTGCAAACACCTCTTATGCGATATTGTTGTTCTTGAAACCCTAGGGTTTCAAGACGGATTGAGGTTGCTTGGGAGTCTCAAAATTTGTGGACGACCCTAAGAAGTTTGTATTCCCCGCTCTTGTGAGCAAGTTTGAAAAAAGAATCCCTTGACCTTGGTGGTCAGGTTGTGGAGGATTATGGTTGAAAAAGACCAGGCCCTTTGTGGGCTCCTCAACTGGGAGTAGGACACCTTTGTGGTGTGGCCGAACCTCGAGATAAATCTTGTGTCTTGTGTTTTTGCTCGATATGTGATTGTGATTTTATTTGGCAAGATAGACATATAGGTTTATTCGCCGTGTGGATCTTGTGGTGAATTAAATCCTGTATTTTCACCATCCACACTTAGCTTATCTCTCACGTTTTCCACTATAAGAAATCCATCTTCTATTTCCCGTGTAGTTCATAGTATAGATTTATTCTAGTAGTTGGACTAGTTTAGAGTAGTTCAACTTATCTTTATAGCAGTTGAACTGGCCTGCACTAGTTGAACTGTAGATTTAACATTATCTTGAAGTTCGTGGTGATAATTTTTAGCTATAGCCTATTCACCCCCTCTAGGCTACTTTCAGCCAGAATGGAATTGGGCAGGGACGGTGTGTTTTTATGTCTTTGTACTATGGTCTGTCCGGGTTTTTTGCCTGGACAGTAAGTAGTCCAGGGGCGGACAATCCGACCATGGTTGGTGGATAGTTCGCCCGTGTTGTTCAATATAGTCAGTGCTCTTGCATCTCATGTTGACAAGTCCCGGACCATCTAGCCTCGGCTGGCAGACCGTCCGGGCTTGACTTATTCTAACAGCTCTGATACATTTCAAACGGGCATTATAGCCATTACTGGTAAGGCAGACCATCCGGCCATGGGGCGCGGACCATCCACGTGTGCATAGAACTTGTGCTAGTTGCACATAACGGCTAGCTTTGTGTTGGGGGTATAAATAGAAGTGGAGCTCATGTGTGAGGTCCCTCTTGGCCATTCGTAGAACACATTGAGCTCATTTGTGATCCTCTAATTCACACTCTCACACTTGTTGCTTGAGATCACATTCTAGTGAGTGATTGAGAGCTTCTAGTGCATTTGCATCCATTGTGATCTTTTGAGGCACTAGGTGGTACACCGGGAAAGCGTCATTGTCTTGTTACTCTTGGAGGTTGCCGCCTCCTAGACGGCTCGGGAGTTGTCTCCGTCGAGCTCTCCATGAAGATTGTGGAGGAGTCGCAGTGTTGATTATGAGGGGTTCGCGCCCACCTTGCCGGAGCGGCAAAGGCGACGCTAGTGGAATCGAGGTATTGAGTGAGTTCTTGTCCACTTGGATCAAAGATCAAGTCATGTCTTGATAGAGGAGCAAGTGAGAGCTTGAATTCCACCTCAATGTGGATTAGGGGTGATCGGCAAATCACCGATACCGCGGGATAAATTTCGGTGTCATTCCCTCACTCTTTACTCATTACTTGCAAGTAGTTAGTAATTTGTGTATTGTCTATCATTTGTAGTATTGACATAAATTTCTCATCATATTTTGTTAGCCTATTAAAGCTAGTAAATTTATATCTCTTGTTGTTTTGATTAAATTTCTCTAGTGTCTTTGATTTTAGTTAAAACCGTCTATTCACCCCCTCTAGCCGGTGTCCTAGATCCTACAAGTGGCATCAGAGGTTTGGACTCCATTGTTTGTGGATTTAACCATCGCGGAGTTGGACAAAATGGCTAGTAACAACAATGTGCACATTGGGAAGCCACAACATTTTGATGGGAACAATTATGACTATTGGAAAATAAGAATGTCAATGCATCTTAAAGCTATGGGAGGAAAGATTTGGCCTATTGTTAGAGATGGGTTTGTTGTATTGAAGCAAGATGAACCATCACCTAGTGACAATGAGAATGTTCTAACCAATGATCAAGCCATGAATGTGTTCTATGATGCTCTAGACATAAATGAGTTCAACCATATCAAAAATCTCACAATCGCTCATGAGACTTGGACCAAGCTAATGGAAATTCATGAAGGAACTAAATTGTGAAGAGTGCAAACTGGTATGTATGCAAGGGAAAATTTGAGCAATTTCTCATGAAGGAAGATGAAAGTGTGTCCGACATGTTTTACTGGTTAAATGAGATAGTAAATGAGCTCAAGGGACTTGGTTTTAATGTACCGAATGTGGATTTCACTCACAAGTTTCCCATATCTCTTCCAGAGAAATATGACACTATTGTGGCCATGTTAGTAAGGAGTCATTTGACCACTACTTCCCCAACTGAAGTATTGGGAGAGATTCTTACTCAAAACATATTCAAAAGGTCTCAAGCCGAAGCTATGTGTAACACCCTGAATTTGGGGGTATAAAATTTCTTTCTTATGATCATCCAAATTCAGGTGTTACTCTTCTCTATCTCTCTCTAGTTTTCTCTCTCTCTAGTTTTCTCTCTCTCCTTTTCTTTTAATTAGAGTTAGTTGTATTAGTGAAGGATTATTTAATTTATTTTGCCCAAAACATATGAGTCATGGAATGTTGCATCATATTGAGCCTAAATATTCTTTGAATTGTTAGACATATTTGATTTGGTTTGAATTTGAAACTTGATTTGAATTTGAATTGAAAACCCTAGAGAAAATAAATAGAAAAGGAAATAGAAATTCTAGGAAAAAGGAAAAGGCCATTTCGGCCCAAACCAACCCATTTAGCCTAGCCTGCGCGCGCGCCCGCGCGCCCCCTGTGCCTGACAGGCAGGCCCCGCCTGTCGGCGCAAGCCTGAGCGCTCACTCCCCCTCTCTATCGCTGCATCATGGGCCAGAGCTGTCGGCGCCGTCCTCTCGCATGCGCGCCCGCTTCTCTCTCTGTCCCGTCGTCCCCACCTGTCAGCCGTCCTCAACCTTCCACCCATGATCTCCACGTCGTGGATGCGCCCACGACCGCGCGTTCTCCGGCCATGTCCGTGCGCCCGCGCCCCTTTTGAGCCCCGCGTCCTGCTCGCCCACCCCTCCTCTCTCATTTGCGCCCTCTGCCCAACTCTCTCGCCCTCTCTCTCGCTCTGCCCATGCGAACAGGGAGCTCCGCCACCGCCTGCCGACGACCAGTGCCTGTTCCGTGGCCGCCGTTGCGCTCGTGCCCCGTCCAGCGCCACGGTGAGCTTCGCCTTACTGTCAGCTGCTCGGGACACCCTTCGATGTGCCCTTTCCTTCCCTGTTGCGTCCGATCCATGCTCACCGGAGCAGTTTTTGCGCAGCCAGAGCCCCGCTGCCGTCGACCCGAGGCTCCACCGCACATTTGCCGTCCTCCACGCGCTCCAGAGTTCGCACTTAAGGTGAACAACCCACTCGTGCCCCTAATTTGGTCATCCCCGCTCCGTTGCTCGCGCGATTGCTCGCCGGAGTAATCCAGTGCCGCCGTTAGCCCGCCTTGCCATGATCTGCGCCCTCCGGTGCCCTTGCGCCGGTCTGAAGGCCATGGCTGAACCCGCCAGACTGCCCTGATCGCGCCTAGGCTAAACCCCGAGCCTCTGGTGCCCCGCCGTGGCCAGCTTGCTCGTCTCCGGTGAACTCTCGCCGTGGAACCGAGCGGCGCCACCGCGTTTAGGTCCGGCCCCAGTCATTAGATCTCGGGCGTCCGTCCGAGATCGGACGGTTTAGGTTTCATCCGTGCGGATCTGGTCGCAACCCTTCGATCTAGATCCGACCGCTCTCCCCTCTCCCCCTCACCCGCGCCCCTGCCCCTGGGCCTGGCTAGTCAGCCCGTCCTGGCTCGCTGGTGCCCTGCCCCGCTTGTTAGCCGCGTCCACGCCCCCCCACGCGCCCGCGCGATCTAATCTGGGACGTTGATCTCTGATCCGATGGCAGAGGTTACCCCGTACCCCTTCACGTGTGAGTTTTGCTTAAGAGCCCCCCTGGTTTTAGGAAATCAACCCGTCGTCCTCTGTTTTAGCGCATAGGTCCCTAGTTTCTTTAGAATAGCCCCCTGGACTTTTATTTAATCACATATTTAGCCTTAATTTCGTATTTGAAACTTCAAAACTTGTTTATTTCATATCTTTTTCATATGAACTCCAAATTTAGTGGTTCAAATTGTAAAATGTTCACAGGATTATTCCCTGTTCAAATAAAATATGACCAACTGTAATCTGTATACTTTAATTTGTACACTTATAATATAAAATTAAAATATATGTCGATTTATTTATTTAATGAAATAAAGAAAAGGAGAATCCTAGGAGTAAAGTACATTTAATCTTGTGAGATTAGTGTTATGCATTTCATGGATTCATTTTTTGGTTTAACCTTTATGCCTTAATGAGATAAATAGAATTAGGGGTGTAATTATGGATAATATTTAAAGGGTAATCAAATTCCTAAATGAGAGTAGTTCATCTTATAATTTTAGCTTTTCTTTGTTTAATCACTACATAACCTTTTTGAGCTATGTTTCCAACACTTAGAGAGTAATTAATCCCCAACTAGGATTAGTCCATTTTATAACTTGACCTCATTCCCCTGTACTTAATACTATACCTTTTTGAGTTGTGTGCCAATCTTTGTACATGTTTGATGTGATGTTCATTTTTACCTTCCAAATATGTATTGAATGCATGCTCACTTTACTTAGACAACGAGCAGCTCATGGTTTCTGAGTGTGTTGCCGAAGATCCCTCTGAGCAACAACCTGGTGAAGGCAAGTGTCCTCAGACCTATCATGTCCTACTTTACTTTATGATTCACTGTCCCGCATTACATTTTTGAAAACTTAAGGAGTGACTAGTCTGTATTTACCTTACCCTTGTTTACCTTTTTGGGTTAATCAAGGTTAGCTTATGCTACTGCTTCAACTTAATCAATGAACATGATTTGATCTTTTATGATACGATGATGTTATCCCGATGAGGTTCTTGTGATTACTTTAGGGGCTCAGGCTATTTCCTGAGTGCCTCTCCGTAAGGACCTATTTGGGGAGTGACAACCCGGGATAATAGTGCAACCATGAGGGTGGAATGGGACGCCCTTAGCTGATTAATTAGAGGAACAAGAGGAGTAGTTGGCTTCGCCGTAGGGCCGTCAATGGGGTCCGGGCACAATACTTGCTCTGCCGAGGCTGGTTGCAGAGGTTCTTTGATTTGGTTTTGTTAGTCACCCTTCCTTTGGGAGATGTACTGTGTTTATTGTGGCGGAACCGTCCGAATTATTCCAGCTTAAGTGCCTAAGTCACGCCTCAGGGGCCGTAACACACTTAAATCGGAATAACCCGTCAGTCCCTTAGATCTAGTCTGATGGAGCCACTTAACCAGGATCAAATTCCACAATCTCACTCGAAGGTGAGTCACAGAAGAAATACAATAAAACATGAAACCTCAAATTAAGTGCTGAGTTATTACATAAATCGGAGTTTTTTAGTAGCAAATAAGAGTTCACAAAATAAAATGCAGCGGATAATCGATGTCGTCGGTATCGAGGAAATGGGCAAGGCCTAACCCACTACTCCTCGTGCTCCTCTCCTGCCGGAGCAACATCCCACTCGACCGTCCAACCCGGTGGCAGGGTGGTAGGCCAAGTCACACCACCAACCATTTCCTGAATGGTACCTGCAAAAATTATGCCACAAGCAAGGCTGAGTATACTAATACTCAGCTAGACTTACCCGGTGTGAGGAGTCTACTCCTCTACCTCTAGACTATGCAGCTGTTTGGCTGAGGGGTTTGGTTTGCCAAAAGCACTAGCTGTTTCTAAAATCAATTTTTAGCTTTTCAAATTCTATCATCATTAACTTAGCTACATGTGCTCCTTCTAAGCATACATAGTAACAAGCATTTAGTTCAATCAACAAATTATCTCATGTAACCTCATTTCACTTCTTACTCGATGCAGTACAAGGGGTCAAGCAGTCTCATTAGCTGCGAGAAGCAGACGATTCGAATCGAGTTTTAACCTTGCAAGGTAAACCTAAACACACGGCATGTCAGGGTACTCCGACCCTGCACATGACAACCGTCCCCATCGATTCCCCGTTCGCGTCCAGGCCTCACCGCCTTGGCATACAATGCTCCACTGACCCCGGCTGCCACCGTGCAGTGACCGCACTTGTACCCACCATAGCTAGCATGGGAGACCCAATCTCCGGTCGCATGAGGGATAAAGTCCGCGCCCGGCTTCACTCAAGTACTAGGTTTACCGGTTACCATTTTTCCCGGCATGTGCTTAGTACATTCAAAAGCTTGACTCAGGTATCCACACATTAATCCTTAATTCCTTTTCCCGTCTCATGGTCAAGGCATCCTCCCTGGATCCAAGTCCATAGACCAACATAGATCCCGTTATCAAGATGAATACAGTCAATTCCTGACCTCGCGCGAGTGCTAGAAAAATCACTCGACTTCTACCGAGATCCTGATTAGCAAGCAGCTACTCGACCTAGCATACTAGTATTCATCTCAAAAAGGAATCCTAAGTTCATGTAACTAGAGGTTTCAAGCAACTCCTACACTTAAGTGCACATTACAGTCCTACAAGCATTAAGTGTAGTAAAGTAGCATATAATAATACGGTTATGCATATAAACCGGGGCTTGCCTTCAATTGCTGGGGCTGCGGGGAGATCCTCAACAGCAACCTCGGAAGCTTGCTCCTGGTCCTCCTCTTGGACAGATCCTTGCTCGGGGATGAGCACGTACTCTCCGTCGGCAAGATAACAATCTAATGAATGCAATGCGTAAGATATATGCATGATATGATATGTGCTTTTAGAAATTACAACTTTTAACGGTGTATGATCTTCTTGAGTTAGACAAGGTTAACTTCACTTATGTAGACCCTTGGGTGGTATACTTGGTAAATTGGGTCAAACTTTAGCTAAGGTAAGTGGTAGGTTTATTTTTGGGGTTCCACTGAATTCTTTTTAAGCCTTAGTGAGAATTGATAAGTACTCAAGTTGGACTTATTGGGGTGAGGTTTATTTCTTCTTTCTTTTTCTTTTATTCTCTTTAATGTTTTGGAGTGGGTGTGAACTACAAGTTGCTTTAATAAAATTCCAAAAATTCTGCAAAAATTACAGTGGCTTGGTACTGATGTATAATTCTTTGCCTCAGAATTTGGGGGTCAGAAAGTGAATATTTTTCTCTGGACAAAATTACCAAAATTTAGGGCAGAAGGGGTGCTTTGAACTACAACTATTATTTAACAGTAGGTAATTCTCTAAAACTTATTTTTTCTGGCTTTTAGGTGCTATAACAAGACTTGGCACAAAATTTTAGCTATTAATACCTATTAGTTATTTTACTAGGGTTTTCTCAAGTTTCTAGCCAAAAAGGTGCTTTCTACTACCACTATATTTGAAAAATATCAAACAACAGAGTTCTGATTTTTCTTAGCTTTTATTTTGCGCAATAGTAATCATTCTAAAGTTTGACATCTTTTTGCTTAAGGGAAGGGGTGGTATGCATCAAGTGGATTAGTTGGCTTTTCTTATAAGATATTAGCAATAAGTATTATTTTGCATCATTTCTATGGGTTTGCATTTTTCTCTGGTGGCTTATCTCATTATAGACTTAGCAAAATTTTGGTTGCCCATTATTGCATCATTAGGGGTTATTCATGATTTATTTGGAATATGCCTCATTATCATCCTATATTTATTTTCCTTACTTAAAATGTTGGGCTGAGGTGTTCATTATTTTTGCAGTGGGGTTCTGATGGTTATAAGTCCACTGAATTTTTATTATCAATTTTGGGTCTAGCTTTGTAATTCTAATAATTGATTTTCAGTTCAAGTAATGCTAAATAAAACATTTTATTTTAAGACTGATCTAGACTAAAGGTCTCTTTATTTTTCCTAGGTCCTTTGTTACTTAAGTAAACTAGGAAAAATAATTTCACTTACTGCTCATTAATTTCTAATGCCTTTTTGATTTTTCCTAAGTTTTGGGCAAAATAGCTTTAAATGAATATCTACACTATATTCTTCAATACTGTGGTTCCTACTATTTTTAAACAGTGCTTAAGTGAGGTTTGAACATCTACAAATTTTCTTAGGTTCAGCACAGAAGCAAAACTAATTCTCCTTAATTAAACAAGGTTTGGTCAGTTTCTGTTTTTAATTTTAAACTCTAAAATTTAGAACAAAAAGCATAGAGTTTATTATTTTTAAATGAGAGTTCATAATATTTAGGATCTAGCAAAATTAGTTTGACAAATTTTGATTAAGAAATCATCAAGTTATAGATTTTCTAAGTTCTCTGGTTATTTAAAAAGATTAACAGAATTGATTAAATGGAAAACTACTTTGCAGTGGGGTCCCTAGCGGGTGTTTTAAGTTTTTCCTCACGGATCAGTCCCTAGGCTACTATTCAAATGAGTCACTGACATTGCAGAAAACCCCGCGGGTTCTCCTAATCCTAACCCGAGGTCCTTCTCCTAACTTAAACAGTAACCGCGGCGGAAGAAAGGGCGGAGGGGCTTACCGGCGGCGAGATTGCTCCGGTGAGGTGGTCGAGGACGTAGGGGAGGTCTCGGGGATCACAGCGATGTGCGGGTCGCCGTCGGGGATGGTCGGAGTCGGCCGGTCCACGTGCGCAGGCGGAGATGCTCGTCGGCGGCGAGGAGTTCGGCCTGCTCATGGCGCGATAGTTCAATTGAACGGGTCAGAGAGCTTCACCAGGGAACAAGGAAGGTGTGTGCGCGAGGAATTGAAGAATGGCTCACCGGAGAGCTTGGTCCACGCACGCAGGCGGGCGACCGAAGTCCGGTGAAGTCGATCTCGGGCTTCCGGTGAAGTCCTGCCGGGTCCGAGGGCTTGGAAAGCTTCACGGGCCACTGGCGGGGCTAGCCGAAGCACTGGCTCGACTTGGGGATGGCTGGAGTGGGCTGGCCACGGTGGCCGAAGCTCTGGTGGCAGTGGCGGGCGGAAAAGAGCTCGTCGGAGCTAAGGAGGGGTGGCTGGCCGGTGATGGTGAGCGCGAGGTGAAGTGAGGCGCGCCCGGGAGGCTTTATAGGCGCGGGCGGGCACGACCGAGGGCAAGGGCGCGCGGCGGACTTGACCGAACGCCAGGGCGAGCGCGCGCGTGGGTTGGGCGAGCGCCGGCGTGCCGACCAAGGTCGAACACGTGTGCCCGTGCGTTCTGCCCAAGTTCTGGCGCGTGGTCGCCCATCCGAGCCTGCTCTCGCCTTGGTTAGTGCACAAAACCTCTTCTCCTCCCTACAAGCTACCGATCTTGTGTGGGGGGCATAGGATTTTGCCTACTGGTTGGAGAGATATGGAGCCCGGAAATCCGGTCTGTCTCCCTGCTCAAACCCGAGGCAAATCCAGGGTTTTGTCGTGTCTAGGGCTCGCGTCCCAATGGCATCTTCTGGCACACGACAGAGGGTTTAGTTATGCACATTTTTGTTAATGGGGTCATTAGGATTTGAGTTAGGGATCAAGGTGAACACGCTTGATCTTTGGCTCAAGGTCTGAAATTCAGAATTCTGAAATTCAGAATTCCCCATTGAGTCCCCACATGAGAAGCTTGATTTGGGGTTTTATTTGAGTTATTTTGGCCAAGCTTTCTCAACCTTTCTTGTTGCTTAATGAATATACTTCAATGTTTATAATTGGCTCAAGCCATGATTTTAAATTTTTCATACCCCTTTCCCCATTTTCTTGAATTTTGCTCATAGGGCTCACTTAGGGTTTTTATTAGGGTTGCAACATTATTACCTTTTTGAAAGACCCATTTGTTTTGATCATGATACTTTTAAGGGTAGGCTTGGTGGATTCTTTATTCTTAAGCCAATTTGATGCTCATGCTTAATTTGGTTCACATACAATGATGGTCCTTGGTTTGGCATTTTGAGAGAAAAACCCTAGGTGATACTAGGGTGTCACAGCCTTCCCCCCTTAAAGGAATCTCGTCCCGAGATTCAGGCCAGAGTCCTCCCAGGGTGAAGCGAAGGGTGAGACTTATAGGAAATGGGTGATTATTGTTATTATTAGAGCAAAACTGCTCTTCGAATGTCATTCTCTTTGCAACTTCAGAAGGAAGCCCTTTTTAAGTTTTATTTCATGATTACTTCATTCTGAATTAAGATCATATTTTTGAAAATTAGATTCGAAGGGCAGGAGGAGGGGTTGGGTGTGATTACGTACCTGCTTCCTTAGGTAGGCAATCGGGGAAGTTGGATCTCAAGAATTCCTCGGTTTTCGTGAAGATGCAGAAGGATTGGTATGGTTCAAGGATAGGTTGTGTGTTCTCGATATCACATCGATCCGGGAACTGATTCTCAAGGAAGCTCATGAGACAACATATTATATACACCCTGGTAGCGAGAAAATGTACCAAGACTTGAAGAAGAGATTCTGGCGGTACGGTATGAAAAGAGAGATAGCAGAGTATGTGGCCAGATGCGACATTTGTCAGAGGATCAAGGCAGAACATCAAAGACCCACAGGTTTGTTGCAGCCGTTGCAGATTCCGGAGTGGAAATGAGATGAGATTGTGATGGACTTTATAGTTGGTCTGCCCCGCACTCGAGCTGGTTATGACTTCATCTGGGTAGTAGTGGACCATTTAACAAAGGCGGCCCCATTTCATACCAGTCAAGACCACCTATAACAGTGCGGTGTTGGCAGAATTATACATGTCTCGAATTGTGTGCTTGCATGGTATTCCAAAGAAGATAATATCGGATAGAGGCACCCAATTTACCTCTCATTTTTGGCAGCTACATGAAGCTTTGGGTACACACTTGAAATTCAGTTTACCTTATCACCCGCAGACAGATGGTCAGACTGAGAGAACCAACTAGATTCTTGAGGATATGTTGAGAGCTTGTGCTTTGCAAGACAAATTAGGTTGGGACAAGAGGCTACCGTATGCAAAATTCTCCTACAACAACAGTTATCAAGCCAACCTGAAGATGTCACCATTCAAAGCAATTTATGGGAGGAATTGCAGAACTCCATTGCATTGGGACCAACCCGGCGAAAGACAGGTATTCGGCCCGGAGATTTTGCTTGAAGCTGAAGAGAATATCAGGATGGTCCGGGAAAATCTGAAGGCAGCACAGTCTAGACAGCGAAGCTATGCTGACACCAGAAGAAGGGAACTCAGTTTTGAAGTGGGAGACTATGTCTACTTGAAAGTGTCACCCATTAGAGGAACCAAAAGGTTTGGAGTCAAAGGCAAGCTAGCCCCTCGCTATATCGGACCATATCAGATTCAAGCAAGACGTGGAGAAGTGACTTATCAACTCAGCGTGCCAGAGAACTTGTCCGCAGTGCATGATGTGTTTCACGTGTCTCAGTTGAAGAAATGATTGCGAATACCAGAAGAGCAGTTGACAACGGAAGACCTTGAAGTTCAAGAGGATCTGACATACATTGAGAAGCCAACGCAGATTCCAGAGACAACAGATCGAGTCACTTGGAGGAACACCATCAGAATGTGCAAAGTCAAATGGGGCCATCACTTAGAAGAAGAAGCAACCTAGGAAAGAGAAGATGATCTGAGAGCCAAGTACCCTGAACTCTTTGCTAGCCAGCCCTGAATCTCGAGGGCGAGATTCTTTTAAGGGGGATAGGTCTATAACACCCTGAATTTGGGAGTATAATATTTCTTTCTTATGATCATCCAAATTCAGGTGTTACTCTTCTCTATCTCTCTTTAGTTTTCTCTCTCTCTTTTTCTTTTTAATTGGAGTTAGTTGTATTAGTGAAGGATTATTTAATTTATTTTGCCCAAAACATATGAGTCATGGAATGTTGTATCATATTGAGCCTAAATATTCTTTGAATTGTTGCACATATTTGATTTGGTTAGAATTTGAAACTTGATTTGAATTTGAATTGAAAACCCTAGAGAAAATAAATAGAAAAGGCAATAGAAATTCCAAGAAAAAGGAAAAGGCCATTTTGGCCCAAACCAGCCCATTTAGCCCAGCCCCCGCGCGCCCCCTGTGCCTGACAGGCGGGCACCGCCTGTCGGCGCAAGCCTGAGCGCTCACTCCCCCTCTCTCTCACTGCCCCGTGGGCCAAAGCTGTCGGCGCCGTCCTCTCGCACGCGCGCCCGCTTCTCTCTCTGTCCCGCCGTCCCCACCTGTCAGCCGTCCTCAACCTTCTGCCCACGATCTTCCCGCCGTGGACGCACCCACGACCGCGCGTTCTCCGGCCACATCCGTGCGCTCGCGCTCCTTTTGAGCCCCACGCCCTGCTCGCCCACGGCCCACCCCTCCTCTCTCATTTGCGCCCTCTGCCCAACTCTCTCGCTCTGCCCACGCAAACAGGGAGCTCCGCCACTGCCCGCCGACGACCACTGCCTGTTCCGTGGCCGCCGTTGCGCCCGTGCCCCGTCCAGCGCCACGGTGAGCTTTGCCTTACTGTCAGCTGCTTGGGACACCCTTCGGTGTACCCTTTCCTTCCCTGCTACGTCCGATCCACGCTCACCGGAGTAGTTTTTGCGCAGCCAGAGCCCCGCCGCCGTCGACCCGAGGCTCCACCGCACCTTCGCAGTCCTCCACGCGCTCGGAGTTCGCACTCAAGGTGAGCAACCCACCCGTGCCCCTAATTTGGTCATCCCCGCTCCGTTGCTTGCGCGATTGCTCGCCGGAGCAATCCAGCGTCGCCGTTAGCCCGCCTTGCCAAGGTCTGCGCCCTCTGGTGCCCTTGCGCCGGCGTGAGGGCCATGGCTGAACCCGCCAGACTGCCCTAATCGCGCACAGGCTAAACCTCGAGCCTCCGGTCCCCTGTCGTGTCCAGCCTGCTCGTCTCCGGCGAACTCTCGCCGCGGAACTGAGCGGCGCCACCGCGTTTAGGTCCGGCCCCCAGCCGTTAGGTCTCGGGTGTCCGTCCGAGATCGGGCGGTTTAGGTTTCATCCGTGTGGATCTGATCGCAGCCCTCCGATATGGATCCGGTCACTCTCCCCTCTCCCCTCACCTGCGCCCCTGCCCCTGGGCCCGGCTGGTTAGCCCGCCCTGGCTCGCTGGCGCCCTGGCCCCGCTTGTCAGCCGCGTCCGCGCGCCCGCACCCGCGTGATCTAATTTGGGTCGTTGATCTCTGATCTGATGGCTGAGGTTACCCCGTACCCCTTCGCGTGTGAGTTTTGCTTAAGAGCCCCCCTGGTTTTAGGAAATCAACCCGTCGTCCTCTGTTTTAGCGCATAGGTCCCTGGTTTCTTTAGAATAGCCCCCTGGACTTTTATTTAATCATAGATTTAGCCTTACTTTCATATTTCAAACTTCAAAACTTGTTTATTTCATATCTTTTTCATATGTACTCCAAATTTAGTGGTTCAAATTGCAAAATGTTCATAGGATTATTCTCTGTTCAAATAAAATATGACCAACTATAATATGTATACTTTAATTTTTACACTTAGAATATAGAATTAAAATATATGTTGATTTATTTATTTAATGAAATAAATAAAAGGAGAATACTAGGAGTAAAGTACATTTAATCTTGTGAGATTAGTGTTATGCATTTCATGGATTCATTTTTTGGTTTAACCTTTAGGCCTTAATGAGATAAATAGAATTAGGGTTGTAATTATGGATAATATTTAAAGGGTAATCAAATTCCTAAATGAGAGTAGTTCATCTTATAATTTTAGTTTTTCTTTGTTTAATCACTACTTAACCTTTTTGAGCTATGTTTCCAACACTTAGAGAGTAATTAATCCCCAACTAGGATTAGTCCATTTTATAACTTGACCTCATTCCCCTGTACTTAATACTATACCTTTTTGAGTTGTGTGGCAATGTTTGTACATGTTTGATGTGATGTTCATTTTTACCTTCCAAATGTATTGAATGCATGCTTGCTTTACTTAGACAACGAGCAGCTCGTGGTTCCTGAGTGTGTTGCCGAAGATCCCTCTGAGCAACAACTTGGTGAAGGCAAGTGTCCTCAGACCTATCATGTCCTACTTTAATTTATAATTCACTGTCCCGCATTACATTATTGAAAACTTAAGAAGTGACTAGTCTGTATTTACCTTATCCTTGTTTACCTTTTTGGGTTAATCAAGGTTAGCTTATGCTACTGCTTCAACTTAATCAATGAACATGATGTGATCTGTTATGATACGATGATGTTACCTCGATGAGGTTCTTGTGATTACTTTAGGGGGCTCAGGCTGTTTCCTGAGTGCCTCTCCGTAAGGACCTGTTTGGGGAGTGACAACCCGAGATAACAGTGCAACCATGAGGGTGGAATGGGACACCCTTAGCTGATTAATTAGAGGAACCAGATGAATAGTTGGCTTCGCCGTAGGGCCATCAATGGGGTCCAGGCAAAGTACTTGCTCTGCCGAGGCTGGTTGCAGAGGTTCTTTGGTTTGGTTTTGTTAGTCACCCTTACTTTGGGGAGATGTACTGTGTTTATCAAACTGGAGAAACCTAACGGGCGACTATGGCCTCTGGGAAATCTTTGTAAAGGCTACGTGGTGAGACCCTGCTAGGTCACCTTAGTAGTGATCAATGGGGAGGCTAGAACCCCGAGCAGAACGGGAATCACGGCTTGTGGGTAAAGTGTGCAACCTCTGCAGAGTGTTAGAAACTGGTATATTAGCCGTGCTCACGGTTAAGAGCAGCGTTGGGATCCTCTTTGATTAGAAGAACTTTGATTACTTTTATGATGATGATTAGCAATGATGGTTATAAATCTGATTTCTGGTATTTCCTCTTGGAGGGAGTACTTCTGGGTAATAACTAGGTCTATTACTAAAATTTTGCTCTATTTATATAATAAAACTTGACCAAATAAAAGCAACTGCTTAACCTTAACTCCACATACAGCTAGTCCACTTTAGCCAAACAGGACATTTGCTGAGTACGTTGATGTGTACTCACCCTTGCTTTACAAACCACCCCCACCCCAGGTTGTCCCCACTATACTCAGTGCTCAGGAGGTGAAGCTGGTAACATGGAGGACTTTGAGGAGTTCCAGGACTACGATGAGTTCTAGTTTACTTTAGTGGCAAACCCCTAGTCAGCTGCCTGTGTAGGCTTATCGTTACTCCGCACTTTGATATTATTGTTGAACCCTATGACTATGTATTAGACTATATGGATGTCTCAGACATCTTGATGTAATTAAGTACCTTTCCGTTATTTAATTCGAGCATTGTGTGATGATGTCCAATTATGTAAACACTGTGTACATGAGTTCTGATCCTGGCACGTACATGGTTCGTATTCGGTTTACCTTCCAAAACCGGGTGTGACACTATGAGTTTGGCTAAGAAAGTGAAAGGTGAATCAATAGCTCTCAAAGCTAAAGCTTCCAAGGCAATTGAAAAGAAAGAAAGTGAAGATGAAGAAAATGGAAGTGAAAGTGATGAGAGTTGGCTCTCTTTGTGATGAAATTCAACAAATTCATGAGGAAGAAGAAGGGTCAACCTAGAAGGGGCCAAACATCAAGAAGAAATGCTTTTAATGATAGAAAATGTTTTGAGTGCGGGAAACCCGGTCACATTGCCATGAATTGTCCAAGCAAGAAGAACAAGGGCAAGGATGGAGATGATAAAAAAGAAGAAGAAGTTCTATCACAAGAAGGATGGCAAAACCTATCTAGTTGAATGGGATTCGGATGCTAGCTCGGATGATGATGATAATTCCTCATCCAAACTAAATGTCAGAATCGCTATTAAGGAGGCTCCTTCACTTCTCTCATCTCCTCATTGTCTCATGGCAAAAGGTGATGCTAAGGTAAAAATCATAACCAATTTAAATGTTCTAGATGATGATATTGATGATGATGGATATTCATATGATGATCTTGTTAGAATGTTTGGTGAGGCCGATGACTACATGCACAAAGAAAAAGAAAAATTTAGGACCTTGAAGAAATTATACAAAAACCTTCAAGTGTCTTTTGAGTAGCTCAAGACCTCCCACAACAATCTAAAAGAGAGTTGTGAGAAGCTTGTGGAGGCTCAAAACTCATCTCTTGTGCATGAAGTTGTGGTGGTCACCGAGGATGTTGGAATCACTTGTGACTTTCTTGATAGTTCTACAAGTGAACCACAACCTACTAGTTTTATTTGTGATAAATGCAAAATCTCTCTTGTGAATGATAATTTTGGTTTTGATGAATCACAAATAATTGGTTAGAATGAAGCCTTGGCAGGGAAAGTAAATGCTCTAACTCATGACTTAGAAAAGGCCTATGGTGGAAAGGCTAAGTTGGATTTTATATTGGGAAGACAACGGTGCTCACTAATCATGAGGGTCATGGGTATGTTCCTAAGAAAGGAAAGAATGCCTTTGTGAAGCAAAAGACCATGTTTGTGAAAGAATGTGACAAAGTGTGTCACAAGTGTCACAAGAAGGGACATGTCAAGAAGAATTGTCTCAAATCCAATAATGTATCCTCATCTTGTTTTGATCATTGCTATGTTCTTTCACATAATGCAAAAGGTGTTCATGCTAAGTTTGTTGGCACTTCAATTGTTGGTACCAAAAAGAAAGCCATTTGGGTGCCAAAGACCTTGGTCACTAACATCCAAGGACCCAAACAAATTTGGGTACCTAAAAGAGATTGATTTCCTTTTGTAGGTAAATTACAAGGCGGAGGAAATCATTGGGTGTTGGATAGTGGTTGTACTCAACATATGACCGGGGATATGAGGATGTTCACCCAAATGAGTTAGGAAGGTTGTTCAAATTATGATAGCATCACTTTTGGAGATAACCGCAATGGAAAGGTTTAAGGTTTGGGTAAAATTGCTATTTTAAATGACCATTCCATATCAAATGTACTTTTAGTTGAATCTCTAAACTTCAATTTTCTATCTGTAGCTCAACTATGTGTAGACCCAAGAGTTCTAGTATTATGATGAGTTTCTGTGATCAACAAGTCGACTACAGAGAGTCTACTGGTGGATTGACATATGATATCGTGGTTATATAACAAATGCTTGGTTACAATATTAATAAATCATGTGTTTTGGTATAATCTGCTGCATGAAGTAGCTATATATGTGATTCTCGATCCGATTGCATTTACAGTGGACATTCGGTTTTGTCGAAAAAACCAGGTGTGAGATCATATGTGATGTTTTGGCATCATTGATGCAAATGTATTGATCACTCGTAAATATATGATGACTGTAAATTTAGTTTGTAGGTATACAAGTGGCGTCTAACAGAAAAAAATACCTCAATAGAAACTCATGAACATATGCAAGGACATGTGCAGGTTTATCAGGAGAGAAATAATTCACTTTAAAGGAAAATACAATTATAATACCTCTATATTAGCTCAACGAATGTAACGAGATTTTGTAGATTTTTCTTGGCTAGAATTAAATAAAAAATGGTTATTAGATAAGAACTTATGAGTTGAAAACTTTGCTGTATATACTTCGTTTGATGCTTATGGTAGAACGAAGTAAATATTGTTTTTGTCATGCATGGAAACATAATTGCTTGTGATGTATGTTTGGTTTATTCGAATTTTAAATGGAATTGCCTCCTCTGGCGGAAAATATGTGGCAATAATTTTTTTAAAGATAACTATTTAGCGGTTATGCAACTAAATTACCTCTAGAAACCAATTTCCAGAGGCAAACTGCGAACACATTCTTCATCTCGATTGAAGTGAAGCGATCAAATTCAGTTTTTAGCCGCAAAATTTGATTGACTCTCTCACCCCCTCTGATGATCTCACCGGTCCTTTACAAACCTTTAAATAATATGCCAGTGTAAAAGAACTTATATCAGTGGTTGGCTTAAACCAACCACCTCTAAAAATGCTTTTACACTGGCGCTAGTGCAAATATATTTTACCCCTGGTGGCTGGCTTAAACAAGTCCCAAGTGTATAAATAGGTTAACACTGCCACAGTTTAAGAAGGCACCTGTGAAGTTCGTGAATTTCATGATCTTATGCGAGTGAAAATAGGCGTAGTAGGACCAACAGTACAAAGCTTCGTTATACTAGAATGCTGTTTAAACAATTTGTGATGGCTAGAAATTAGCAATTCCGAGTATATGTATTAACTATGATCAGTATTTCTTTTGATTGTTTTTGTTACCTTTCATGTACAATTCCGAGTTTCCCCCCTTAATTTCCACTCTTCTCTACCTCGTTTTACCGACAAGATGAATGAATTTACAAGGGCATCTATGTTTCATATCCCCCACAAAAAATGGGAATGAAATTGGACCCCTGTATCAATCAATCTACAACCCAATGGCTTGCACTAACTCACCAACTTGGATTGCGGCCATTTGCCATCTCCAAGTATCAAAACTGTGTTGAAGCACAAACTTCATTGCCTTGCTCAAAACATGCTCCCCGTCGTTTTTCACCACTGCAACCTTGTTAGGGCACTTGAGCAACCCTATATAGGCCTCTAGGTCATGCACACAAGCAGGATCTCTCGCCTTGAAGAAATCCAGGGCAAGCTCGACACCGACATGCGTGTAACAGGCACAGCTCCATGGAAGCTCCAACCTGCCGGCCCCGAAGAAGTTCTCGTTCAAGAAGATGCCGGGCAACTTGGTGATAGGGTCATTGACATTTACCACCCTTAGCACCTTCACCCCGAGCTCATCACACCGATTCTTGAACCCAGTGTTGCCAACCCTCGGGCCAGCAAAGGAGTAGACGGTGATCGGCACGGTGTCGCCGCAACCGTCGCAGTTGAGACCGAGCTCGGCAAGGTCGTAGCCCAAGAGGAGGGCGAGGGAGCTGCCCATGCTGTGGCCGGCCAGCGTGATGCTCATCTCCTCGTGTTTGTATTTGCTGATGAGGCGAGTGACCTCGGAAAGCAGCTGGTTTCGGCAGCTGCCGTAGGTGAAGCGGCAGGTGGCGTCGTCGGAGGTGTAGACGGAGAGGAAGCCCGACTCGACCTTCACGTCGGGGCGCGGGTCCGCCGGATCGAACCTGGCCTGCTCGAGGGAGCTCATCATGTTGGCCACCCACTCGGAACCGGTGACCGTGCCGCGGAAGGAGACGACGACGTCGCGGCGCCCGAGCCGGCGCGCCGTCTCGTCGGACGCGACCGCCACGTACCCGATCCACCGGCTCGGGCACGGCCCGGCCGCGCCGGGGAGCGCGATGTCCGGCGCGGCGTAGATGTACCTGGTGACGTCGTACCCGGCGCCGGCCATGCCGACGGCCTCGAGCATCCTGGCCTTGCCGTACTTGCAGTTGAGGTAGCGCTTGGAGCACGCGTCGAGGTCGAACGCCTTGTACGTGGCGGCTACGAGCTCGCCGTACCGGACGATCTCGGCGCGGAGGAGCGGGTGCAGCGGCTCCACCAGGCCGGCCCAGTCGCGGGCGCCCTGAATCTCCCGCCACATGCTCGCCAGCGTCGCCGTCGTCTCCTCGTTCTGCTTCTTCGCCACTCTCTCGGTCATGACGACGACCGGCGGCGCTGCCGGCGTCGTCGTGTGTCTGATGTTCAGCGCGATGGTCGGAGCCGACAGCCGTGTGGTCTGCGGAGCGAATGTGGAGGGCGGCGTGGCCACCGCCGCCGCCGCGGTGGAGGCATTGCCCCGCTGCTGCTGGGGTTTCGCGCATAGGCCAGAAGAAGGCTGAGGTACCGGGAGGTGTACCGCCATTGCTAGCTGCTGCTGATCGATCGATAGGGTGCAGCTTCTCTGGTTCTGCAGCAGCTGCACACGGTTGATTTGTTGTGAGCTCTGGGAGAGAGATCCAAATAAGGAGAGACGACGACGTCAGAGAGCGAGGTCGGAGTTTGGCAGTTAGAGCTGGAGGTGAAGGAGGCTCCCGAGCCTTTATATGGGAGAGGAGGGGACCGACAACGGGTGTGTGTGTGTGTATCCGTTTTCTCGCGAGACGTGTTGGCTAATTGGAAAGCGAGAGAACAAAGCACATCTTGCACGTTTGCGCCCGGGGATTTGACCGGAGGTGGAGCAGCGTGGAACTGGTGCCCTCTCCTTTCCTTTTTCACTCTATTTTTTCCTTCAGATTTGCATTTAGGTCCATGAACTCTGACCATTTAAAGCTCAAGCTTTAATGTGTTTTGTTTTCTCAAACAATTGACTTGGAGCAGTACTATTGTTCGTAAGGAATAAAATTGTAGCGAAATGCACATTTTCTAGATTTTGCCAACGCGTACAAACTTGCTTCATTTTTATTCAATTCACGAACGCTCCTCCTTATTCCCGTTTTCCAAATTATAAGATATATACACTATACATACATGTATTGTTGACATTTGATTTTAATCCCCTGAAAGTATTACAAATCAAGGCAACATAGTGAAATTGAGCTTCATTTTCACCATGTTGTTCTATCATCTCCAGAGAGAAGCTTGATACGCAAGGAAAAGATGAAGGGATAGATAAACAAATGAAGTATTTAAAACAGAAACATAAATGATGTTGAACCAAGGTACACTCAACAATCATACAATTTAAATATATAGAGAACAATGTTATGTAAGGTTTCCTCTTTCTTTATTAATCAAAGGTCTACATAAGTACCTTATAATAAGGAGAAAGAGAGAAAGATACAACTTCGTATGAAGAGCAGTGGGCCTGATTCCAATTGAGGAAAGGAAAAAATCATGTAACTAATGCATGCCACTGTTCATCTATTTATAGTCGCAGAGTACAACTTTAGCGAATTTACAACTCTGTCCTATAACATATACATTTAAACTATCATACATACCGATGACAATGTTGTCCTTTCCTTCTCACGTCCTGAACTTTTGGGCTTCGAAAGTTTCTTGTGATTTTATTTAGCTTCATGGAGTATGCGTACATAGTGTTTGCCCGAAGCTTCTTCTCCTTAGAGTTCATGTGCGTCGGTAGATTTGGCCGAAGCTTACCTTCGACATTAGCCCCACAACATATAGAACAAGGTAGACAACAATTATTGAGTTCGTGGTTTGAGGACCTTCGATAGAAGAAGGCCTCCAACATCTATTAAAACTATGTATTTAGAAAAGCCAAAATATCTTATAGTACAAAAGAGAGAGTACAAATTGTATGTTGCCAAAACAAGAAAAACCATAATATATTTTTTATTGTGTGTTTACTTTTGGTTTAAGGACGTGTTTGGCAAGGCTCTGCTCCACTCTAGAGCAGCTCTATTTCAAAACTCTGGGTGGAGCAGCTCTGCTCTAGAGAGTTTTGATTGGTTTCTCGTAACCAGTGGCGGATAAATAACTCCAGACTCCATGTTTAGGTTGTTTTTTTAGAAATTTCAGAGCAGCAGCAAAACAGGTACTCAAAAAATTTGTACCGTGGCTCTGAAAACTCTATAGAATTTGCAACTCTTAAGCTATGGTGTTTGGCAGGCTCTAGCCAGATCCTGCTTGGAGTTTTGTTCCAAAGCCATGCCAAACACGCCTAAATGTAAATCACTGCCTTCGACAATATTAAAAAAAATTAAAGAATTAAATTTTGTACATTTTTCTTGAATTGTAACCTCTAGAAACTTTATAGAAACTTTAGCAGTTACATATGAGTACACGTTTGGAATAAATTTAATGTAAAAAAAGACATACATGTTTCATATTTTATATATATGTAAGCCATGGGAATTAAGTTTGTAATTAACACACGGATAACACACCATTGTAAGAATAAAGTGTGGATGACATATCTTCTCACTCTCTAGCTCATCAGAATACAATATCATCTCCATAGAATAAAGCGTTCAGTGTGTCATTCACCACCACTTTTGCATTGGCTGCTTTCGAATGCAGCTCTATCCAATCTACGTGAAACCGTGTACCAAGGGACAAGGGTGTTTGTTAAGAACCATGGACGGTGAGCTCCAACTGCTCACGCCTATCCAAGTATCCATTCAGCAAGATCACTTTCAGAAAGAACAAAAGTGTGATCAGAATGTTGTGTAAACTGCCTCCAACTTTGGAATCCGAGGACAAAAAAAGAAAGAAGAAGTGGAAGCCGTCCTGGTTCAGAAACTACTGGTACGTAAATTGCAGATACGCCAGGGACCCATGTGAGAATACCTGCGCGTGGTCGGTAGGGGCCTTTCCGTTGCTCCACGTTGCGGTTGCTCTAGGCCGGCGCGGTAGTAGCCCAGGCCCAGGCCCGCCCAACGGTGCCGTGAGTGAGTGAGGCAGGCGCCGGGGCCCACAACGCGACGACGAAAGGAGCGACGTCATCTGAAGCACCAATAATAATTATACCCCCGCTCGTGCTGCAGGCCGCGCAGCTGTTACTCGGTACGCGGCACCACACGGCCACAACGCGAGGACAGCGCGCGCGCGCGCGCGGCCGTGCCGTACGCGACCGCCGAAATCGTGGTCGCCGGAGTGCACTGGCGCGGGCGTGTTCCTATTTTATTTTCCGGAACCTTTTCTTGCCGTCACTATGAGTGTGTTTGACCGGCCGCGCCGAATAACATAAATTGTTAGTATTATATATATACACCATTATACACTGTTATTGAATATTATCCCTGAAGATGAATACGATGCAATATTGATCGATGTTTTTTTGTTGTTTTTTAAAGAAGTTGTAAACAGGGCTGGAAACGAGCCGAGTTCGGCTCGGCTCGGTGCAGCTTGGTGGCTGACCGAGCTTGGCTTGGCTCGCGAGCCACACCTGATATATATAATTGCATTATATAGTAAATTATTAGTATATGAATATAAAATATATAGATATCATTCATCATTATGAGTAATCTAAATTATTAATTGTCATATATCTATTATTAAATGCTAAGGAACAAACTGATTATCTATAAAATTAGCCAATATCCATCATTATTCTATATATTAAGTAATTTGGTGAAGCTTGCGAGCCGGAACGAGCCGGCTCGGGTCGCCTCGCTACCACAACGAGCCCAAAAGACTGGCTCGGGTCGCGAGCCGCTCTGAGCTCGAGCCGGCTCGCGAGCCTCAAGCTTATTTTCCAGCCCTAGTTGTAAAGATCCGAAGGCAGGTTCTTTTGTCTCTAAGGGCTGATTTGGTGACCGGGGATCCCGAGGGGAAGAAATCATCTTGCTATTCAAAATTGAATTGCAAGGGAATTCCTCTCCCATGGATCCCCTAGGGATCCCTAATCACCAAATCAGCTCTAAAGGGTAGATAAGTTGTGTTGGAATTAGGCCCACTAGTGTGTGGCCCAATTCAATAAGGAAGACAAGTTCTTTTCTCTCTAAAACAATGCTTTGCACGGTTATATGCATGATATGCTGGTCATAGTTTTACGGTGACATAAAAAACCGGTAGCGATAAGTTATAACCACCAGAAAGCACCATTTACTTCAAAAAAAATGTTATCGTTATTTGTTATTAGGGCCGACTGTCGTGCAAGCATACCTTAGGTGCAACCGTGCAAGTAAACCTTCTGGTCCGTTAGATCATAATCTAATTGTATGTCGAATTTAACACGTATACCATTTCACCACCAACCTGTGTAACATTATAGAAAACCCTAACAAACTATGGTTGACCATGATCTAAAGAACTAAAATACTTGTTTGCATGCTTATGTCTAAGGTCTGCTTGTATAACAGTCGTTGTCTTGTTATTGGTAACAATCGATAACTGACAGTGAAAATAGTGATACTATTCATTTTGTTGCAGTTGAGTTTAGACTATGGGCCTCATATTTTTTTTTTCTATCTAGGCTCACTCTCTTTTCATCAAGCTTCTCTAGCTCCGGATGGCCTCTGTGAAATCAACAGGATCCTCTGCCGTAAAATCTACGGACTTAGGCTGTCTCCAGCAGGAGACTGTAAAGGATCCTGTACTCTAAATGTAGAGGATGGTCAGGTCCTTTATCCCTCCAGCAAGAAACTCTAAAGCGTCCTCTAAAATTTAGAGGATGGCATGCGTCCCCTATATGTAGAGAGTGCTCTATACACTGTACACCTTTTTGTGTCTGTACGCTCACATGGTGACGAGTAGTAAAAAATAATATAGAATGTCAAATCTAGTACACTGTTGATATAGAGGATGGAATTTAGAGGATATTGCTGGAGATGAAGAAGATATAGAGTACAAAATCTTTTAGAGAGTGTTGTAAAGGACAAAGAATATTTTTTTAGGGGATCAAATTTAGGGGACGTTGCTGGAGACAATTTTAGCCACCATCAACCGGCTAATACGTGGGTCCGCCCCCGGTCTAGCCTCGCCTGGCAGCGGCGGGGCGTCACAGGATAGGAGCCGCTCGCCTGCGAAGTGGCTCCCCGTCCCCGGCCCAGGGCGGCAGCGCAAGCCCAAGCGCAAGGACAAACGTTGTGTCATTGCTCATGTCACTATACGATAATTATTCTGAAAGTTTTGGCACCATGTGATAGGCAGCTAATGTATTCAAATTGATTATAGGTCCTTCATTACATGACTCAACAAACCAGAATACTCTTTTGGTCGCTGGCTCCACAATATGCATTTAGGGGGGCGTTTGGCAAAACTCACAGCTTCACTCCCAACAAGAATCACTCATGCGCAGTCAAATAGCAAAAAAAAAAAAACTGCTCCACTAGGGCTGGGCATTCGGTCTATTAGGAAATTCGGTTCGGTCTATTCGGGTTCGTGAAATTTTGGGTTCTGAAAAATGAGAACGAAATTTTCAAAATAATTTTAGGAACAGAATCCAAATAGACTCATAATTTCGGTTCGGTCTATTCGGTCCACCGAATAGACTCGAACAGTAGAGAGGCTAGTATCTTTTGTTAAAATATATACACTGATTAATTAATTGGAAGTACTATTATTACAACAAGTGACTATAAAAAACAGCATACATAGATATATATACTATTAAGATGATATCATTATTTTTGGTTAATAAGTTCATAAATCATATAATAATATCATCACATATTCAGAGCTTTTTTATATTTCGGGTTATTCGGTCTATTCGGGTTTTAAAGGTTAGGAACCGAACCCGAACCCATACCCGAAATATAACATATTTAGGAACCGAACCCGAACCCGAAAACCCGAATAGACCAACAATTCAGTCTATTCGGGTTCGGTTCGGGTTCGGGTTCGATTTTCGGTTTTAAAATGCCCACCCCTATGCTCCACGGTGGGAGGAGAGTGAATCACTCTCTATTTTGTACTAGAAGGTGAGAGCAAAAAACTCGTTTCTCCCCACGCCCAACCTACTCCCTACTCTCCAACCCTTCAAGAATCATTTTACAGATTGTCAAACGATTTTCGTCAAATAGATTTATTTTTACTAAAGAATCACTCAGAATCACTCTATTAGATAATCAACTCTCGGAACTAGAGAATCATGAAGCAAAGCTCTACCAAACGAGCCCTAAATATTTTTGCTATTTTTTGTATTTTTTGCGATTCTTAATTTGCCGAGTGCGTTTTGACACTCGCCAAAGTCTTTGTTGCATAGAGAAGCGTGCACGTGGTAGGGGTGTTCTTTATACACATGATAGAAAGGAGATGTGCTGTAGCTAGCACGTTGCATCTAAGATGGATGACCATGATTCAATATGTGCACGCATACTAAAGGTCCATATGTATCTATATGCTCTCATCCTACTACTTTATGTAGGATCATTTCAATAGCATTTATTGACATCGATTAGGATTACACATCGGCAATAATGTGCCTAAAGTGACAAACAACATAGATTATAGGACGTAGATGGCTAAAGTGGGGTGAATAGCATATAAAAAATTTCTACAAAACCACAATACATACTAAAGAAAAAAAAGATTAGTATCACCCAAGAAAGCACCTATACAATTTGATTAGCTAGTATAAATAATCACAACACACAAGCTACCAACTACAATACGCATCTCAAGCTAGCTAAATGTCAGCACACTGCCATGTGGTGACATGTGGGCCCTTGAAAGGTGGCATGTGGGGATATTTTCTGCTATAAAATGGAGAAGTTGCGCAAACAATAGGCATCAAGGAATTATTCTGAAGACATCCATTTCATACTGTGTTTCTACCTCTTTAGTCTCTTCCTCCTATCTTCTAGAGTTCTACTTCTCCATATTAATCGTTAGCTCGCTGCAACTTTCCTTTCCCATGGTCCTGTACTAAGATCATAATTGAATCCAATTATATAGTGTTTGGTTGAGAGGTGCTGTTAACAAGTGGTATCAGAGCATTTGATTCTCGGCTTCAAGTTGCCAACACCATGACTCTCGACATCAAGCTCATCCTCAACGAGTTCAATCGGATGTTCGACGCGGCCGAGGCTTAACTCGACTGGTGCTTCGCTAGGCTATTGTTGCCGCAAGGTGAGGAGGTGGACGAGCCGTTCCACGACGTGGCGAGCCCTCCGTCGCATCCTCCCGTCGTCTACGAGCCGTACCACGATGAGGCCATGGCAGGAGCCGATGCCAGTGCACTTGCTGGCCGTCGCGGCGAGCGGCCCACACGCAGACGCAATTCCTCCTTCGACGATAGATCCGAGTAATCCTACCTCACGCCCACCCGTGAGGCCACCAATAGGGCCACTGTGCCCGATGACAGGTTGATGCCGTCCGTCGACCACCGTCGGCGCCAAACACTGGATGAAGAAGGAGGTGTCGAGCAGGAATCGGGCGGTGTCGTTGTTGATGAGGTGGAGGCCATGGCGGCGCACGAACTTCCTAGAGACGGGACCAGAGGTTGCAACAAAGCAGCCATGGCGCCTATGTCGATCCATTTCGTCCCTAGTGATGATGGGTTTAGATGAAGCATGCATGGGGTTTGCAGCTACTAACGGTGGCGAGCTCGTCGCTGGCGGACATGATGGTGGAGCACCCTGCTCCGTGACTGTCAGAGTTTCTGCTGGACGCGTGTGAGTTCATGTTCGACCGTGCATTCGTTCTGCGGATGGAGCTCCTCCCCTTGGGTATCCTCAAGGGGCGGGTGGTCGCCGACTTCCTTTTCCCCTACATCCGCTGCTTCGTGGCACGGTTCCGGTAGGACGAGCGCCAGGCGATCTGCAAGCGCGCCATGCAGCACCAGCTATCTCAAGCATAGAGGAGGATGTACCCTTCGACATGCCCACCAAGTGTTTGATGTGGTCATTAACTGTGGTGCCTACTACGCCCACAACATGACCTCTTCACTAAAGACCAACAGAAAGAGGGGTGGATTCATCGCCTCCATCGTCAAGGGTCACGGCGGCTCGCTATTCCGCGAGAAGCTGATCGAGGGCGTTGGTACCCACTTCATCATCATCGTCGACGCGTCCAAGCTCGTGTCGCGTCTCGGCTGCATGGGCATCAACCCTGTCGAGGTCATTCCCTTTGGCGTGCTCCACATGCTGGGCCTCATTCATGGCCACTTCGACGGCTTGCCTAGATTGCACGCCAGGCTGAGGTCTGTTCCCACCGCCGCTGCCAAGGAGGAAGAAGACTCAGAACAATCCTCTGTCACTAATAATGGCAGCTACATCGTCGAGATGTTCTTCGAGGACGACATCCACGGCGACCTACGCGACATCAGTGACCGTCTGCTTCAGATCACCAGCATCGTAGAACAAGGCATGTTCCTGAGCTACTTTTCCCACGTCGAAGAAGGTGGATATGCGAGGGAGAAGGTGCAGCTGACCGAGGGTGTGAGCCGGCACCTCTATGTCACTCGCACACATTTCTTGGGAATGCATTCTAGTGAGTTGGAGAGAGGTCTAGTGCATTGCATCTAGTTGTTGATCCTTGAGACACTAGAAAGTTCATCAAGCAATCGTCATTGGCTTGTTACTTTTGAAGGTTGTCACCTCCTAGATGACTTGGTGAAGGATCCCCATTGAGCTCTCCAAGAAGATTGTGAAGAATCCACAATGGAAGATTGTGAGAGGGCTTGTGCTTTCCTCATCGGAGCGGTGAAAAGCAATTCTAGTGGAATCGAGTACAAGTGATTCTTTGACCTTCTGGCTCAAGAGAACAAGTGGAGTCTCAATAAAGGAGCGGTTGAGTGCATTGGATCCATCTCAACATGGATTAGGGGTGACAGGCAAGTCACCAAAACCACGGTAAAAAAATATGGTATCTTATGTGTTGATTACATTGTTTCTTAGCTATTAGTTGTGTTTGATTTGTGTAATCTTTCATTACTAGTGTCGGTACCCTGAATCAGGGGTACCCTCTACTACAGTATAAAGACGTTGTACACGTACGACGTCTCCTGGCCACACGGAGAACGGCACCTGACCCCACCACATGGGCAGGTCTTGGGGCACCATGTGACAAGGAGAGATAATACACCCCAAGATGCATCATTGGGTCCGGACCTCCCCAGAGGAACACCGAACCCTTGTACGCACAGCAAAGTCCCGGGACGGGGAGAACCCCGGCATGAGTAAGGGTCCGGTGCTGGCACGTGTCCAGGCCTTGCCCTGCGCTCCCCGCTCAGGCGGAGACCCGCTGCTGCCACGTGGCTTGTGGCCCGTGACATAAGCCAACGGGCGGGGCCTGACGTGAGGCCTCTAAAGCCGCACGGTCTCTGCATTTATTGCGGAGAGGACGCGCCGCCTGCCGCCATGCTGACAGACGATGTGCCCTCTCTGCATTTAATGCGTCCTGTCCACTCCGCTGGCAGACGGCGCGCCTGTCCAGTCTGTTGTCAAACAGTGTGCCCGTGCCATACGGTGCACTGTGCTCACCATCCCTTATGCAAGAAGCTTCCCCTGCACGCCGAGGATACGCAGATCTCGGATGTCAGGGTGCGATAAGATTGCTCCAGCAACGAACATTTGTAGCTCCAAGTGCTATATCCATTATGTCCCTGGGCCCACATGTCGGGGCTCAGTACCTTTATGCATAACCTCCTTCAGACTCTCAAGCTTCCACAGCAATCCAATACACAGTGGAGTAGGGTATTACGCTCCGGCGACCCGAACCACACTCTAAAACTCTCGCGTGTTCATGTGTTTCATGTCCGCTTAGCAGGATAGGCAAAACGCTTAAGCCCCTTCCTCATCTTAGGATTTAGGGCGGGTGCACTCCGCCACCCCGCCGGAGAATTCTCTCTCCGACATTTGGCGCGCCAGGTAGGGGCTAGGCTTTAGGTTTTTGCTTGCATCCTCGCTCAGCATGATGGTGCAAATCATTGAGCACCACGCAGAGACATCCACGGACTTCCTGGTGGAGGAAGAAGTTGTTTCTTCCACGCCACAGGTCTCCGACCGCCCAGTGCCGGGCATTGCTGCTGTGCACGCTGCACGGCAGCATACAACAGCGTAGACATCCCGGACTCTGTCAAGAACGGCCCCAGGAGCATTGTCAGCAGCAAGGGAGTTGCTGCGTCACCCTCCAAGCTCCACGGCCTCACCAGGGGCCATTAAGTAGTGGCGGGACGACGTCGACCGACTGCTCGGCATGGCGCATTCTACCTCGACCAGGTCGAGGTCACGGTCATCCCGGCGCCAACATGAGGCGTTGGCGTCTATGCGCTCACCCTCAGTAAGGGGCACACAGACCAATGACCTCCAGGCCGAACTCAACTGCTGGCGCGTGGGAGAGGATGCCCGGATCTCTTTGGAAAGGGCGCGCGAGCGCCGCTGAAACATCGAGGGCCCCAACCTCGATCAAGACTTCGCTTCGGTAGCACCGCAGACACCAATGGGCACTCGGTCCCCAACGGCTGTCCCCTTGGCCGGCGTGGGCTGCGCCACTCTCGCAGATCATCTCCGCGCGGCCTCATGGCCATCCAAGTTCCGGCCACACCTGCCAGAAAAGTACGACAGAACGTCAAATCCGTCGGAGTTCCTGCAGGTGTATGTCACCGCTATCACAGCGGCCGGTGGGAACACCGCTGTGATGGCAACATATTTTCATGTTGCCTTGTCTGGTCCTGCCCGGACTTGGCTCATGAACCTCGTCCCAGGGTCAGTCTACTCCTGGGAAGAGCTCTGCGCAAGGTTTGTTGCGAACTTCGCCAGTGCTTACCAGCAGCACGGTGTGGAGGCCCACCTCCATGCAGTAAGGCAGGAGCCCGGGGAGACCCTCTAGACGGTCATCTCCCGCTTCACTAAGGTGCGAGGTACTATACCTCGCATTTCCGATGCTTCCATCATCACGACCTTCCGTCAGGGAGTACGTGATGAGAAAATGTTGGAGAAGTTGGCCACGCATGATGTGGAGACTGTCGGTGTTTTGGGTCCGACCGCACACCCGGGGTTGCCCCTCAAGGTGTTTTTAGGAGTAGGACGGTGTCGACAACTGTAGCAAAATGGTTCGTGCCGATTGCACGAGGGACAGTGAACAAGGTTTACAGGTTCGGGCCGCTTAGAGATGCGTAACACCCTACGTCCTGGTGAGTATGCTTGGAGGACAAGGTTACAAAAGAGCTCTCTGGATTGAGAATGCAGAGAGTTGATGTGGGCGGCTAAGTAATAGTGTCGATCGTTCTGAAGGGGTGCCCCTAGGCCTTATATACTCGACCGTGGGGCAATACATGTGGATATGATAACAACGAGTAGCTAAAAGATAGTGAACTGCTTGAGTTTATCTCCATGTAGTTCTGCCGACTTATCCTCGCATGGCTCCGTTGCATGGGGGCTCCAGCGCGGGAAAGTCGGATCTCTGTTGCGGTCACTCGCTCGACATTGTGGGTCGTCCGGGTTTGCACCAATCCGGCCTCATGTCGATCTGCTCTGCTGGTTGTCTCTCCCCAGGCCCACGAAAGAATGACCTTACGATTTATTGGGCCCTTGGGCCTTTCGTGAGGTCTTTTACTCTTTTAGTGGACCCGGGGGATATCTATCCCCCACAAGCCCCCGATCTTTGGGTTAATTTAGAGGTAATCAGCCCAAAGATCCCAGGTCCAGCTTGCAGGTGATTTGAAGAAAATGACTTCCTGTTGTCTTCTCCTGCTTTGATCACTCGTAGACCGAAGCCTAGTTTCGTGCTTGTGCCTTAGAAGTCGGCATCTCAATTTGTAGGATTCTGAACTTCATTGGGTGCACCGGAGGTGCACCCAATGGGTGTAGCCCCCGAGCTTCGAGTAGATTTTTAGAAAATAATCTGCTCGAAGGTCTTCCCCAGAAATTATTTCCATTAGTGCTCCTGCGTTTTGGTTGAGGGTTGGCCTTTTAATCTTGTCCCACGCCTTAGAAGTCGGCACTATCTTGGCTTGGAATGATAATCCATGGGGTGCACCGGAGGTGCACCCAATGGGTGTAGCCCCCGACCTTCAAATGGATTTTTGAGGATAATCCGTTCGAAGGTCTTCCTTTTGTGTCTCTTTGCTGAAAATTATCCTTTCTGTTTGTAGAAATTGGCATGAAGCTATTTGCATTATGCTTTGGAGGTCAGCATTATGTCATCAATATTTTGCTTCAGAGGTTAGCATATATTTTGTCTTTAGCAGCCGAGTTCGCAATCCATCCATATCTTGCTAGGTAGTGCAATTTATTTGCTCTGCGACTGATTGGACGTTTGATGGACGTTCTCTGTCTAGTCTTCACGTCGCTTCTGTCGGCCATATTTTGTACTTCACTGGCTATATTTGGCTTTCCTCTGATCCTTACTGATATCTCATTTTTGTCTTGAGGTATTCACTTCGTGCCCTGCACAGATGTGACCGTTTTGAAAAATATACTGATAATTCCTGGGCGTCCCCCCCAATGGGTGTGGGCAAGGGACGGCTTGGTACGCTGAGTGTTTTAGCTAGCTGCTTCTGAGTAGTAATGTGATGTGACGGCGAGTGTAATCATATCCTCCGCGCTGTTGACTGGAGTCCCAATGGGTGTTGTGTTGCGTGAAACGGCGTCAGCCGCCTGACGTGTCTTCAGACGGGTTGAAGTGCTTATTGAATGCTTTGCGACTGTTCAGTGACCGCGGTTGGAGGTGAGCGGTTGCCTTCTCCTTCTATAAATAACGCTGTTGTCTCTCTGGCTTTTTCACATCTTTCGTTGTTCTCTGTTGCTTCCCTTTCTTCTCTCCCGTCCGCTTCCACCATGGGCAAGAACAACAAGCGCAAGCGTGAGCCAACTCCTCCATCGGAGGAGTTTGGTGACTCGGAGTACTCAGAGGAGGAGTTCTCCTCTGAGTCTGAGGGGTCTCCGGCTCCCATCCCCCTGCGTGAGTCGTCTGACGACTCAGACGACTCCCAGGGGCTCGCGGCGGAGGTCTGGACGTACATCCGGGCCGTCGAGCGTTCCGGGCTCGAGGGCTCGGATGAGTCGGAGTACTCCTCGGATGAGGAGGACTCGGACGGCGGCGGCGAGGACGACGACGACGACGACGACGACGACGGTGGCGACGGTGACGGTGACGGCAGCGGCAGGGGCGGCGGCGGCGGCAGCAAGGACGGTGACGGCGGCAGCAGCAGGGGCAGCAACCGGGGCGGCAGCAGCAGGGGCAGCACCAGGGGCGGCAGCGGCGGCGGCAGCAACAGGGCCAGTGGCTAGATGCCACTGGTCTTTTAGATATTAGTATAGTATAGTTAGAATAATGTAGTAATATTTAGTAGTGTAGAGTAGTATAGTGTAGTGTATTAGTAGTAGTAGGGAAGTATCAACTCATAAAGAGTTGATTTGTAAGTTTGTTATCTTCCCTTCTAATGAAAGAATGATGTTGGCTTCTCCTTAATGACTGTCCTGCTTATTTGTGAGGCTAATTCCTTTGAGAGAGTAAGTGAATAACTCGGGCATCAAACTGATGCTTTTAGGAATAGCCACCGAGTAACTTTGTAGATGGTGCCGGCGCTTTTAGAGTAACTGCTGAGTGATTGAACACAATATCGGAGTTTTAGAGATAACTGCCGAGCGACTGAATACAATATTAGCTTTTTAGAGGCAACGCCGAGTGACTGGAGGGCGACGTCGGCGTTTTAGAGGCAACGCCGAGCAACTGAACACTATATCAGCGTTTTAGAGGCAACACAGAGTGATTGAATACGATATCAGCGTTTTAGAGGTAACGCCAAGTGACTGGAGGGTGACATCGGCGTTTTAGAGGTAATGCCGAGCGACTGAACACGAAATCGGCGTTTTGGAGGCAGCGCCGACTGACTGGAGGGCGACGTCAGCATTTTAGAGGTAATGTCGAGCGACTGAACACGAAATCAGCGTTTTGGAGGCAACGCCGAGTGATAGCAGGCCGCGCGAGCCACTTTGAGGATGATGGCCGAGTGATGAGGTGGCGCACCGGTGTTCTGGAGATAACTGCCGGGTTTCCACGTGGCACGCTGGGGTTTTGGAAATAACCGCCGGGTGATGACTGGGCACTTTTTGAAACGGTATCTGGCTCGAGAATATCCCATAAGTGCTGCACTTTTAGCCGCCTTTGCTTTCCGTGCCCTAGTTCTTGCTTTCTCGCTTCCGAATCCTCTCTGCTATTCGCCTCCCACTCCGCTCGCTGATAGAATCGAGATGGCGCCCAAGAGGAAGACCTCGAGTTCATCTGCTGTGGTGATTCCTCCAATCGACCCCAACAGCCAGTTGCCTTTCGCAGGTAACCACATGTCTGTCATTTCTGAGCCTGAACTTCTCCACCTCGTATCCATCGGGGTTCTTCCTCCGCGGGAACTCTGTTCTTGGCGGATTTGCCATGGGTTTACTGTTCCGACCGAGGATACCCATGAGTCCGTTGTTTACGCCCCTTTCCTTCTCCGCGGCCTTGGCCTTCCCATTTCTCCCTTTTTCCGCGGTCTCCTTGATTTCTACCATATTAACTTGACCCATTTGAACCCCAATTCAATTCTGCAAATCTCCATTTTCGTTCATTTATGCGAGGCCTTTCTTGGCGTGCTGCCGCATTTCGGTCTGTGGAAATACTTGTATCATTGTCGCCCTGGGATGGCCGGGGGACAACATCAGTTGGTTGGGGGTGCCAGCTTGGAGATGCGCCGCGGGAGGAAAACTGAATATCTCGAGATCCCTCTCAAGGACAGTATTAAGGGATGGCGCCTGGAGTGGTTCATAGTTGAGAATTATGGGAATTCTCTCCCCTCCCGGTCGAGAAGACAGCCGGACGTTCGCACCCCAAGCTGGACCGAGTCTCCCACAGATCAGGAGGTAGCTGAGGCAGGTGTGTTGCTAGCTGAAGTTGGACTGCTGAAAGAGAGGGGTCTGACTGCCGAAGCCGTGGTTACTGATTTTGTTTTCAAGAATATTCAGCCATTGAAAGACAGGCCTATCCAGCTTATCTGTATCGAGGGCTAGCCGACTCAACTCGGGTTACTAACAGAAGAATTCCCTCTGCAGACTTGGTGAGCCGACTAGAGATGATCCTTAGGGGCAAAGTGTCAAATGTTGGTGCTCCAGTGGCATACTCGGCCTGGAACCTGCCTCCTCCCAAAGCCTTCACCCTTTTTGTGTCGAATCCACCTATTACTGATGGCAGTTTGGGCCTTAGAGTGCGACCCTCTGCTGATGAAGTTAGTGTCTTGGTTGCTTCGCTTGGGGAGATTCCTGATGATGAACGGCAGGTCCATTTTGAGGTGCCCTTGAACCCTAGTGATGCGGAGATAAGTGCTATGCTTGATTTGCTGGCTGAGGATTCTTCCGACGCTGCTCCTGCTGGGGCGTTGGTAGTGGCGCCCCTCCCAGAGGCTGATACAACTTTGGATACTCAGAAGCCTGTCAGTACTCGCCCGAGGCGCCCTTGCCGAGCCAATCAGCCTGATCCTTCTGCTGATGAGCAGAAGAAGAAAAGAAGACGCCTCCGGCGAGTATCCAGTTTTGATCAGGACGCTGGTACCTCGGTTCCTGCTACTGAAGAAGTGCCTGCGACTGGATTTACTGATGCTGACCCCAATGGGTGTACCCAATCCGCTGGTGATCCCAATGTGGGTGCCCCATCTGTTGCTGATCCCACTGTGGATGACGAGGAGGAAGAAAATGAGATTCCTTTGACTCGGAAAAACAGTCGGCAGTTCATCGCCAGCGGTGAAAGTAGTGGAGTTCCCTCTCCTGCTTTGTCTGCCCTCATTGGTCTGCAAGAACTGTCCCTAGCCAACTTTGATCAGACTCTCGAGGATATGGTCCCAGAGGACTTGTTATCGGAGCCAGTGGATGATGGTGTAATGGAGGTTTGCGCTGACGTGCCTGATGCTGGGTTGAGGTCATCCCGCGCCTCGTCGACCTTAGAGCGCGATCTCGAGGGTCGGGAGACTGACTTGGATCGTCCTGATCCCATGGAAATAGCTGAGGGCCCGTCAACCTTAGAGGTGGCTACTGCAGAGAACTTGGACCTCAAGGATGGTGCTGACACATGCCCAGCCCCCGAGGATGTCGCTGGGGATGACTTGACTCGGGTGGGGAGTGCAAGCCACTGCCCAGCCCCCGAGGGTGCTGCCGGGGATGATCCGGCTCAAGTGGGCAGTGCAAACTATGACCCAGCCCCCGAGGGTGCCCGAGCGGGGTCTCCCTCCTGTACTTCCATGGACGTTCATGCGGGATCTCCTCCACACTCTGGCTGTATGGTGGTAGCCCAAACCTTGGACCAGGGAGTCGCTTTAGAGGGCAGCGTCCCCGCTGACCGAGTGTTGGGCTCTGTTGAAGGTACTGAGCTGATCCCTGCTGGTTCGTTGCAAGCTGCTTCGGGTGGTGGCCTTACGCCTACTTATCAACTGATCTCTCCTGATTTGGGGATTCCTTCGTTCTTTTCCAACCTCCAGGTACTGTGATGTATTTTAGCTTGATTTTTACATTGCATGAACTGCTGTCATTACACTCATCTGTTCTCCTCATCAGGCTTTGGTGGATGGGATGGCTAGCCAGCTGAGATTGCAGGGTGCTTCCGTCCCAGAAGTAGCTTCGTCTCTTGCATGTTGGAATCCAGTCTCACTTCAACATCGCATCTCTGAATTGAAGGCGACCAACGCTGGTTAGTGCTTTTTTGCTTCTCTTTGCCTTCACTGCGGACTGCTTTACATTCTGACCCCTTTTTGTTTGATTATTTCCTGCTAGGAATGACTCGGCAGATTTCAACTCTTGAGGAAAAACATTCCCGAGATCAGGCTGAATTGGTCCGGCGGTGCGCTGACTTTGAGGAGAAGTACTCTCAGAGCCAAACAGAACTGGGTCAGGTCTCCGCTGCCTTGGATGACGCCAATGCACTGAGTTCTTCTCTTCATGCTCAGCTCAATTCTGAAAAGGTGATCTACAAAACTGTGCTTTGCCTTGCTGTGTTCCTATTACTTGCTTGGTTTTTGAGGGAGTTGACTTTTGCTCGTAGGAAGAAAAACGTATCCTTGCTGCTTCTCGTGACAATCTTGACAGATTGTATCGTGATTCTAGCAACTCGCTGATCATCTTGGAGAGGAGTCACCGCTTTACAATGGAGGAATTGGACAATCAACGTTGTAAGCTGCAGGAATCCGCGGATGAAGTGATCCGCCTCAAGCAGTTGATATCAGCAAAGGATGCCACCATCAAAGAACTCCGAGCTTCCAAGAAATCCATTGTCCAGGAGTTAGAGACTGCTCGACTGGCTGCTAAGGTTGCCGAAGAGACTTCTGTTACTCTCAGAGCCCAGCGCGACAGAGCCATGGACAAGGCTATTCGGGCGGGACAAATCTTGATGAGGAGACCCGGCGTGGTTGTTCCTGAAGACATAAGGGCTGATGTGAATGCTGCCCCTGATTCCTCGAGTCGCCCTTCTTCGTCGGTCGCTCCTGAGAAAGATATTGCGAAATAGAGAAACATTTTGCGTGCTTTGAGCGCGCGGTTAGCATGATCGAATATTTGTTAGAGGACATCAGTTCAGCATTCGAATGATATAATTACTCTCTTATTGTTTAAGAATTCATCAGTTCGTAAATTTGCAGTAGTGAAATGACGCGCGATGATTATGAAATTTGTTTGCGGGATATAGAAGTCATCCCTGTATGAGTAATCATAATTACGTCAGATCGCCTTAAGTCACTTTCTGACTTAAGTCGATTGTTTTTGTAGTGGTCACCCTGAATTGCATAGGCATGAACATGTTGCACCGGCTTAAGTCGCCACTGACTTTAGCCGATTGCTCCGTTAGTAGGGCATAGTGGTCACCCCGAGTTAAGTAAGCGTGAGCATGTTGCACCACCTTAAGTCGTTTCCGACTTAAGCCGATTGCTCCGTTAGTAGGGCATAGTGATCACCCGAGTTAAGTAAGCGTGAGCATGTTGCACCGCCTTAAGTCGTTGCCGACTTAAGTCGATTGCTCCGTTAGTAGGGCATAGTGGTCACCCCGAGTTAAGTAAGCGTGAGCATGTTGCACCGCCTTAAGTCGTTGCCGACTTAAGTCGATTGCTCCGTTAGTAGGGCATAGTGGTCACCCCGAGTTAAGTAAGCGTGAGCATGTTGCACCACCTTAAGTCGTTTCCGACTTAAGCCGATTGCTCCGTTAGTAGGGCATAGTGATCACCCCGAGTTAAGTAAGCGTGAGCATGTTGCACCGCCTTAAGTCGTTGCCGACTTAAGTCGATTGCTCTGTTAGTAGGGCATAGTGGTCACCCCGAGTTAAGTAAGCGTGAGCATGTTGCACCGCCTTAAGTCGTTGCCGACTTAAGTCGATTGCTCCCTTAGTAGGGCATAGTGGTCACCCCGAGTTAAGTAGGCATGAGCATGTTGCACCGCCTTAAGTCGTTGCCGACTTAAGTCGATTGCTCCGTTAGTAGGGCATAGTGGTCACCCCGAGTTAAGTAGGCGTGAGCATGTTGCACCGCCTTAAGTCGTTGCCGACTTAAGTCGATTGCTCCGTTAGTAGGGCATAGTGGTCACCCCGAGTTAAGTAAGAATGCAAGTCAATCGTAAACAAACTGAGTATCTTTGAAACCTCTTTTTTATTGATGACATATTTCCACTTTATAGAGTACGTCGTCGTCCCGGCAGTTTTTGAAATACAGCTAGGGATAAAACTTTCTGAGGTGTTCTATGTTCCAGGAGTTCCCGACTTCTGTGCCATCCATCTGAGTGAGACGATACGATCCGGGCCGAGTGACTTCTGCTACCATGAAGGGTCCTTCCCATAAGGGCGATAACTTGTGCCGTCCCTCCCCCGTTAGAATTCGGCGGAGGACGAGATCTCCTATTGAGAAGGATCGTTGTCGTACAACCTTGTCGTGATAGCGCCTTAGAGTCTGCTGGTACCGTGCTGATTGGATTACTGCATTTAGCCGTTCTTCTTCAAGTACATCAATGTCCTCCAGCCTGGTGGCCTCGGCTTCTGCTATGTTTTCGAAGATCAACCTTGGCGCCCCAGACTTGAGATCGGCGGGTAGCACTGCCTCCGACCCATAGACCATGAAGAAAGGAGTGTTTCCATGCAGGGCTCGGCTAGGTTGGGTTCTTAAGCTCCAAACGACATAGGGCAATTCCCTTATCCACTTTCCTGCGAACTTTTCATTCTTGTCGAAGACCTTTTTCCTGAGTGCCTCCAGTATTATCCCGTTGGCTCGCTCAACCTGCCCGTTGGCTCTTGGATGTGCTACAGATGCATACTTGATCTGAATGCTCTTTTGCTCGCAGAAGTCGAATAATTCTGAACTTGTGAAGTTGGATCCTAAGTCAGTTATTATGCTGTTTGGTATCCCGAATCTGAATATTATGTCTTGTATGAATTCCACGGCCTTAGCAGAGGTTAAAGAAGCAATGGGCTTGAACTCTATCCATTTAGTGAATTTGTCGATCGCTACCAATACATGAGTGTATCCCCCTTGAGCTTTCTTGAAAGGTCCAATCATATCCAGCCCCCAGCATGCGAAAGGCCAAGTTACTGGTATGGTCTGCAGTTGCTGTGCTGGCAGGTGTTGTTGCTTTGACAAGTATTGGCAAGCTTCGCACCTCTGAACTAACTCGGCTGCATCGTTCTTTGCTGTTGGCCAATAGAATCCTGACCTGAAGACCTTCCTGACTAGTGTTCTGGAGGCTGCATGTATTCCACATTGCCCAGCATGGACCTCCTCCAGAAGTTGCTTCCCAGTGGACGGGAGGATGCACTTCATGAGGACGCCTGATGCACCCCTTCTATACAATGTCTCCCCAATGAGTGTGTAGTGAGCCGACTGTCTGGCAATGCGCTCGACCGAGTTCTTGTCATCTGGTTCTTCTTCATTCTTTATATACTTGATGATTGGCCTTCTCCAGTCATCAGAGTCTGACTCGGGTTGATCTATAATGTTGCACTCTTCTGCTTGATCCATTGAGATACTCGGCTGTAGTATTTCTTGCACAAAGACTCCGGGTGGGACCTGAGTTCGACTGGATCCTAGTTTGGACAGTACATCGGCTGCTGTGTTCCGATCCTCTTTCTACGTGATGAAATTCCAGACCCTCGAATTTATCTTCCAGCTTTCGGACGGCAGCACAATATTTTCCCATTGAATCGCTTGAACAATCCCACTCTTTGTTTATCTGGCTGATGACTACCAGAGAGTCTCCGTATACCATCAATCTCTTGATGCCCAATGAGATGGCGATGTTCAATCCATGGATCAGAGCTTCATACTCGGCTGCATTGTTGGAGGCCGGAAATAGCAACTGGAGGGCGTATTTGAGGTGCTCGCCTCCAGGTGTGGTGAAGAGAATCCCTGCTCCTGCTCCCTGCAGCCTTAGCGAGCCATCAAAATACATTCGCCATACTTCTGCGGTCTCTGGGTTATCTGGTACTTGCTGTTCAGTCCACTCTGATACGAAATCAACCAGTGCTTGAGTTTTGATGGCAGTGCGAGGTCGGAACTCGATGTCATGAGATCCCAATTCACAAGCCCATTTGGCTATCCGGCCAATGGCTTCCTTGTTGTGAAGAATATCCCCTATTGGAAAACCGGTGACTACTATGACTTTGTGGTCATCAAAGTAGTGACGTAGCTTGCGGGCAGTTAGAAGTACTGCGTATAATAGCTTCTGAACTTGAGGATACTTTTTCTTTGAGGGGCCTAGAACTTCACTGATGAAGTAAACATGATGTTGCACTGGGTAGGCATGTCCTTCTTCTACTCGCTCGACTACCAACGCGGTGCTTACCACGTGAGTCGTGCAAGAGATATACAGTAGCAGATCTTCCGCTGGTTGAGTTGACGTAGCTCGTCGGGGTGGCTTCAGTACTGGTGGTGTTGTCAAGAATTTCTTCAGCGCATCTAGAGCTTCTTGTGCTTCTGAAGTCCACTGAAACTTATCCACCTTCTTGAGTAGCTTGTAAAACGGCAAACCTTTTTCTCCCAGCCTGGATATAAATCTGCTCAGAGCTGTCATACATCCAGTAAGTCGCTGAACCTTCTTTTGTGATCGAGGCGCTTCCATCTTCATGATAGCTTCAATCTTATCCGGATTAGCCTCAATTCCTCGGTGGCTGACGATAAACCCGAGTAGCTTTCCTGCTGGTACCCCGAAAACACATTTTTCGGGATTAAGCTTCCATCTATACCGTCTCATACTGTTGAAAACCAGCTGTAAGTCTTCGATGAAGTTTTCCGAATTCTCCGTTTTGATTACCACATCATCTACGTAGGCCTCCACACGCTTGCCCCAGTGATCGGCTAAGCACATTTGGATGGCTCTCTGATAAGTCGCTCCAGCGTTTTTGAGGCCGAACGACATGGAGGTATAACAGAAAGCACCAAACGGAGTGATGAACGCCGTTTTTTCCTCGTCTTCCTTCGCCAAACTAATCTGGTGGTATCCGGAATAGCAATCCAAGAAAGACAGCACAGAACATCCAGCGGTGGAGTCCACCACCTGATCTATCCTCGGGAGCCCGAAGGGATCCTTCAGACAGTGTTTGTTGAGATCGGTATAGTCGACGCACATGCGCCAATCCACTTTATTCTTTTTGAGTACAAGAACAGGGTTGGCTAACCACTCGGGGTGTAACACTTCTCTAATAAATCCAGCTGCAACCAAGCGAGCTAACTCGGCGCGAATGGCCTCTCTCTTGTCGGGCGTGAAATGACGTAGCTTTTGCCGAATCGGCCTCGCCTGGGGATAGACCTTAAGTTTGTGCTCGGCCAGTTCTCTTGGGACTCCCGGCATATTCGCAGGTTGTCATGCGAATACATCTCGGTTATCTTGCAGAAACTGGACGAGCGTGCTTTCCTATTTGTCGTCCAAGCTGGAGCTGATGATGGCAGTCTTGCGTTCATCAGCGAACCCCAGGTTGATCCTCTTGGTTTCTTCAGTCGGCCGCATAGAGGTCGCGGCCTGAGCTTCGTTTGCCGGTGCTGCAAGGTCCTCTTCAGGCTTAGAGTTCGCCAGTGTCGAAGAAACCGCCGACGGTTTGGTGGTGAGGGCTGCTTGGATGGCCACTCGGAAACACTCTGCGGCGCCTTGGAAGTCGGCGCGCACAGTTATGATTCCTTGCGGTCCTGGCATCTTCAGTATCATATACGTGTAATGAGGGATGGCCATGAATTTGGCCAGTCCCGGCCTCCCGATGATGGCGTTGTACCCGCAGTCGAAGTTCGCCACTTCGAACCTCAGAAACTCGGTTCTGTAGTTCTCCGGAGTTCCGAAGGTGACTGGCATGTAGATGTGGCCCAGCGGGTATTCCCCTTCCGTCGGCACGATGCCGAAAAAAGGAGTGTCCGACTCGTGGAGCTCTTTGAGGTGAACTCCCAAGCCTTGGAGTGTCCGGGGGAAGGTGACGTTGATGCTGCTCCCCCCGTCCACTAGCACCTTCTTTACCCAGCTCTCTCGGATCACCGGATCGATGAGGAGCGGGTATTTGCCTGGATGGTCGAAGTTGAGCCATTGATCCTCCCGAGAGAAAGTGATCGGGTGCTCCGACCACCGGTATGGGGCGGGAGGACCGGTGGTCGCCACCAGTATCTGGCGGTCGTTGAGCTTTTGTTGTCTTTTGTTCTCCTGTGACCCATATCCGCCGAAGATGACGTTGACCTCCCTGTCGACGCGTGGGAAAGCTCCTCCTCCTCCCTCCTCCTGCTGATGGGGTTGTCGTGGTTCATCTGGTCCTCCCCTCGGTGGAGGAGGAGGTAGAGGTTGGAAGGGTCGGCCGTGTCCGACGGAATGCTTGAAGTCCCGGCAGTTACGAAGAGTGTGGCGCATGTCCTTGTGGTACGGGCACTGGGCGTCGAGGATGTCGTCCAGCGTGCGTTCGCCTCCACGGGGTCCTCCTCGGGCGCGAGAGGCAGGTGGTCCGGCGGCGTGTACTTCTTCGCGAGGCCTCTTCTCCCATCGTTTGTCGGGTTGCTGGTTCGCGTCGCGCCGTGGTGCTGCCGATGCGGGCTTTGCTCCTCCGATGAGGTCCTGGGCCCGCTCGTCAGCGGTGATGTAGAGGTCGGCTTCCCGGAACAGCTCCTTGGAGGTAGTCGGCGCCTTCTGTAGTATGGCTCGGACGAAAGCCGAGTCATTGGATCCTCTGTAGAAGTCCCCGATCACGGCCGCCTCCGTGACCTCGGGGATACGATTTCTCATGGTCTGGAACCTTTTGAGGTACGACCGGAGAGTCTCGTCCCCCCGGCGCTTGATGGATTTGAGGTCCCACGGTTGCGCCGGTTTGTCGGAGAGGGACTGGAAGTTGGCGGTGAAGCGTCGACTGAAGTCGCCCCAGTCGTCGATGCAGTGTCGGGGTAGATGTCGCAGCCATTGCAGCGCGTCTTGCCCAAGGACAATGGGTAAATACGCGGTCATCACGTCTTCGGACGCCCCGGCAGCTCGAGCAGCGGTGGTGTAGACGGCTAGCCAACCTCCCGGATCCTGCTTAGGTTCATATTTGTCGACATTGGATACCTTGAAGTTGGGAGGCCATTGGATGGCCCTAAGGCGCGGAGTAAGAGCAGACACTCTGCACGTGTCCTCCTGTCGTCGGGGATGATGTCTGTCCCGGGGAGGGGAGTAGTGGTTGTGGTTCCTCGACCGTCCCTGGGTGGTACCGCCAGTTGAGGCCGTTGCCGACTCAGTTTTGGTGGCCTGGCTCTGAGCCGGGATGCCATGATCCCTGTCGTACTCCTCCCGGCGGCGGATCTCGTTCTCATGCCGCCGTTCGCGCGAAGCCTTGATGGAGCTTCGCGTGTCTCGACGACTGTTGATGGCGTGTCGTAGATCGTTCGGCGGGTGGGCAAGCGGTAGAAGATGGTTGGCCGCCTATGTGAACAGTCATCGGTAGCCCTCAGCGTCGGGAGTCCGAGGGAGTCCATCAGCTATCCGAGCTAGTACCCCTCCGACTTCGCTCGACGTGTTCATAGCTCGGGCGAAGTCGGGATTCAGGTTGCGCCCGAAGAATGGATTCTCCTGGCGTTGCCTTGCATCTTGCTCGGCTTGTTCCTGAGCCCGGCGGCGATCACGTCGTCGGGAGTTCCTTCGTTCTCTGAAGACGCGTTCTTCCGGAGTTTCTCCTATCTCCGAGACCTCGTCTCGTGAGACAGGCTGCTCCGGATCCCGTTCTCCGGCCGCGTGATGTCGTCGAATGTTCCTGCGCCGGTTCCTCCGTCGGCGGGATTCTCGTTGAGGTGGTTCTTCTCCGGGTGCAGTCGGCTCGTCGTCGGAGACGGTAGGCGACTCCACTCTCCCGATGAAGAGGACGTCGGGGTAGAATGGTGCTGCTGTCGTGGCGACCTTCTTTCCGTTCTCCTTTGAGGGCGGAGGAACAGAAAGAACAACTTGCTTCTCCTTGGTCTCCTTCTTCCTCGCGATCTGTGTCCATTCTTTTGTTGGAGAAGTAGACAGTGGAGTTCTCTGGGTCAGCGAGCCCTCGGCCCCCGACTTTCCGGAGACGATCTTTTTCTGGAGAGCTGGAGGTTGCGCTTCTCCGGCATTTTCGGAGTTCGTTGGAGGAGACTTCTTTTCCGGCGGATCCGCAATGCGGTGTAGAGTTCCCTCTTCATCCGCTACGGATGAGATTGTTCCGAAGCAGAATACGGATCCGGGACGCAGGGTGATCTTGTTGTAGAAGGTGACGGCCATTGAGCTAGCTTGGATCGTCGACACACCCCCTACCTGGCGCGCCAGCTGTCGGTGTTTTGGGTCCGACCGCACACCCGAGGTTGCCCCTCAAGGTGTTTTTAGGAGTAGGACGGTGTCGACCACTGTAGCAAAATGGTTCGTGCCGATTGCACGAGGGACAGTGAACAAGGTTTACAGGTTCGGGCCGCTTAGAGATGCGTAACACCCTACGTCCTGGTGAGTATGCTTGGAGGACAAGGTTACAAAAGAGCTCTCTGGATTGAGAATGCAGAGAGTTGATGTGGGCGGCTAAGTAATAGTGTCGATCGTTCTGAAGGGGTGCCCCCTAGGCCTTATATACTCGACCGTGGGGCAATACATGTGGATATGATAACAACGAGTAGCTAAAAGATAGTGAACTGCTTGAGTTTATCTCCATGTAGTTCTGCCGACTTATCCTCGCATGGCTCCGTTGCATGGGGGCTCCAGCGCGGGAAAGTCGAATCTCTGTTGCGGTCACTCGCTTGACGTTGTGGGTCGTCCGGGTTTGCACCAATCCGGCCTCATGTCGATCTGCTCTGCTGGTTGTCTCTCCCCAGGCCCACGAAAGAATGACCTTACGATTTATTGGGCCCTTGGGCCTTTCGTGAGGTCTTTTACTCTTTTAGTGGACCCGGGGGATATCTATCCCCCACAGAGACTGTCCCCACACTCTTCGCTCTGGCCGACAAATGCGCCAGAGCCGCCGAGGGCCGCGCATGGCACTCGGCCCCACAAACCGGGGCTGCCCAGTCGAGTGGCTCAGGTGCCATCCCCCGGGACGGTAAGAAGAAAAAGAAGAAGGACCACGATTACCAGAAGCCGCGGTCCACCGCTCTGGTCATTGTAGCCGCGACCAGGGGCCGGGACGATCGCAACAAGCACCCACGGCCGCAGAAGGGTAACAGCGGCCCATGCCCTGTGCACCCCAACGGTCGCCATAGCGCCGCGGAGTGTCGCAAGATCATTGATCTCATGAAACGTGTCAACGAACGGAGCCAGCAGTCCTCCAAGGACAGCTCCCCACCCCGTCGATGACCTGGCAAAGAAAAGGTCGATGACGGCGAGGTGGCCGCAGCTGAACGGGACCTCAGGTACCAGTCACCCGAGGGGGACCTGAAGGATGTCTTCACCGGAGGCTCCTACTTCAGTGGAGACAACTAGACGGACCCCCAGAGGGACCCCATGCTCCCCGGTCTACGGGGCTAAAGCCTGCCTTCCCCCGGAAACCCTTCTGGACTCCCCACGGGCCCAGACTTCCGACAGGATCATGTAGAAATGGCCACAGCTGAAGACGAGGGCTCCCACGTCAAACGCGAATGGGAACCCAGGGTCGGGACTTAGCCCTACGGCAAGTACCAAACCAAGAAGGGCTCCACAACTCTCCCCCAGCTGGGAAGGACCCTTCAAGGTAACGGGAATGCACCGACCCGAGGGCAACCATCTAGCTACGACTGAAGGAGTGTCTCACCCCGATGCCAGAACATCTCTGTAAGTTCTATCCATATAGCAAGTCTGAGGGGTCGATTTTGTTTCCCTTTTTGTAACTAGGTAGCGCATACGTGTACGCCAACCCGGTGGGGTCCATCCCCATAAACCCGGCCTGTTGGTTTGCACCCATGCATGATGAGTTATAAAGAAAAACTACCCCCTCAGTTGTGCCCCTATGATAGTTCCATCTTGCTGCTCCATGGTCTTACCTTGCAGTTTTTCAGATGATACTTTTTATCTAACCCACCCGTACGGTTCCCATCTGTCATGTCATGACGACATCCGAATTGAGCAGCCAGACTTGCAGTTTAGGGCCTCCTTTACAAAAGTTGGGGGTCCGACAGTCCGGGAGCCGGCTCTAGAGAATGGGACCCCGTTCCATGGGGTGGTCCGGAGCCTGTGTGGCCGCTTAGCTTGGTTCCGTACCCGAAAGCCTGCACACTCCACCACTCCGTGACGGGTACCTAGTATTTGGAGCTATAAGTCATGTGGGTCCGACAACCTCGGTTCCGGAACTAGAGAATGGACATTAGTCTCCTGGGGTGGTCCGGAGCCCGTGTAGCCGCTCAGCTTGGTCCAGTACCGTGGGCCTGCACGCTCCACCACTCTGCGACAAGTGTCCTAGTATCTAGAGCCACGACCCAAGGGGGTCCGAACACGCAACTTGGCCACCCGGACTGAAACCTGCGAGTCCTGAGCATGTATCAAAGGATGGCTAATATCGGACACGGGACCCTATGGGTGTACTACTAATACTCCCTAGCTGAAGCTGTGTACAGATCCAGATCCCGGCGAGGTTGCCTCCCGAGAGTTGTTGACAACCTTTTCAGATACGCTGGTATCCAACCTCAACACATCAAGCCTACATCCCAAGCGGGGGGCCAGGTACCAGAGAGGAGTCAACAACATAACATCGCAACACACAGCAAGAACAGGCGATACACAGATAAGTGCTAATACTGGTTAAAAAGTACTCAAAAATACCTTACGAAAAGCAAAAGTATTACATCTGCTTTCAAGCAGAGTCCTAGTTCCATCTCTACTCTGCAGGTATAAAACTACCCGATGCTAGCAGATTCGCGCTGGAAGGCTGCGGCCACCGACATTGCGGAATCCCCCAAGACGGCGTAACAATGGTGATGGCCGCCTCAATGCACGCGCCATTGCGAAGAGGTCCTCGCCCCCGTCCTCCTACGGGGGGCGACAACGAGGCCATTAAAGCCAAAGAGTTGGAGGCTCGGCGGCAGGTGGCACTGACGGTCTCGCCAGCGGAGGCAACCACCTCTGCAGTGGGCAGCCTTACCAGCAGCGGCGACCACCTCAGCACCGACGACAGCGGCCACCTCCGCACCAGTGGCTTACCGGCAACGGCGGCCGCCTCAGCGCGCGCGAAGAGGTCCTCGCTCCCATCCTCCCACGGAAGTGAGGACAAGACCATCCAAGAACGCGACCGCCACCCCCACGGCGTACGACGTCTTGTACAACCCCCTGGGCGATGTCGGAGCAGTGCGACCGGCGGCTTGGGAGACGTCGTGGATGTGGCGGACCTGCGCACGGCGCGACCGTTGCCTATGCGGTGGACGGACAGCCACGACCCGACCAAGCGGCAGGAGGCAGCGCCAGAGGCGGTGCCAAAGCCATCTAGGCCAAGGAGCCAGACACACGGCAGCTGGCGGTGCCTGCAGCCGTCCGGCCCCGCGTAGCCGAAGTTCGCCTCCTCCGCAAGGCTGGTGAACGCCCTTCTCACCCGAATGGTGAAGGAAGAAGCGGGTCGCCAGCCCATGCGGAAGGCAGGACCCTAACTCGGCTCGCCTTCCACTCTAGTGAGGATGATGAACATCCTTGAAGCTGAGGGCGGAGGGGAGGCCGCAGCCTGGCTCGCTTCTCTCCACCACAAGGCTGGTGGTCATCCTTCTAGATGACCACTGGCGGGAGATTGCAGCCGAGCTGCATGATGAAAATCCTTGAAGCTGAGCGATGGCAGAAGAGCGCCAACCTCCATGAGGTCGTGCTCCTCCAACAAGATCGACAGCACCACTGCACAGAAAACGAAGAGCGCGAGCTCTCCGACGGTGAGACCGCTGGAGAGGGTGGCCCTGACGCGGATTCTTCTAGTGAACACCGGCGCGCCCCATCCAGAGGCCTGGAAGGCGGAAAGGTGCGATAAATGCAAGAAAAGCGAGGCATGGCTACAGCCCGGGAGATGGACCCCTTTTTAAAGGTGGATTTCCCCACTCACGCCCCGAAGCGTCACAGGCAAAGTCTCCTCTGGTGCGCACCGGGGTTCCCACCCTATGACATGGGGGCCAGGCCCCACATGTCATATAGGCTGACTCGAAGCGCGAAGAAGGAAAACCGCCGCGCAAGGAGCATGCAACCACCTCGTGGTTATGCGCCCCTTCATTTTCGCCGTAGCCAGCGGTCAGGAAGATGAACCGCCGCACGAGGAGCGTGCAACCGCCCCACGGTTGTACACCCCCTTCATCTTCGCCGAAACCAGCGGTCGAGAAGGCAAACCACCGCGCAGGAAGCGTACAACCGCCCCGTGGTTGTGCGCCCCCTTAGCTTCGCTGCAACCGGCGGTCCAACATGGGGGCCCAGGCCCACATGTCATGCAACCGGTGTGCCGGTTACTGGGTGCAAAAAAATCGCATCGGCGCTCGCGCCAATACCACGTCTCCTCGGGGCCGTCGCGGAAGACTGAAAAAGATAAGTTTTCAGAACCAGGGCAACGACTCGAGGCACCCCCGTGCATGGCCCAACAGTGACATTAAGTACGAAGGTCACGAACCAGTCAACCGTGGGAACAGGCGTGGCAGTCGACGTGACCATAGGCGGGCCAGCAGTAATTGCATTAACAGGTGCGCAGGAGCAGCAGGCCAATCGCCAATCAAACTCTGCCCCCACCTACAGGCTTGCATCCTCCCCTGAGGCGGGCCTGGGGGCCACTGTCAGTTCCCTGGATAAGGGGTACCCTCTACTACAGTATAAAGACACTGTACACGTACGACGTCTCCTGGCCACACGGAGAACGGCACCCGACCCCACCACATGGGCAGGTCTGGGGGCACCATGTGGCAAGGAGAGATAATACACCCCAAGATGCATCATTGGGTCCGGACCTCCCCAAAGGAACACTGGACCCATGTACGCACAGCAAAGACCCGGGACGGGGAGAACCCCGACATGAGTAAGGGTCCGATGCTCGCATGTGTCTAGGCCTTGTCCTGCGCTCCCCGCTCAGGCGGAGACCCGCTGCTGCCGCGTGGCTTGTGGCCCGTGACATAAGCCAACGGGTGGGGCCTGACGTGCGGCCTCTAAAGCCACGCGGTCTCTGCATTTATTGCGGAGAGGACGCGCCGCCTGCCACCATGCTGATAGATGATGTGCCCTCTCTGCATTTAATGCGTCCTATCCACTCCGCTTGCAGACGGCGTCAGGGGTCATCTTGCAGACGGCGCGCCTGTCCAGTCTGTTGTCAAACAGTGCGCCCGTGCCATACGGCGCACTGTGGTCACCATCCCTTATGCAAGAAGCTTCCCCTGCACGCCGAGGATACACAGATCTCAGATGTCAGGGTGCGATAAGATTGCTCTAACGACGAACATTTGTAGCTCCAGGTGCTATATCCATTATGTCCCTAGGCCCACATGTCGGGGCTCAGTACCTTTGTGCATGCCCCCTTCAGCTATAAAAGGGGAGGCATGCAACGTTACAAGACAGGCTCACTTAGACCCAAGCTCATTCAGACTCTCAAGCTTCCACAGCAATCCAACACACAATGGAGTAGGGTATTACGCTCCAGCGGCCCGAACCACTCTAAAACTCTCGCGTGTTCATGTGTTTCATGTCCGCTTAGCAGGATAGGCAAAACGCTTAAGCCCCTTCCTCATCTTAGGATTTAGGGCGGGTGCACTCCGCCACCCGGCCGAAGAATTCCCTCTCCGACAACTAGCAATCTTAAACATAGCTAGAGGATTTGATTCTCTTGTTGTACTAATTAAATGTCCCTAGTGTCCTTGATTTTAGTTAAAACCATCTTATCACCGTCTTATCACCCCCTCTACCCGGTGTCCTTAATACTACAATAGGTGTTGGAGAGCTTGCTTGTTGGCTTTTTCCTGTCTACCCTGGTTTTTGCCTTGTATTGTTAAGACTTCTGTCCTTCCTTGTGGCATAACCAACAAACTATGATTTCACCATCATCTGTCTTCAATCCCATAGTGGTTTTATCCGGATGATATTTGTTTTGTGTGGCTTTGCCTGTCTTGTTGTACAATGCCTGACAAAGGCGAGCCACTTCTTTCCTTAGTTCCTCATTTTTCCTTGCAAACTCATCTAAGCATGTTTCTAAAATAACACTCTCAACTAAGACTTGTTTACAAGGGTTAGGATTAATAACAGTTAATCTAAGAGAGAAGTAAAGGCATCTTTCTTAATAATTTTAGGCATTACAATTTTAGGTGCCTCTAGAGTGCTACTGATACTTTCTAGCTTATTATGTGTATGCAAAAAATTTCAATTTTACATAGTAGGTTATCATAGCATTTTAAGAGCTAGCTAACCTAGTCTTAAGTTTTTCATTCTTTTTAATCAAGCTCTCGTTGGTAGTCGAGGGAGGTGCACTAGATTTTAATTGGTCAATTTTAGTTGTTGGCTGAACATTCAAATTTGCAAAGTATTCAAAATTTTAGCATATTTTTGTAATCATTTTGAGAGCTAACCAATTTAGATTTTATTTTTTTTGTTTAGTGCATACTTTCTCAAAAAATTAACGACATGTGCAAGTTTAGAAAGTTTTCATTATCACTATCACTGTCATCATCACTAGAGGATACATAATGTGAGTTACCTCTTGCCATAAGCCATTTGTGAGATGATGATGATGATGATGAGTACTTGCGGTCGCTTGTTGAAGCTTCATCTTCACTTGATGAGTCATTATCACTATGAAGCTCATGTAATTTTAGCTAAATCTCATTAGCACTTTTAAGAGTAAATATTTCATTGAAAACATCAGTGCTATGAGAATTAAACAAGCATTTTTTAGCTCAAGCATTTAGTTGAATTTCAATTCCATCACTTGCGGTGAGCTCATCTAGATCACGAGGGGTTTCATTCCATCGAGAGTGACTGTCCAACCACCTAGATTAACTGCTTCTAGGTAGCAAGCCATTGTAGCACTATAGTGTGGGAAGTTAGTATCGTCAAAGTGAGGTTCCCTAAAGGTATCCATTCGTCCCACTCTTAATAGCATCAGCTCAATGGCGGTTAAGACAAAAAGATTCCCAAAGAGCCACTAGCTCCAATACCAATTGAAAAGAACATGGGCGCATAAGAGAGGCGAATAAGGATTTCTATTTTTTCTGATCTAAGCTAAGCCTCTAATTTTACCACTTAAACAAACCTATGTGGATAATCAAACAAGCCAGTGCAACTAAGGTTTTGTCTGTGTTGTTATCTCTATCGCAAAACAAAGTATGCAACCTAGATTTTAGTTTGACAAACTAGCCTATAATCTAAGCTAGGAAAGGTAAAGAACACAACCAAAAGAAGCAATATAAATGTGGAAACTTAATTGAGATAGAGATACAAACTTCCGTTGATGCGCTAGTATTTTTACCGAGGTACCAAGAACTACACAAGTTTCTTACTAATCCTCGTTGGTGCCTCTATGCAAAGGGAAGCCCAAACAAGGGCCAAGCACCCGGATAGGTAACTCCATTGATAGCCGCATGCTTTCTCCTCGCACAAGTGGTGCTGCACTTTCGAGCTCTCTCATATGCTTGCCACCGTCTTCACTATCGAGCTTCTGACGAAAATGCCACGGGACTTGTTACCTTTGGTGCACGATGACGGCCACACCACAAACGTGGTTGGTGTGGCTCGCAAGACTCTCGCCCCACTAGGTACAATTATAATGGAGCACACAAGCGTCGAGAGGTATGAGGGTGTCTAAGCTCACTCTAATTAACTAGGCATAACCTAGAGCAAGTGCAATTAAGCAGTCTAACAAACCTAAGCACTTCGCAAAAAACCTACACTAATCACGAGTGATTCTTTTAGAACTTGGGTGTTTTGGGCTAAAGGATTTGTGTGTCAATACATGCACTATGTTTCTTGCCTCTCCACACTTGATAATGGCTAGTTGGGTGGGTATATACAGAGCCCCAAGCCCAAAAGAGTTGTTTGAAGGAAGCATACTTTTGTGTCACATCGGATAGGCCTGGTGCGCCACTTATGTATACCAGACTAGGTCTAGTGACTTTCATGTCAGCCAACCATTAGAGTTTGCCAAATTCCTGACAACACACTAGACCCATCCGGTGAGCCATCTGTGTACACCAGACCATCAGGTCCAGTGTCGTTGGGGCTAGTCGTTGCCGACCGTTGGAACACTGTGCGTCCAGTGCACCAGACCTGGTCTAGTGTGCCACATGCTCTTGGGTGCATCTTGCACCCTCTCTATGTGTCGAGTCTGGTTACTCGTTCAATGCTCATTGGACCTGGTCCGGTGCCTGTAGGTCTTCAGTCCAATCTTCTCTTCATCTAGCACATAGGTCCGGTGCGCCACCGGACTGGACCAGTGCACCACTGTGCAGCCTAAATTTCTTGTTTCTTTGAGTTCCTTTTTTGGTCTTTTCTTGTCTTATGTCTTGGACTCTTTGCATGATGTTGGCAAGTTTTCAATAAGTCTTCTAATGTCTTCTTTGAGGTGCTGCTATCCTCAATTGTCTCAGTCCAAGTTCACTCTGCATCCTTTGAACTATGGACATAAACACATTAGTCCAAAAGGTTATGTTGATCATTAGACAACAAAATCACTAAACAAATGGGTCGAGGTCTACTTTCCTTACATGGGTGTTGCACTATATTAAAGGTATAGTGAGCTATAAGATTTACCGTTTTGAGCACTTAGTTATGCTTGAGGGATATAGTGATTCAAACTAGACATCTGATGTTGTTGACCTCTATGTCACAAGTGGGTATGTGCTTACTCTTGGAGATGTTGTAGTGTCTTGGACGTCTTGCAAAAAACTATTTTGATGAGGTCAACAATGGAAGCATAACTTACTGCTTTGGAGATGGCTATTACAGAGATAGAATGACTATGTGTGCTCTCGTTGGACTTGCTAGTTGTCAAAAATCCAATACCAGCTATCCTTATGAACAATGATAATTAAAAGTGACTGTCAAGGTGAACAATAACAAAGATATTGTGACGTCAACAAGCCTTCTTAAAAGGCGTTTGAAGTCTATTAGGAAATTGAGAAACTCTAGAGTAATAGATGTGGCTTATGTTTAAGAATATAAAAATGTTAGTCCCCTTTATAAAAGGGCTACCATAGAATGTGATAGAAAAATATATCAAGGGAGAATGTTCGTTAACATCTCTGAGCTCTCCCTTCTCCACTCATCGATGACTTTGTACCATCACCAAGCAACACCATCTCCTAGTTTTAGTCTCAAAATCCCCTACTTTCTCAACATTTCTGACACATGGGAATCTTGTAAACTGGAACATGAAAGGCCAGTCTTAATTGACGGTTTTCATACCCTAAATTAAGATGTCAAGTATACAAAAGGTTGATGCGATATTAAAAGCAAAGGGAGATATAAGAAAATAACTTTTATATTAAAAAAACACGTGTATACGGGAACCAAGATAAGAAGTGTCGGCGTTTCGACCCCGGGGGGTCCCTGGACCGACGAGTAAATTGTCGCTGTGTGTCCCAGCCCAGATGGGTCGGCGCGAGATGGAACACAAGGGGGAAAAGTCGCGGCTCGTGTTATCCTGCGCCCAGGGCGGATGCGCTTGCAGTAGGGTGTTACAAGCGTTCACGAGGGAGAGAGAGAGAGAGGGCATGTCTGTCAGCCCGTCCTCCTGCGTGGCCACCCTCTCGTACGAGGGCCCTGGACCTTCCTTTTATAGATGTAAGGAGAAGGCCCAGGTGTACAATGGGGGGGTGTAGCAATGTGCTAACGTGTCTAGCAGAGAGGAGCCAGAGCCCTATGTACATGCCGACGTGGCTGTCGGAGAGGTGTTGCTGCCCTGTTCATGCGATGTCGTGGCCGTCGGAGGAGCACTTAAACCCTATAGAAGTACAGCTGTCAGGGCTGTAGGATCCTTGCTGACGTCTCCTTGCTTCCATAGGGGGCTGAGAACCGCCGTCGTCATGGAGCACGCGGGGTGCCATCATTACTTGTTTACCGGGGCGAGCCAGATGGGACGCCGGTCTTGTTCCCCGTAGCCTGAGCTAGCTAGGGGTAGGGTAATGATGTACCCCCTGCTGCTGGTCGGTCCGAGCCCGAGGTCGGGTGAGGCGGTGACTCCTCCGAGGTCGAGGCTGAGTCCGAGCCTTGGGGTCGGGCGAGGCGGAGACCGTCTTCCGAGGTCGAGGTGGAGTCCGAGCCCTGGGGTCGGGTGAGGTGGAGACCGTCTTTTGAGGTCGAGGTGGAGTCCGAGCCCTGGGGTCGGGCGAGGCGGAGCTTTCTATGGCGCCTGGGGATGGATTCGGCTGCTGTCAGCCTCACCCTGGCGAGTGGCACAGCAGTCGGAGCAGGGCAGGCGGCGCTGTTTCCCTGTTAGGTCAGTCAGTGGAGGGGCGAAATGACTGTGATCACTTCGGCCCTGTCGACTGAGGAACGCGTGTCAGGATAAGGTGCCAGGCGATCCTTGCATTGAATGCTCCTGCGATACGGTCGGTTGGCGAGGTGATCTGGCCAAGGTTGCTTCTCCGCGAAGCCTGCCCGAGCTGGGCCTCGGGCGAGTCAAAGGTGCGCCCGTTTCCTGAGGAGGCCCTCGGGCGAGGCGTGAATCCGCCTGGGTCTACTGTTCCTGCCCGAGGCTGGGCTCGGGCGAGGCGAGATCGTGTCCATGGAGTGGACGGAGCTTTGACCTGTATTGCGCCCATCAGGCCTTTGCAGCTTGTGCTGATGGTGGTTACCAGCCGAGTTTAGGAGTCTTGGGGGTACCCCTAATTATGGTCCCCGACAGTAGCCCCCGAGCCTCAAAGGGAGTGTTGGTACTCGCTTGGAGGCTTTATCGCACTTTCCTGCAAGGGGACCGACCTTTCTCGGTTGCATTTTGTTCCGGTGGGTGCGCGCGAGCGCACCCGCCGGGTGTAGCCCCCGAGGCCTCGGAGGAGTGGTTTGACTCCTCCGAGGTCTTAGTGCCTTTCGTGACGCCTCGGCCGGTCTGGTTGTTCCCCCATGCGAACTGGTCGTAGCCCGGGCGCATAGTCAGGTTCCGAGTTCTCGGGCTGGTATGTTGACGCTGTCAACGGTTTGGCCGGAGCCGGTTTTGTGAGAGCAGCCCCCGAGCCTCTGCACAAGGCGATAGGACGGTCAAGGACTGACTCGGCTTTTTTCATACGCCCCTTCGTCGCCTTTCCGCAAGGAGGAGGGGGAAAGCGCCATGTTGCCCTCGGAGGGCGCCGAACATGGTGTTTCCAGTGAGTTGCTAACGGGTGATCCGAGTGGACGCCCGTGCCCCGTTCGAGAAGGGTCGGCTAGTGGCCCAGAGGCGCGCTCCAAAAGTACCTGCAGGTGATTTGCCGGACCCGGTCCCGTTTGATAGGGTCCGAGGGCTCGATGCCTCCCTCTGATGGGATTCCGTTACAGAATCGCTCCTGCTGGTCTCAGAAATGTCCTAGGGTACCTCGGGAGCGTAGCCCGAGCCTCGGCCATGTATCAGACGTACCCAGAGTCATCCCTCTCTCTGTGTGTTCTGAGGCAGCTGTCGAACCCTTCGGGGGGCCAGCCTTCGAACCCCTGATCAGTAGTGGGCGCGGAGCCCGAGTGGCATGAGGCGGCTGTCGAACCCTTCCGAGGGGCCAGCCTTCGAACCTCTGACCAGTAGTGGGCGCGGAGCCCGAGTGCTCTGAGGCGGCTGTCGAACCCTTCCGAGGGGCCAGCCTTTGAACCTCTAATCAGTAGTGGGTGCGGAGCCCGAGTGCTCTGGGGTGGCTGTGAACCCTTCCGAGGGGCCAGCCTTCGAACCCCTGATCAGTAGGAGGGCTCGGGGCCCGCTTCCTTCGCAGAGAAGGATCCCTTTCGGAGTATCCCCTTTCCCGGTCCCTGTAGCAAGAGAGAGAAAGGGGAAGAGGAAAAGGATACGAAATTGAACGACATGGCGCACCTTTTTTGACGCGGTCATCATGGCGGAGGTGAAGCATCACCCGCTTCACCTGCCAAAGGTGTCGCCTGCCCTGCCGCGGAGTTAATGCGACGGGACGAGTGGTTCGCGGGGCAGCCGTTGTGCGAGCCGTTCGAGGAACGGAACACGGGCGTGTCGTCTTCACACCGTGGAAGAGGGCTCTCCTGCTGCTTCAAGAGGGGACGTGAGCCTACAGACGATTTGACTGCTGCTTCCGCTCGCCCGCTGCCGCCATTACTGCCGGCCCACTTTTGGCCATATCGATCGTCATGCCTTTTCCCGCGGCTGACTGATCCGTGACCGATGCGCCTGGTTGGCACTACTGGGTAGTGCGCAGGGTTTCCTCGAGTCGCGGCACCGGTTCTGCAGTCGAGGAGGCGTGTCATTGGCGTAAAGGGCGGTGCAGTTTTTCGCATGTAGTAACTGTCGCGCCAGTTACATGACGTGTGGGCCTAGGCCGCCACGCTGGATGCGTCGAAGTCGAAAGGGTGCATCCCCTTGGTGCAGTTGCATGCCGCCTGCATGGTGGTCCGCCCTTTCACCCGCTGGTTTGGGCGAAAGTGGAGGAGTGCTTGTAACCGCTGGGCAGTTACACGCTCCGCGCGCGGCGGTCTGGCTGCTTCTGTCCCAGGCCAGCTTGCATGTCGTGTGGGACCCAGCCCCCGTGTCGTAGGGGGAGGACCCTGGAGCGCGTTGGTGAAGACTTAGTCCGCGACGCCTGAGGACGCGAGCGGGGAGAGTCGCCTTTAAAAGGGATCGACCCCCCGAGTGGTAGCCATGCCTTCTGTCTCTCCTCATGCATTGCGTCCTTCCGCCTTCCGAGCCCTCGGATGGGGAGCGCCCACGTTGCTTTCGTCCCGTTGTGGGAGGAGCGCAACCTCATGGAGGTTGGCACCTTTCAGCCATCGCTCGGCTTTAAGGATTTTCATCAGGCAGCCCGACTGCATCCCCTCACCAATGGTCACCCAAGACGGTGACCACCAGTTCGATGGTGGGGAGAAGCAAGCCGGGCTGCGGCCTCTGCCCCGCCCTCAGCTTCAAGGATCTTCATCATCCTTGCTAGGGAGGAGGGCGAGGCGAGCCGGGGCCTGCCTTCGCGTGGGCTGGCATCCCGCTTCTTCCTCCAGCTTCTAGGGGTGGAAACCATCCTCCAGCTCTGCGGAGGAGGCGCCCTCCAGCCATGCCAGGGAAGGCGAACTGCTGCTGCCCAGCCAGGGTGCAGCATTCCGTCCTCTGTCTGGGTGACGGTGGCCAGCTGCACCGGGGGGTCTCACAACACGTCGTACGCCGCGAGGGCGGTACTGGTGTTCTGGGATGGTCCCATTCTCGTTTTCGTGGCGAGGACGGGAGTGAGGACCTGCCGGTGCGCTTTGGGGCGGGCGGCGCCCGCTGGTGCGGTGTTGGTGGGCTGGTGGACGCCGCCGCCTGTGCTGAGGTGGTGGCAGTTGGAGAAAGCTTCTCCACCGGCGAGACCGTCAGTGCCAGCCGCGGACCGACCTCCGGCTCTTTGGCTTTAATGTCTGGTTCTCGTCCCTCGAGTGGGGACGCGAACAAGAGCCTTCCAGCGGTAGCGTCCGCCCTGGGACCATCGCTGCTGCTGCAGAGGTTGTCGGCGAGTCACCCGGAGCTTGTCGTCCCGCAGGCCCTCCGATGTGGGGGTTGTTCGTACCCGCGGGAGTGGAACCGGAGTTCCATTTGTAATGGCACCTTGAGTGTCGGTGTCTGTTCATTGTGGCTGTTGGGGCCTGAACATCTAGGTATTTTGGGTGCAATACCGTGTTTCTTCCTTATTTCGAGCACCAGGACTCGCCTGTCGGCTAGCTGGACCGCTTAACCAAGTGTGAGTTGCCCCGTGCGGAAGGTGACGAGTGAGGTATCCATATCCCGGAGGCGTAGGAGTCCCTCGGCTCGACCGGCCTTGCCGCCCGAGGCTTCTCTTGCTCAGTTAAAGAAAACCCTCGGCCGCTCTGCGATGAGCCGGAGCCGAAGGCTGCGGTGTGAGCATGGACAGAGGCGGAGTCGGCTAGAGAAGAAACTTCGTCGGCCCAGGAGCAAGGGACTTCCTAGGCCGAGGAGGCGTAGCAGCGGCGGCTGGAACCTGGCCAGGTCGTCCACTGGCGGGACCAACCCTGGAGTCGGGCTGCCGAAGCCATGAGCCGGGCTGATGTCCCCGGGGGTCAGCTGGCTAAGGCTACGGAGCGGCCGGTCGAGCCGTCTGCTCGGGCCGGGTTCCTGGAGGAGACCCTGGCGGCGATGGCCCAGGCGCGGTGCTGACATCTTCCTTCGAGGTGGAGATCCTCCGACTGTGTTGTTGTCCGAGGCCGGGTCGGATTCCGCCGAAGGTGGAGACGATGCCAAGGGTGCTGCTGCTCCCCCTACTGATGTCTGAACCTGCAGGAACAATTTATCTGTAGTGTGCGTATGTTTTTTGCGGCCATCGAGGCCCAAACATATCGTTGTCGCGTTGTAGAGCTGCGTTTCTTTTCTTCTTGTTTCGAGTATCAGGACTTGTTTGTCGGTAGCAGAATCGCTTATCCGAGCGAGAGTTACTTATCACGGGAGGTGATGAGTGAGGTATCCGTATCCTGGAGGCGTAGGAGTCCCTCGGCTCGATCGGCCTCGCCGCTTACGTGTACTCTTACTCGTCCGTAGGATTCTGTTATCGATATAGTCGAGAAGGCACGAAAAATCGTTTTGGCAGAAAAGTTTTCGAGCGTTAAGACTTTTTCGGTCAGCAGGATCGCTTATCCGAGCGTGAGTTACTTATCGCAGAAGGTGATGAGTGAGGTATCCGTATCCCGGAGGCGTAGGAGTCCCTCGGCTCGGTCGGCCTTGCCGCTTACGTATACTCCGTCGTTTTTAGGATCCCACTATCGAAGTAGTCGAAAAGCGCGAAAGACGTTCTGACAGAAAGACTTTTCCGAGGAAAATTTTGACGCAGAGGGGGTTCCCCCCTTCTAGCCCCCGAGGGAGGGTCGGGCTTTGCCGAGGCAAGGCTGACCCTTCCTTGACGGTTAGACTCTTTTTGCGTATGTAAAGAGAACGAGGTATGTGAACAACTTGAAAACATCTTAAGGGTAAAAGCGACGTAGCTGTCGGATGTTCCAAGCATTGCTGTAGACCTCGCCTTGACTGTTGGCCAGCTTGTATGTTCCGGGCTTCAAAATCTTGGCGATGATGAATGGCCCTTCCAGGGAGGTGTGAGCTTATGACGCCCTCGGGCGTCTTGTCGTAGTCGAAGCACCAAGTCCCCCACCTGGAGGTCTCGGGACCGAACCCCTCGGGCGTGGTAGCGTCGCAGAGACTGCTGATACCTTGCCGAGTGTAGTAAGGCCATGTCCCGAGGCTCTTCCAGCTGGTCCAGTGAGTCTTCTCGGCTGGCCTGGTTGCTTTGTTCGTTGTACGCCCTTGTCCTCGGGGAGCCGTATTCTAAGTCTGTGGGCAAGATAGCCTCGACCCCATAGACTAGGAAGAACGGCGTGAAGCCCGTGGCTCGGCTTGGCGTCGTCCTCAGACTCTAGACCACCGAGGGGAGTTCCTTCATCCATCGCCTGCCGAACTTGTTGAGGTCGTTGTAGATCCTCGGCTTGAGTCCCTGCAGGATCATGCTGTTGGCACGCTCTACCTGCCCATTCGTCATGGGGTGAGCTACGGCGGCCCAGTCCACCCGGATGTGGTGGTCCTCGCAGAAGTCTAGCAACTTCCTGCAGTGAACTGGGTGCCGTTGTCGGTGATGATGGAGTTTGGGACCCCAAAGCGATGGATGATGTTGGTGAAGAATGCCACCGCCTGTTTGGACCTGATGTTGTTTAGGGGTCGGACCTCAATCCACTTGGAGAATTTGTCGATAGCGACCAGCAGGTGCGTGAAGCCCCCAGGTGCCTTCTACAAGGGACCGACAAGGTCCAGACCCCACATAGCAAACGACCAGGTGATGGGTATTGTTTGCAGGGCCTGAGCGGGCAGGTGCGTCTGCCTTGCGTAGAACTGACACCCTTGGCAGGTGCGTACAATCCTAGCGACGTCGGTCACCACGGTTGGTCAGTAGAAACCTTGTCGGAAGGCGTTTCCAACGAGGGCTCGAGGTGCTGCGTGATGACCGCAAGCTCCCGAGTGTATTTCTTGCAATAGCTCCTGACCTTCGGTGATGGATATGCATCGCTGGAGGATGCCTGAGGGGCTGCGGCGGTAGAGCTCCTTTCCGTCACCCAGCAAGACGAACGACTTGGCGCGCCGCGCCAGTCGCCGAGCTTCGGCTCTGTCGAGGGGTAGCTCTCCTTGGTGGAGATATTGCAGGTACGGGGTCTGCCAGTTTCGATTAGGCGTGACCCTATTCCGCTCTTCCTCGATGCACAGTGCCTCACCCTCGGCGGCCGAGGGTGCCTCGGGCTGAGTCGAGGGTGCCTCAGGCTGGGCCGAGGCCTCCTCGGGCTCGGGCGTGTCGTCGGTCTTGACGGAGGGTTGATGTAGGTCTCGGGAGAAGACGTCCGGGGGAACCGTTGTCCGTCCCGAGGCTGTTTTAGCCAGCTCGTCTGCAGTCTCGTTGTATCGTCGAGCGACGTGGTTGAGCTCGAGCCCGTAGAACTTGTCTTCCAGGTGCCGAACCTCGTCGCAGTAGGCTTCCATCTTCGGGTCACGGCAATGGGAGTCCTTCATGACTTGGTCGATGACAAGCTGCGAGTCACCACGAGCGTCGAGGCGCTGAACCCCTAGCTCGATGGCGATGCGCAACCCGTTAACCAGAGCCTCGTACTCGGCCACGTTGTTGGACACCGGGAAATGGAGGCGCAACACGTAGCGGAGGTGCTTCTCGAGGGGTGAGATGAAGAGCAGGCCCGCGCCCGCTCCTGTTTTCATCAGCGACCCGTCGAAAAACATGGTCCAGAGTTCCGGTTGGATCGGAGCTGCTGGAAGCTGGGTGTCGACCCATTCAGCCACGAAGTCCGCCAAGACTTGGGACTTGATGGCCTTCCGAGGGGCGAACGAGATTGTCTCGCCCATGATCTCCACCGCCCACTTTGCAATCCTACCCGAGGCCTCTCGGCACTGGATGATCTCCCCCAGGGGGAAGGATGACACCACAGTCACCGGATGAGACTCGAAGTAGGGTCGCAACTTTCGCCGCGTCAGAATTACCGCGTACAGTAGCTTCTGAATTTGCGGGTAGCGGATTTTGGTCTCAGATAGTACCTCACTGATGAAGTAGACTGGCCTCTAGACGAGCAATGCATGCCCTTCTTCTCGTCCCTCGACTACGATCGCGGCGCTGACCACCTGAGTGGTTGCGGCTACGTAGATCAAAAGGGCTTCTCCCGCAGCGGGGGGCACCAGGATGGGCGCGCTTGTAAGGAGCGCCTTTAAGTTCCCGAGGGCTTCCTCGGCCTCGGGAGTCCAAGTGATGCGCTCGACCTTCCTTAAGAGGCGGTACAGAGGCAGGCCTCTTTCGCCGAGGCGCGAGATGAAGCGGCTCAGAGCACGCGGTCGGGGTGGTCGCCTTGGTCGAAGGTGATGGGATTGTCGGACTAGTATAGGTAGACTGGCGCTGCCACCTTCACCGAGCAGACCTCTCGACGCTCTTTCTTGCAGTGTCGAGCCGAGGCGTTCGCCACTTGCCCACCGTAGATCATGAAGCAGTCGTGGACCTCGGGGAACTCCTCTGCCTTGTGGCCCTCCTTCTTGTCTTTGTCATGGCCTCTGTCACCTTCCGTCGGGGGCTCGGCCTTGTGGAAGTAGCGCCGAAGCATGACACACTCCTTAAGGGTGTGCTTGACGGGACCCTGATGATAGGGGCACGACTCCTTGAGCATCTTATCGAACAGGTTGGCGCCTCCGGGAGGCTTCCGAGGGTTCCTGTGCTCGGCGGCGGCGACAAGGTCAGCGTCGGTGGCTTCTCGTTTCGCTTGCGACTTCTTCTTGCCCTTCTTCTTTGCGCCGCGCTGAGCAGACGCCTCGGGGACGTCTTCCTGCTGGCGCCCCTGAGGCTGCTTGTCCTTCCGGAAGATGGCCTCGACCGCCTCCTAACCAGAGGCGAACTTGGTGGCGATGTCCATCAGCTCGCTCGCCCTGGTGGGAGTCTTGCGACCTAGCTTGCTCACTAGGTCGCAGCAAGTGGTGCCGACGAGGAACGCGCCGATGACATCTGAGTCGGTGATGTTGGGCAGCTCGGTGCGCTGTTTCGAAAATCGTCGGATGTAGTCCCACAGGGATTCTCCCCGCTGCTGGCGGCAGCTTCGGAGATCCCAGGAGTTCTCAGGGCGCACATATGTGCCCTGTAAGTTGCCGGCGAAGGCTTTGACCAGGTCGTCCCAGTTGGAGATCTGCGCAGGAGGCAGATGCTCCCGCCAGGCTAGGGCGGCGTCGGAGAGGAACAGGGGGAGGTTGCGGATGATGAGGTTGTCATCGTCCGTTCCACCCTGCTGGCAGGCCAGCCGGTAGTCCGCGAGCCACAGTTCCGGCCTTGTTTCCCTCGAGTACTTGGTGATGGTAGTCGGGGTTCGGAACCGGGTCGGGAACGACGCCCGTCGTATGGCCCGGCTGAAAGCTTGCGGACCGGGTGGTTCGGGCGAGGGGCTCCGATCCTCCCCGCTGTCGTAGCGTCTGCCACGCCTGGGGTGGTAGCCTCGGCGCACCTTCTCGTCGAGGTGGGCTCGACGGTCGCGGTGGTGGTGCTCGTGGCCGAGGCGACCCGGGGCTGCAGGCGTTGCGTCCCGCGTGCACCCGGTGTGGACCGAGGCTTCTCGCATGAATCGGGAAGTCGCGGCGCGATGCTCCGGGGGTACCCCTGCCTTCGGGAGGCAGAGCTTTCGGCCCGTCGGACCGCGGCATCCTCCAGGAGATTCATGAGTTCTCCCTAGATACGCCGCCCCTCGGTGGTGGATGGTTCCGGCATCGCTCGGAGTAGTATTGCTGCTGCAGCCAGGTTCTGGCCGACCCCACTAGAAGCCGGGGGCAGCCTTGCCCTGGCATCGTCAGCGATGCGGTGCTGGACGTCCTGGGCCAGATGACGCGCTTCTCCGGCTGGTGCTCGGCCTGCCCACTCCTGCCCGATGTTCTGCCGGAGCTGCACAAGTTGTCCTGCTTCGTCGTCGAGCCTGGCCTGCATCTCGCGGATTTGCTCGAGCTGTGCGTCCTGACCCCCCGCAGGGACTGGGACCACAGCTAGCTCCCGAAGGATGTCAACGCGAGGCGTAGGCCTAGGGGGATCGCCGTCCTCCGGCATACCAAGATGGTTGCCTTCGTCGAGACCCCCTAGATCAACGTGGAAACATTTGCGACTTGGGCCACAGTCCTCGTCGCCAAGGCTGTGGCCACCATCGGAGCTATCGGAGAGGCAGTAGTCACATGCGGCTATGAAGTCTCGCATGGCACTGGGGTTATCGAGCCCAGAGAAATCCCAACCATAGTTGGGCTCGTCATCTTCCTCGGAACCCGGGGGCCCGTAGGTCGAGACGGCCATCAGTCGGTCCCAGGTTGACCACATGTGGTACCCCAGAAGGTTAGGATATGCCTTTATGAAAGCGTCCACCGAAGCGGGGTCACTTGGTGGGTCGAAGCTGAATCTAAAAGGCATAGGGTGGAAAACGGACGGTACCTCTTGATCGACGGATGTTGACGGAGTCGCGTCGGGGACGGACTGCACCGTGATCTCAGGTACAAGGTTAACGCCCAGCAAGTCCTTCACGAGCGTGCTGGCGTCATCCGTTCGCTTGGGGTTGGCGTGTTGTGGGGAAACGACGCTCGTCTTCGTCTTAGACGCGAGGTCAACGCCCGACGTGTCCCCCGCTGGGGCGCCGGCGTCGTTGACTCGCTCGACAGCCAACGAGGTGCCGCCTCCTGCTTGGCCATGGCTGCCCCGCCTCCTTCTCCTGCGGCGGGGAAGGTGACGGGACAGGCCTGGATGCTGCTCTTCCGCCATAGAGGGAAGACGTCGTCGATTCCGCCGGCGGCGGGCGGGCTGACGGCCGCCATTGTCGTTGTCGCGCGGCGGAGGAAGGAGTACCATGTCGTAGCTGCCGCCGAGGGACATGAACTCGAGACTCCCAAAACGGAGCATCGTCCCGGGCTGGAGAGGTTGCTAGAGACTACCCATCTGGAGCTTGATGGGAAGCTGTTCGTCAACACGCAGCAGGCCCCTACCTGGCGCGCCAACTGTCGGCGTTTCGACCCCGGGGGGTCCCTGGACCGACGAGTAAATTGTCGCTGCGTGTCCCAGCCCAGATGGGTCGGCGCGAGATGGAACATAAGGGGGAAAAGCCGCGGCTCGTGTTATCCTGCGCCCAGGGCGGATGCGCTTGCAGTAGGGGGTTACAAGCGTTCGCGAGGGACAGAGAGAGAGAGGGCCTGTCCGTCAGCCCGTCCTCCCGCGCGGCCACCCTCTCGTACGAGGGCCCTGGACCTTCCTTTTATAGATGTAAGGAGAAGGTCCAGGTGTACAATGGGGGGGTGTAGCAATGTGCTAACGTGTCTAGCAGAGAGGAGCCAGAGCCCTATGTACATGCCGACGTGGCTGTCAGAGGGGTGTTGCTGCCCTGTTCATGTGATGTCGTGGCCGTCGGAGGAGCACTTAAACCCTGTAGAAGTACAGCTGTCGGGGCTGTCGGATCCTTGCTGACGTCTCCTTGCTTCCGTAGGGGGCTGAGAACCGCCGTCGTCATGGAGCACGCGGGGTGCCATCATTACTTGTTTACCGGGGTGAGCCAGATGGGACGCCAGTCTTGTTCCCCGTAGCCTGAGCTAGCTAGGGGTAGAGTAATGATGTACCCCCTGCGGCGTGATTGGTCCGAGCCCGAGGTCCGAGCCCGAGATCTGGCCAAGGTTGCTTCTCCGCGAAGCCTGCCCGAGCTGGGCCTCGGGCGAGTCGATTGTGCGCCCGTTGCCTGAGGAGGCCCTCGGGCGAGGTGTGAATCCGCTTGAGTCTACTATTCTTGCCCGAGGCTAGGCTCGAGCGAGGCGAGATTGTGTCCCTGGAGTGGACGGAGCTTTGACCTGTATTGCGCCCATCAGGCCTTTGCAGCTTGTGTTGATGGTGGTTACCAGCCGAGTTTAGGAGTCTTGGGGTACCCCTAATTATGGTCCCCGACAAGAAGAGTTCTGATATATATATATATATATATATATATATATATATATATATATATATATATATATATATATATATATATATATATATATATATATATATATATATATATAGGAGAAGATAGATGATATGATGAAAATTCTATTTGTAAGTGTAGTTTTGATGAATAGTGTCAATATCAATTTGATAGATTGGCTAAGCACTGCATCTCTCGTGACATGTGCGTGTAAATAAAGACGCCATTGAAACTGAAGAGAACATTCCCGTTCCATGTTCTACCTTTCTCATTCTTCCCTCCCCGCAAAGCCCATTCTCATTCCCCCGTACATCCCACGTCTAACTAAAATTAAAAAACACAAATGGCCTCAAGGAGATTCGAACTCGTGACCCCTCAAGCAAATATGCTCGTAGCTACCACTACACCATATGTATGTTTATGTCTACATCTATGACACTAAAAACATCTACTACATCTCTCCCAAAGCCCACCTGCTACCTTTGCACAATGCGTAGTAGTAGATAAGTATCACCGAGATTCTTGAATTATATTTTTGGATGGAGGGAGTAGTATTTAAAGAAGAACCTTGCATATAATTTCTTTTGTTTGAATAATGTTTTCAACTTACAATCCTTTTTTGCATGTATGACATTTATTCTCCGTAATATTTTTTCCATGGATCTGACTTGTGAGTCATTTTCCTAAACCAACGCCAAAGATGAATCCATGTTTCTTCCTTGAAAACTCCGAACAAACACCACTAGAAGGAGGCGCTCGCGTTGGCGTCACTCATCGACGACGAAAAGAAGCTTGGCGACTGCCAGTTCGACCTCTGGAAGCAGTCCTACGTGGTCGCATGCGTCGCTGTGTACGGCAAGCTCTGGCGCAGCCGTCGCTTGGACGCGGTTTAGAGCGGCTGCACCGCGCTGTCCATCGTCAAATAGGGGGACCTCATGGTCACCGCCAATGCTGACGACTCTCGGGTTGTTCTGGGCACCGCATCCGACTACGGTGCCATCACGCCGTCCAACTCATCATCCACCTGAAGCCCAACCTGCCACGTAAGTCGCTACTGACCGACCATGAATTCTTGTGCGCTGGGACGACGACCATTGCTGGCGTTTGTGAGTGTCCTCGGACAAGATGTATGTAGAGGAGTAGCACATCCGGTGGTGCAACGGCCAGATGTACTACCTCGCTGATGAGCCCGGGGTGCACTTCGTTTGGCAGCCCAGCCAAAAGTCATCGGTACTCGGCAAAGGGATACTCTTTGCCAGTGTCACCTAGTACACTCGTCAAAGGCTCTGTCGCCGTTACCAGTCGATGTGACAGTGACTTTTCTTTGCCGAGTACCTTGTGACATTCGACAAAATTTACTCGGCAAAGAAACCGTTGCCGATGTACAGTTCGTCGAGCTTTCTTTGCCGAGTGTGACACCCGGCAAAGCTTCGCCGAATGTTTTCAGGCTTTGCCGAGTGCTTCAGACACTCGACAAAGAAGCTGATTCCGGTAGTAACATAAGTCTGATGTGATATTAAAAGTAAAGGGAGATATAAGAAAATGATTTTATATAAAAAATCACATATATACGGGAACCAAGATAAGAAGAGTTCTGATGGATAGGTGACATATATATGAGAGAGAAGATAGATGATATAATGAAAATTCTATTGGTAAGTGTAGTTTTGATGAATAGTGTCAATATCAATTTGATAGATTGGCTAAGCTAGCACCTCTCGTGACATGTGGGTGTAATGAAAGACGCAATTAAAACTGGAGAGAAGACTAAAGATATATCATATATATATGGATTAAAATTATTCAGTGTCATTGTCTATTACCGACATACTAGCACGAAATTTTAGCCGCGTCACTAGCTTAGGCCGGGGAAGCAAAAGTGACGCCGCTCCGGCTTGCTGGAGACGTCACCGTCGACTTTCTAGTGTCGAGTGTGTGGTCAAAGTATTATTAACACCTGACAAATGTTGTACGTCGACGAAAAAAGATTTAGAGGATCCCCCATGTTAGTACACACTTTCGTGTTGACTTGCGAGCTCAATCATATAATTAATTAAATGGAATTCATTAACATGCAAGAGCCGCAACTCCGACCAGATTAATCAACGAATTCAACGCGGGCCCAAAAGAAAGCCAACTCCATATGCGGCTGCAGCTGAGGCACGAGGCACCACGGCTGCAGCTGATGTGAGATGCGTACTTGCGTTGTTCAATGATTGACTGCCGCTGAAACGGCCAATTAACATCATGTCCATACACGAAAAATACGCGCAGTCGCGGCAAGTTCCGCCGTCGTCGCTCCAGCGTTCCCATCCAATGAGAATGCATGGATCGTCATCATGGTCATTGACGCAAGCAAAGCATGGCCGGCGCAGGTAGGTAGGCTGTTTGTCATCGTCGATCCACAAGAGAGAGTCATCGACAGAGATCGAGTCTTTTATTCTTGTTGCTGTAAAGCGACTTCATTCGTTCGAGCGATATGATGACAGCAGGTGGTTGTCTTTGGTTTTCTCGATCTGGGTGTCCGGCAAGCTGGTGTTCCGTGTTCGTCGCCGGCGCCTTCTTCCTCGCCCTCCACCTGCCGCCAAGTTTTTTTTGTGTGAGACAAATTTTTTAATATTTTAAGAGTGGTTTATTAGAAACCGGAAGAAACGTGTTAGGGAAATAAAATAGACACAGAGATTTACGTGAAAAACTCCTCCATTATGGAGAAACAAACAACCACGAGTAAACAGATCCACTATCAACCGCAGAGTACAAGTTACAGGGATGACCTATATTTATATGTGTACAGAAAAACATATTCTAAGGCATATTCCAAGACATATTCCAAATACATAAAAAGGACAGATATATTCCAACAAATCCCCCCTTGAATCTAAATCCATAGAACTGTTTCCCAAACACTAAATTTGAATATCAACCAAGTCTAAAGAATCATTAGACTTGGAACTAGAGCACGACTTCGTATCATCAAAATAACCTCTCTTCTGTAACGCAATAGAAACAGCTTCAGCATCAACTGTTGAATATTGTAAGTAATATAGATTATTCAATCGGTTGCCCTTCAAGATAATACGATTGCCACGAGAAGCCTTAAGACCCGGCGGCGGCGACGACGACCACAATGTGGATAAAAACAATGTGTCTAACCTTAGCTCTGATACCACTTGTTAGGCAAATAAAATAGACACAAGGATTTACGTGAAAAAACCTCCTCTAATATGGAGGAGCAAACAACCACGAAGATACAGATCCACTATCAACTGCAGAGTACAAGTTACAGGAAAGCATATTCCAAGATATATTACAAATACATAAAAGGAATTAGAGGCATATTCCAACAAAACGATATTGGAGATGATCTTATTTAGTATTCCTAATATGTTGTGGTGCGTGAGTTGGAAAACTCTTTGGTTTTGGAAAGAAAGTCTTCCGAATTTTCGGAGGTGCTCTAACCCCAACGCATTACTGATGCAACTGTTATCACATAGAGCATCTTCAAGAGGCTTTTGTTAAATTCACTATTTAAATCGTCATTTGGAGAGTCATCCGAATAAAAATCACTCTATATTGTTTCACCCTTCAATTGTTTTTTTCAATACCATATGTGCATTCGAGAAAGCCAATTCCACTCTCTATCTTTAGCTAGCAAGAAATACGAAATAGCATATAGTTATCACTACCGGAAACAACTTCTTTGCTGAGTGTCTGAAGCATTCAGCAAAGCCTGAAAACACTCGGTGAACTGTACATCGGCAACGACTTCTTTGCCGAGTACTTTTTGTCGGACACTCGATAAAGACTTTCTCGAGTGCCACTCGGTACTCGGCAAAAAAAGTCGTCATCACGATGCCAGGTGACGGCAAAGGCCCCCTCTTTGTTCAGTGCCTTCTGTAAAGGCCCTCGGCAAAGAAGCCCCCCGTGGGCCCCTTTGCTAGTTCCTTTGCCGAGTGTATTAGGAGACACTCGATAAAGACTCTGTCTTTGCCGAGTGCAAGCTGGACTAGCTCTCGGCAAAGGGATCACCAGCGGGCCCCTTTGTCAGTTCCTTTACCGAGTGCACTAGGAGACACTCGACAAAGGTTGTTTCTTTGCTGAGTGCCAAGACCAAAACACTCGACAAAGAAGCTTTACCGGTTCCCAGGTGTGCCTTTTTTGCCGAGTGCTATGGCCACTGCACTCAGCAAAGTACCTCTTTCCTGAGTGTTACACTCGGCAAAGTGACCAGAAACCCCCTTTTTGATTTGTTTTTTTATTCCATCGAAACAAACAAAACATATATCACAGAATCATCACATATACATCACAAAGTTCACAGAATCATCACATGCATAATAGAGACCACATATCTCATAAAAACCACAAATCTCGCAAGTTTTTCACAAACATGTCTATGTTCATACCAAGTTTCACCAATATAAGTATTACCAACTCTTAAACATAAGTTTTTCACAAACATAAGTTCAGACCAAGTTTCTCACACAAGTCTCACAATCACCACTAAGAGAAGATCATCAGCGAGGTGGGCGGCTGGACTGGTGCGGCGATGGGCTGGGCAATCCATGAGGGTTGTTCGATGCCACATATTGTCCTTGCATAGAGAAGATATTGCATGTGTTATATCAGATGAATATATATCATGCAGGACTAGAATTTTGAGACTGTTTCGAGAAAGTTGTCACGCGCTATGTATAGAAGCCTAGCCGGTCTACATTGAAGTTCTATGATTTCATGTGAAATTTTTTCGAAACAGTCTCAATTTTTTATCATAGGCTCGTGTTTATTAAGGACACTTAGGTTTCTACACATAGTGTGGTGAAACTTTCTCAAAACACATAGTGGACACTGTACATTGTGCTGAGTGCTAACAGTTGGGCAATCGGCAAAGAAGTAGCCTTTGCCGAGTGTCAACGCCTGACTGTCGGCAAAGTTAACGGTCGTCAGCTATAGACGGTTGTTGACGGCCCTTTACTGAGAGTCGAGTTTCGCCGAGCGTGTGACATTCGACAAAGGCTGATTTGCCGAGTGTCTGTCTACATCGAGTGTCTCACGCTCGGTAAACGTTGTCGTTGCCGAGAGTCTTATTTCGCCGAGTGCCCGACAATATGCACTCGGCAAAGCGTCGAGCACTCGACAAAGAGCCAGATTCCGGTAGTGTATATTTAGATATTTAATTAAAGAAGCTAGTGTTGGTATTTTTATAAAACAAAATTTCTATTCATATCATTAACAAAGAATAAATATTACATTAAAATATGGTGTTGGTCATCTATAAAAGCTACTGCAAGGAATCATAACATGGCAACACCGTTAAAGCTATGGTACCTTCTCTCCTTGCCATTGGACGATGGAAAGGCAATAGGAGAAGAATATAAATAGTGAAAAACAAATGAATGGAGATAAGTATTTGAAGAATAAGTTTATGGTTATCCATTTTTACTATCATTTCAATTGGATTAAAATAGTATCTGTAGAACAAACACATGATGTCCGGAGATGAATACACGAAGAAGGCTTTGAAGACTAAGCACTTCGAAGGTAGTGAGAGCACGTGGATCGACCAAAAGATTTCTCATGCATGGGTATTGTTCACCTATTTATACGGGTATGACGTTGTACAACTTCGTATGAAATTACATCAATCACTACCGGAATCCGGCTCTTTGCCGAGTGCCCGACGCTTTGCCGAGTGCATTTTGTCGGGGACTCGGCAAGGCCCTCTTTGCTGATTGCCACTCTCGGTGAAATAAGACTCTCGGCAACGACCTCGTTTACCGAGAGTGAGACACTCGGCATAGAATGACACATGGAAAAGCCCCCTTTGTCGAGTGTCAAACTCTCGGCGAAACGCGATGCTCGGCAAAGGGTCGTCAGTAGCCGTCTAAGCAAGTTGACACTCGGCAAATCAGTATTTTGTCGAGTGTCTTTCTTAACACTCGACAATGTATATTTTTATTTTTTTTCTTTGTCCCACCAAACTTTTTGTGGTTTGTTACTACACTATGTAGACCTACATGTTCGATTTTGGCACAATTATAAAAGTGTTTGATATAACTATTAGATTTTATTCGTTTTAATTGAATTTTCTCGGATAATTCAGATTTGAACTGCAATTCACTCGAAAGATGAAAAACCGTGAATGCAAAAATGATATTCATGTTAATTAGCACAAGTTACAACCTATTTCAGGAGGAGACCGGAATTTTCGAGCACCATGCTCACGAAACAAGACTGTGAACTTGCCATCCAGTTGTTTTAAAATTGTATAAAACACAAAGTTAGAAACTCATTAAGCTTGTCGAAATGTCATTATATCTATGTAGAGGCTGTGATAAAAAATAAAAAATGTTTTGTGAAAGTAATCACGCACTATGTGTAGAAACATTGACGGTCTACATTGAAGTTCTATGATTTCATCTGAAGGACACTTAGGTTTCTACACGTAGTGTGTGACAACTTTCTCGAAACAGTCTCAAATTTTTATCATATGCTCTACATATGATATCATGATATGTGGACAAGTTTCATCAATTTCTGACTTTATTTGTGTTTTATACAATTTTTAAACAACTCGATCGCAAGTTCACGATCATGTTTCGTGAGCATTGTGCTCAAAAATTCCGGTCTGTTCAAAAACAGGACGTAATTGTGCTAAACAACATGAATATCATTTTTGCATTAACTGTTTTCCATTTTTCGAGTGACTTGCAGTTCAAATCTGAATTATTCGAAGAAATTCAATAAAACGAACTAAATCTAATTGGTATAGCAAACACTTTGAGAAATGTGTGCCAAAATTGAACATGTAAGTTCAGTGACCGTAAGAACACACCACAAAAAATTTAGGGGTAAAAAGAAAAAAGACTAATACACTTTGTCGAGTGTCAAGAAAAGACACTCGATAAAGCCTTACTTTGCCGAGTGCTCACAGGTGACACTCAACAAAGAGATAACTTTGTCAAGTGCCTTATTAAAGCCCTCGACAAAGTTTGGTTTTAAAAAATAAAAAAATATTTGTCGAGTGTCGTCCATAGGACACTCGGCAAAGTGGATTTTAAAAAAATAAAAAAAACCTTTGTCGAGTGCCAAATGGCGGGCACTCGACATAGAAGGTTTATGTAAACCTAACCGGCGACGCGCGCCCTCTCTCTCTCTCATTCCTCACCCGCGCCCGTGCCATGGAGACCGTAGTCGCCGCCACTTCGCCCACGCCCACCGTCGGCCTGCACCCGGTCCCGGCCCCCACCGACGCAAGGCCCGCCCCCGTGCCCGCCCTCGGCCAGCACCTCCGCCCGCCACCGACCATGCCCGACGCTAACCCCGGCAGGTGCTTGGAGTTCTTATGATCCTCCTGCCTGAATAATGTTGTCGGAGAACCCTTGGACCCATCCACTGAGGTTCGGGTCCTCAAACTGGTCGCCACCACTGACAATAGCTTGCACTGATTGATCATTACCGGACGACGATAGCCACAACCCTTGGTTGTTGGCCTCTTGCGCTGTCGCCCAACCATCGTCGCTCATCATCAGCATGTCGTCGCCAGCACACATGCTCGCAAGGAGGCCACCACCCTCGTACGAGTACGACTCCGACACGAGCGAGTCAGACGACGACGACACCATAACAGCGGCCATGCCCGCCGCCACAGCGTGCTAGACGTCATCGCCGCTGGCGAGCAGGCCGTCGATGTTGCCTGCTGCAGCGGTTTGGTGGTGGTGGCGTCGACAAGGTGCGGAATCAAGAGGTAGCACATGGCGTCCTTGAAGCGCTTGTTGTTTGCGTCGTAGTTGAGCTGCTTGGCGTGCTTCTGCACCCATGTCCTCCAGTAATTCTTGATCTCGTTGTCCATCCTCCTCGGCAGGTGCTGTGCTATTTTCGACCACCTCGTGAGTCTGATCTCAAGTCACACACATGCCAATCTTCATGGTCTTCTTAATGAAGAGAATCCACTTCAATGCCTGATTTCCAAGCTTCCGCATGGTCCTTGGGCCCAAGTTGGTCGATCGGCCCATGAAATCAGTTGCCCGGCCCACTTAGGCCTTCTAACATCACATGCACCTGATTCGCGCCATGAGGACCGAGGGGATATCTATCCCCACTCGATGGTGATAGCAATTTTACCTAGACCTTTTACCTTTCCTTGACTCTGAACTCCAAAGTTCTTCTTATAAGATGACAACATCTTCTTCTCACTCGTCATGTAGTTTGTGCATCCACTATCGATTACCCATCTTGTGCCCCCAAATGCATAAACCTACAAAAATAAGCTTAGGCCTTGTTTTTAGGTACCTAACTTGCATTGGGTCCTCTCACGTTAGTCACAAGCGCCTTTGGTACCCAAACATAGATTTTGTGTTCTTGTGCCTCGGTCCAACATATTGGGCAACAACCTTGCCAGATTTGCAAGTAAGCACATAGGTAGCATCAAAACTATGATAAGGAAAATATGGACCATTTGATGAACTTTTTGTCTTAGTTCTAGGCACATTAGCAATCTTAGCATGAGAATCATAACATGAGATTCTTTAACATAAGAAGCTTGAGCATAATGAACACAAGAAGCATGATTTTTAGCATGAGCATGAGAAGTGTTAACACATTAGCATGAGAAACATGGGCATTATGAACAATGGGAGCTTTTCCCTTTTCTTTCACAAATATAGGAAAGCTTTCCCACTAACATTTAATTTGGTGTTCTCTTTACATCCCTTTTGGAAGCCAACACCATCCTTAATTCCTGGGCGCCTCCTACTCAAAGGAACACTTCTGGCAAATTTATACTTCTCATATTCAAGTTCATATTTGGCAATTTTAGCTTCTAACATAGCAACATGATCATTTAATCTCTTAATCATGGCAACATTATCAACAAAAGCATCAATATCAATATCTTTGCATCTAGTACAAATAGTAACATGCTCAAGTGAAGATGTTGATGGATGGCAACCATTCAATTTATCAATTTTAGCAAAAAGAACATCATTTGCGCATTTAATACTAGAAATTAAATCATTGCAATCTTTTAGCTCATTAGTCAAAATTTTATTCTTAAACAAGAGCCTTTTCTAGTTTCTCATTTTTAATGTATAGTCATTAAGGAGATCCTCTTGCTTCTCCAAGAGTTCATCCTTCTCATTGATGACCTTAATTAATTCATTCACTTTGGCAAATTTTATCTATACTAAGGAACTTAAAAATGAAATCATATCATCCTCATCACTAGAGGAAGTATATTTGAGAGAGCTTCTAGTGTATAGCTTCTTTTTGCTCTCCTTGACCATGAGGCACTTGTGATCAACCTTGCGGAAGAGAGAGGACCTCATGGCATGGGTGGCGATGCCTTCATCTTTAGAGTTGGCGAGCATGGCGAATCTTCGGAGCTCCCCTTCTAGGAGCTCCATCTTCATGATCTTGTCACATTCGTGCATCATCTTGAGAGTATCCCATATGTCCTTGGTGCTTTCATAGCCATTCACCTTGTTGTATTCTTCACTACAAAGAGAAGCAAGTAATACTATGGTGACTTGGGAGTTGCGGTGCATAATTTGCTCCACCTCCACTGGATTGTAGTTCTTGTCATCACTGTCGAGGATCTCCATTCCTATTTGAACAACATCCAAAATACTTGGGTGGAGTGAGTATGAATGACTTTTCATCTTATGACTCAACCAAGAATAATCCTCACCATCAAAGTGTGGTGGTTTACCAAGAGGTGCGGAAAGTGAATGTGAAATGTGCTATATGCTGAATCATCAACCATTTTGTTATTGTTTTATCTTATATGTACCATGGTTCTAGAAGAACCTCCTTCTCTTCACTGAAGTTATGTCTACTTTCATATCGCATATTGAATCTACCTTCAATGGATCAAAAGGTACCACCTTCGTGCCTGGTACCCTGTGATGTTTCTAGGGACCCTGTGATGCTTATCATTGCCAAAAGAACCACTGGAGCATATGCCTCCATGATTTGTTTTCAGGAAATGGCACAAAACAAGGAGCTTGGAGGTGTATCTAGCCGCAACCAGGTTTGACATTGCGTAATCTATACTTTGACCCGTTGAGATGTTTGCAATTGAGATCCATATTGTTTCTATATATGCTTCCATTATGACTGAATGATTAAATTGATGAAAAGTTTGTGGACGTTATATCGATATTCAACTTGTTGCTATTTGTTGGGGACTTGTTCTCAAATGCTATGAATTAAGAACAAGGCAACACAAAAAGAGGTTAATGGTTAATGCCCTTCGTCCTTCGAAGCATTATTTCCCTTAGGATATAATGATCTTCGGACGAAGGTTTTGAAGGACATACCTTCGTGATCATAGTATATGTTAATGAAAGAAGAAGCATATGAAACATGAGAAATAACATGAGTAATCATATGACATCATCAATATATCTTTATTATGTCGTCATGAATGAATAGGAACAATATTGAATTACATTTATACCTTTGGCTTGATAGAAGGTAAAAGTCCAAGCGTGACGCATGAGCGAATACAAGCCAGCGTGAAAACAGGGGTACTGTTCACCTATTTATAGGCACGGGACGCAGCCCGGTCAAAATTACATTTATGTCCTCGACAACTAATTACAATCATGACACAAATTATCATGGACCTATTGGTCTTTTCCTCTTTAAGTCGGTGCAGCCCTTCGTCTCAAGGCATGTTGCTATGCCGAAGGTCCCAGGATGGTAGCTTCGGCGTGTGCCTTCGCGCTATATTTGCTTATGTGCTGATCTTTCGAATGCGTTTCTTCTTAAAGGACCTTCGGCGATGAAGCAGACCCCCAATAGTAGCCCCTTCGCGGTGCTAGATAATTTTTCGTAACGAGCTTGATCCGTGAAAAGTCTCCAAGGCTTCGGGATGCCGAAGGTCCGAAAAACACCTTCCCTGAGCTTGTTGCCGAGAAACGATTAAAATATTCCGAGCGCGAGGTGGCCCACCATGCGGCGAGTACGCACGATCTGGCGATTCCCCTCCCAAGCGCCGAGTGGTCCACCGTTCAGCGGGTGAGGGTAACTGTTCAGCGGGTGCGTGCAACTTGGCGATTCACCTTCCCACCTGCAACACTATATAAACAGACTGGTAGGTGTGAAGTTACCACAACATTCATTGTCATTGCACTGTTGTGCTGTTGAAAAATTTAACCATAGCCGAAGCTTTTTCACTGCATTTTCGAGCAAACCATCATCTTGAATTAGCTTCGTCAAAAGAGGGAGCTTCATCAAAATCTGTAAAAACATCAGCTTCGTAAAAACTGCAAAAAAATTCATCATCAGATGGCTAGAGTACGTTCAACTACAAGGGTGACCCGTGAAGGGGAGGAGACCGAAACCACTGAGACGGCTCCGATCTCTAAAGTCATGAGACAATCAGGATTGGTTGTGACGGAGGGAGCTATTGACGAAGGTGCACCTACTGCCGAAGCTGAACAAGCTGACATCGAAAAAGAAAATGTTGATGAAGAAGAGGAAGACTATAACACTCTGATCCCATCAAAAACCAGCCACTTGGATTTTGAAAAGTCTACTGTGTCTGAGGCCGATGTGCCCATGATGATGAGGCTAGGTTATTTCGGGGAAGCTGAGAAGAAGCTTATTCGTTTTGCCGGAGAACAAAAACCACTCCAAAGCCGAAAGATGACGAAGTAGTGGTTTTCAAGAGCTTTTTCAGAGCAGGATTGCGGTTTCCCTTGAACGAGATGATTGGGGAAGTTTTGGATAATTATGAAATCTATCTTCATCAGCTGACCCCTAACGCTATCGTTAGGCTCAGCGTCTTCATCTGGGCCCTTCAAAGCCAAGGAATGGACTGAAGCTTTCTGCCGAGTGCATGAACTACATTACCAGACGAAGGCAAGAGAAGACAGGCTACATGAAAATTTTGGCTGTTATAACTTCACGTATCGCAAAGATACGAAGGCTCTGGTGCTCAGCTATCGTTCCAAGTGGCCAACCGGCTGGAAAAGTGAGTGGTTCTATATCAAGGCCGATGAGAATAAGAGAGAGAATTTGAAGACGATGGTCATGAGCCCACTGAGTTTAAGCTTCGGACTGACTAGGCCCCTGTGCCGTATGACGTCGGGGTCACCATGCCAACACGCTGTAGCAGAATTTAGGGTGGTGGCTGAACAGATCAGCACTAGAGATCTAGTGCAAGAATACCTGGCCAACAAGGTATCTCCAACATTGAGTGAATGGAGTATGTCGAAGCTGAAGGGAATAAGGAAGAAGAATGAACTTGTTCGATTGCCCTATTGCTTCAAGTTTGAGAAACAATTCAAAGAGCTCTGCCAAGAGTAGCTAGAAATGATTGAGACTATGTGCAACGAAATTTTGGGCAATTACACTAAAAAAGAAGATCAACTGATGACTGCAGCCTTCGGCACCCGACCAAAACTAAGGTTGAATCGGGTAATGGATGCTTTAAACTTTGAATACCCTGACTATGAACGACTAAACAAGGGTGCCGAAGGGCAAAAGAGAAAAATGATTGTTAGTGTTCTGAGCAGACAGGCTGCTAGGATGGTGAAAGAGGATGAATAAGCTCTGAAAAAGAGAAAATCCAGTCCTGAGCCGAAGGTGGCTGCTTTGAAGAAGAGAAAGGCTGCAGCTCCGGAGCCAAAAGCAGCTGAGATAGAAGAGGAAACTCCTTCAACGCCTTGTGCTGCTGAAGTAGAAGAAATTCTAAAGATAATGACCGAATCCTTACCTATCAAGCTGCTAAGTCCTCTGGGGCCGGAACTAACGAAGCTTTTACAGAAGAAGGATGAGCCTTCGGCAGCGAAAAAGGTGGTTGGGACAAAAAGCGAAGAATTGTTACCGTTATGCAAGCCATTGAGGAAACGCCACCGCCGGCCTCAGCATCAAAAATAACACCAGCTGCCGAAGCTGCTGCTTCCACCGAAGCTGCGACTGCCGAAGCTACCAATCTGGAGAGTACATTATCTGCTATTGATAAAGTGCTCTTGGATTTGGCCGCGGAGGAAACTGCTGTGGCTGCCGAATAAACGCTGGCCATAGTGCCTGAGAAAGGGAAAGAAATTTCCGAAGATGCTTCGGAAGAAAAGAGCTTCAACTTTCAAAATATTATTGGTCAAGAATTATCCAAGGCTGAGAAGGAGGAGCTGCAGGAGTATGCTATATCCTGTGGCTACCAGCCAGGAGCCATGCTCTTCGGCGGAATTAACGAAGAAACCTTAGTGTGTATTCGAGATCGAACTGGGGCAAAGGTTATCAGCACTCTGTCGAAGGGTGTTGGTTTTCCGAAGCTTGAAGCTGACATCAGCAGCTACCGACGATAGCATATCGTTGGCAACTTATTCTATTCTAATTTTAAGGTAAAATTTTTTCCTCAACTTTTTATTGTTTTGCGATGAAGCAAAGATTTCTGATGAAGGTTATTTTTGCACAGAGTATGCTGCTAAGCAAAGCCTTAAGAATGCAACAGGACCTCAAAGATAAGAAGAATGAGGTTATAATTGAGGGCTTGGAAAGTAAAATCAAAGATCATGAAGCTGCTCTTAAAAAGAAAGATTTTCTTCTTCAAACAATGGAGGGTTCATTGCCAACTCCTCCTAAAATCAGAAAGCTTCGAGCAAGAAAAGACGAATTTTGATGTGAAGCTTGAAACCAAAGTCAAAAAAAGTTCAAATTTGCAAAAATCCTTGAAAGAGCTTCAGGACAAATGTTTAAACTTCGGCAACCGGTGCGTGCAACGGCTGAAACAGGTCTTCAACTCGGTTGGTGCCAGCTCTGAAAAATTTGAACCTTCAGTTGAAGACCTGCCAAGCACCTTCGAACATATTGAGGGCGAAGTTGAGGCACTTGACGAAGTTATAGCTGGGCATGGTAACTTCTATGCCCTACTAGCTTCTCGCGGCACAGCTGTAGCTTTTATGAAGGCTGGTTGTACGCATGAGAAGATTGTAAACATGCCGAACTTTAGCCTATCACCAGTGGACTTAACTGATATCCCCAGCCTAGCCCGAAGCATTAAAAATAGATTTGTAATACAAATCTGGACAAAGGGTGGGTGAAACTTAGCTGGTGATGAAGCTCGAAGTCATCTTAAGCCGGTATTAAATTTGTACTTGTTGCTTACTTTCTCCTGAGATTACTTTTTACCTTATACGATTTTGTTGTATACAGGATGACGATGCCGAAGGTCAGTAATCCGAAGCTTGACAGAGACTGATGAAGCTGCTGCACAAAGCTTTAGATACATCTGAATTATGTTTGTAAAAGTTATTGTAATTTAGGAATCAAACATTACTCTGTAAATTTGTCCATACCCTGTAATATATATTTTTACCTTTTCATCCGTGTATAAATTGCTTTGATGTGGATGAAACTTGTATCTTTTGAGCCGAAGGCGAAAAACACCTTCCCTTCTTTTCGTACACAACGAAGCATATCTTTGCTTCTTTATACTCATCGAAGCATTGCCATCAAAGCCGAAGCATCTGTTAGTACTCTTATGTTATGATGATGATGCTCCTACAAATGTCTACATGAATGTGTATGAATGCAATGAATGATGTGATGTAGTGTGCAAATGAATATTCAAACACACGCATATGAAGCCACACCCAGACTCTGCATCCCCTTAGTAACATCTTTTGAGTCTTAAGCTCTGCATCCCGTTAGGAACGTCTTTTGAGCTTCTTCACCTTCTATTTCGGTGGTATAAGTTCTGCATCCCCTTAGGAACGTCTTTTGAACTTCTTCGCCTTCTATCTCGGCGGTATAAGTTCTGCATCCACTTAGGAACGACTTTTGAACTTCTTCGCCTTATATTTCGGCGGTATTTGGCTCTGCATTCCCTTAGGAACGACTTTTGAGCAGAAAACTTACGCTGCGCTCCTTTAGGAACGACTTTTTGTAGCTTCGTCATGCTCTGCATCCCCTTGGGGACGACTTTTTAGTTTCTCCCTGCTTTATCTATTTTTTTCTCTCTGCACTCGATGGTGCATGCTCAGATTTTACATTTTACATCCTTTTGGGGGATTTGGCTCTCGTGGAGCTAAATAATAAAAGAAAAATTACAAGCTATGGCCCCGTTAAAAACCTTTCTCCCCCTTTGGAAAGGAAAAGAGTGCCATAGAAAAAATGAAAAAATATTACATCAATCACACATAGTATCGCCAAAGCTCATCCGCATTCCATGATCTGGGTATGTCGTTGTCGTCCATATCCTTCAATCTGTAAGAACCGGGCCTCGACGAAGATACCATCAGAAAAGGTCCTTCCCACTTCAGCTGCAATTTGCCTACTGTGTCCGGATTGGCCACTCTCCGAAGCACCAAATGCCCTGGCTTAATATTTTTCAATCGAACTTTTCTGTCACGCCATTTTATTGTTTCGGCTTGATATTTATTGATGTTCTCCACAGCCTGAAGTCTGGTCCCATCTATAGTATCTTTCGTTACGTGATAATCAGCTTCATCTTCTGCCGAAGCTACTGTTCTTATTGACCCTGCTTTAGCTTCTTCTGGAGTTACAGCTTCGTCACCGAACAATAGTTTGAAAGGTGTGAATCTTGTTGATCTTGACATAGTTGTATTGTGGCTCCACACCACTTTAATCAACTCGTCTGGCCACTTTCCTCTGGGCTGATTGAAGATTAACTTCATTATTCCTGTCATAATAATGCCATTTGCTCTTTCTACCAACCCATTTGACTCCGGATGCCTAACTGATGCAAAATGGATCTTCGTACCAATGTGGTCACAGAACTCTTTGAATGTTTCAGCATCAAACTGTGTTCCATTCTCCACAGTTATAGCCTTCGGCACGCCGAAGCGACAAACAATATTCTGCCAGAAGAATTTTTGGACTGTGGCCGAAGTTATTGTAGCCAAAGGCTTTGCTTCAATCCACTTGGAAAAATATTCTACAGCCACCACAACATACTTCAAATTACCTTGTGCCGGTGGAAGTGAACCTAATAAATCCAGGCCCCATCTCTGTAATGGCCAAGTAGGCTGTATTAGCTGGGTGAGAGATGAAGGTTGTTTCTGGTCTCTTACACATTTTTGACAATTTTCATATTTTTGAACTAGCTCTGCTGCATCCGAAGCTGCCTTCGGCCAGTAAAATCCTTGTCTAAACACTTTACCCAGCAGGGGCCTAGACCCAATATGAGATCCACACAGTCCTGCATGTATCTCCTTCATTAATTCAATACCTTCAGCTCTAGATAAACACTTGAGGAGTGGAGAACAGACTCCATGTTTATATAATTCCCCTGCTATTATCACATGCGGTCTTGTCCTTGCTTCCATTCTCTTATTATAAGCTTCGTCATCCGAAAGACAATTACCTTGGAGGAAAGATATAATTTCAGTCCTCCAATCTTCACATACCGGGGAAATTGCAAGCACTGCTCTCTCCATAAGTTCAACCGAAGGTGCTTTTATTGTTTCAAAAAATACTTTCGAAGGTAGAGGGAGCCCCTGTGCCGCTGATTTGGCTAACAGATCTGCGTGCTCGTTTTCTCCTCTTGGGATATTTTTGACAGAAAAACCTTCGAAAGAAGCCTCCAATCTTCGGACTGTATCCAGATATTTTTCAAGCTTCGGGTCTCTTGCCTTGCTACTTTTGTCTATATGGCCAGAAATGACTTGAGAATCAGTTTTCAGGATGGCCCTTCTTATTTCCATTGCCTTTAACTTCCGAAGCCCCAAAAGAAGTGCTTCGTATTCAGCAATATTATTTGTACAACTGAAGTCAAGCTTTGCTGCATAACATGTTCTGACTTTAGAAGGGGCAACTAGGACAGCAACCGCTCCTGCACCGAAGGTTCCCCAGGAACCATCGCAAAACACTATCCAAGCTTCAGCACCTTTATTTGTTTCTTCTTCATGAGCCCCTGGCGTCCAATCAGCGATGAAGCCTGCTAACGCTTGGGACTGAATTGAGGACCTATGCACATAGTCAATAGTGAATTCATTAAGCTCCGCAGTCCATTTTCCAATCCTTTCAGTAGCTTCTCTGTTCCTCATTATGTCCTACAGAGGCTGACAATTATGTGATATGCTTGAAAATAATGCCGAGGCTTCCTGGAGGCCATTAACACAACATACAACAGCTTCTTCAATTCTGTATAATTTTTCTTTGATAAACTTAAAACTTCGGAGACGAAGTACACTAGAGCCTGCTTTTTGACTTGGCCATCTATCTTCTCCTGTACAAGCGCCGCACTAACTGCAGAGTGCGAAGCTGCCACATATAAGAGCAATGGAGCCCCTGGCGAAGGTGGAGTTAGTGTTGTTAAATCGATCAAATATTGCTTCAACTCCTCGAAAACTTTTTGCTGGGCCGGACCCCACTGAAAAACTTTGGCTGACTTCAGTATTTCAAAGAATGGCAGATTTCTTTCTGCTGATCTGGATATGAATCTGTTCAATGATGTTAGTCTTCCTGCCAGCCGTTGGGCCCCTTCTTTGTGCTCGGCGGCTCCATCCGAAGGATAGCTTCAATCTTGCTCGGGTTGGCTTCAATTCCCTTCGTTGATACCAAACAGCTAAGGAACTTGCCCTTCTTTACCCCAAAAACACATTTTTCTGGATTTAACTTCAGGCCAGCTTGCCTGAAATTAGCAAATGTCTCTTGCAAATCAGCAATGTGATTTTCTTGCTTCGTGCTTTTCACTATGATATCATCAACATAGGTCAGTACATTCCTGCCTATTTGAGAATGAAGGACTTTGGCTGTTATTCTGCTGAAGCTTCCTCCAGCATTCTTGATCCCCTCAGGCATCCGAAGGTAGCAATAGGTGCCACTAGGAGTTATGAAGCTAGTTTTTGGCTCGTCTTCCTTCTTCATCCAAATTTGATGATAGCCTAAGTAACAATCCAGTAGACTCATGAGTTCTAAAGAAGCTGTTGCATCTACTAGAGAGTCTATTCTTGGCAATGGGAACTTGTCCTTTGGACAAGCCTTGTTGAGATCTATGAAATCAATGCACATTCTCCATTTACTGTTGGCCTTCTTCACCATAACAGTGTTGGCTAGCCATTCTGGGTATTTCACCTCTCTGATGACACCAGCACTAAGAAGTCTCTTCACTTCATTCCGAGCACCTTCAGCTTTGTCTTCAGACATCTTCCGAAGCCTTTGCTTTCTTGGCCTGAAAGATGGATCCACATTGAGTGAATGTTCAATAACATCTCTATTGACACCACAGATATCATTGGCTGACCAAGCAAAGACATCTTTGTTGTTGAATAAAAATCTTAGCAAGTCTTCTCTTGCTCTTCAGATAATTGAGACCCCAGCAATACCCTTTGTTCTGCTATGTCCTCACATTGAAGCATCGCTTCGGCTGATCCGCCGAAACATCCTTCTCTTTTTTGTATTTATACTGTTGACAAGCTTTGGCTCCATCTATGTTATGAATTGCCTTTGAATCTGTCTAGTTTCCTTCGGCCCTTCTGGCAGCTTCTTGACTCCTATGAACAGCAATGGGCCCTTGTTCCGAAGGTATCTTCATGCATAGATATGCTGGATGAAGTATTGCTTCGAAGGCATTAAGTGTCCCTCGACCAATGATTGCATTATAGGGGTACTCCATGTCAACAATGTCAAAGACAACCTGTTCAGTCATTGTGTTGTGGACGAAGCCGAAGGTCACTGGCATTGTGATTTTGCCAAGTGCTATAATCTGCCTTCCTCCGAAGCCACAAGAGGGTGTGTAGCATCATGAATCTTGTCTTCTGTCTCTTGCATCTGTCTGAAGGCCTTAGCAAATATGATATCCGATGCACTGCCTGTATCGACCAGAACATTATGGACCAGAAATCCCTTGATGACACAAGATATGACCATAGCATCATTGTGAGGGTAATCTTTGAGCTGAAGGTCCTCCTGGGAGAAGGTGGATGGGATGTGGGACCATTTAGACTTGATGAAGGGTCCCTGCACCCCAACATGTTGCACCCTTCTCTGCGCTTCCTTCTTCTGCTTCTTGTTAGCCGGCTCTGAACTTGAGCCGCCTGTTATCGGGAGCACCATCTTCGTAGCTGAAGGTGCTACGACTTGGTTGTTGAACGAAGCCATCAGCTCAAAAGTGGAAGTGAGTTCAGCGGAGGTGGGAGCCAATGTTGGGGACTTTTTCTCAAATGCTATAAATTAAGAACAAGGCAACACAAAAAGAGGTTAATGGTTATTGCCCTTCGTCCTTCGAAGCATTATTTCCTTTAGGATATAACAATCTTCGGACGAAGGTTATGAAGGACATACCTTTGTGATCATAGTATATGTTAATGAAAGAAGAAGCATATAAAACATGAGAAATAACATGAGTAATCATATGACATCATCAATATATCTTTATTATGTCGTCATGAATGAATAGGAACAATATTGAATTACATTTATACCTTCGGCTTGACAGAAGGTAAAAGTCCAAGCGTGACGCACGAGCGAATACAAGCCAGCGTGAACAATATCGGGGTACTGTTCACCTATTTATAGGCACAGGACGCAGCCCGGTCAAAATTACATTTATGTCCTCGACAACTAATTACAATCATGACACAAATTATCATGGACTGATTGGTCTTTTCCTTTTTAAGTCGGTGCAGCCCTTCGTCTCAAGGCATGTTGCTATACCGAAGGTCCCATGATGGTAGCTTCGGCGTGTGCCTTCGCGCTATATTTGCTTATATGCTGATCTTTCGAAGGTGTTTCTTCTTAAAGGACCTTCGGCGATGAAGCAGACCCCCAACACTATTAAATTGCTACTTAACGATGACATCTTCATTGATAGTATTACTGTAAAGGTTTTTTTAGACGTGTTTCAACAACTCTCTCGTTTAAATAAAGCCTATCTATATGATATATATAGAAACCATAGCAACACATGGGTATAACTAATAACAATTATTTACTAGTGCTCCCTTCTAATCGGCGCACACTTCGGCCAATCGCTGTTTGTACCAAGAGCTAGCTATCTGCCGAACCCAGCAAATGTGACGGCCGCAATGCAACCCGCGTAGAGCACGTCTGCCAAAAAGCAAGATCGGCAGATCGCAGTCGATCAATGGATCAGAGAACACGTACGTCGTCGATACATGTGGTGAAGGTGAGGCGCATTCAGACGACCTGGCCGACGACTACTACACGTACGTACCAAAGATGTAGAGAAATCTGGTCCCGTTTTCAGCAGCAGGTCTGAGAAAGAAAAGGACGGTGCATGCATTTGGGTCCAATGGAAACCATGGTCGGTAGTCGCCCTTGGCTGCCATGCATGACACGTACTATGTGTGTATGTGTATAGGTTGGCATCGTCGATCACTTTGTGTAGCCCAACCCTTTTTGCTCGGTCGTTATCACTTGCTATCAACAGATCGCCATTGCCATTTTGCTACTGTATGTGAGGCACATGTGTTTCATGCATGGGGGCTCTCAACTTCCAGGTCCAGTTAGTTATCAAAAAGAAGTTTCAGGTCCACACAATCTTAGATAGCATCATACAGAATCTAGTGTTTAGTTCCCAAAATAAAAAAGACCGAAAATTACGTGCAGCAAAATAAATCCATAGATAGGTACTTCTAGGTGGTACTCTCTCTGTCCCACAAATCATGTTAGCTGGGGTCCTCGTACCTAGAAAGCAAAAGGCATATATAGAATCTAATCCTCTATGATATATATTTTTCTCTGGGTATCCTTATCTCACCTAAATATTCGGGTATTTATCAAGTAGTTCCCGCTCCGAATTTGATTAAAATCTCAGCTGCACAATCCAAGTACTTTTTGTATCGGTCCCGTGTTTAAAAGTATGTGAATCCATATTTAAAAAAATAAGTATTTATACTATCCGTATCTGATATATGACGGTATTTATACTCATGTCGTTGTGCGCTTTTGAGTTCTGAGCCCTAACTTCACATTTCCGCCTCGAACCACTCCTCTGTTTCCCTAAGATTTCGCCCTTGTTCGATCCGCCGGCGAGATTGCGATGGTGTCCAAGCGGAAGAATCAGAGTTTTGCTACGGCAATCATTCCTCCCATCGATCCCAACAGTTAGTTGCCGTTCGCAGGTAACCACATGTCTGTTGTCTCAGAATCATATCTCCTCCACCTTGTTGATGTTGGAGTTCTTCCTCCAAAAGAGCTCTGCTCTTGGCGGATTTGCCGTGGGGTTACTGTTCCGACAGAAGATACCCACGAGTCTGTCGTCTATGTTCCTTTTCTCATCCGCGGCCTTGCTCTTCCCGTTTCTCCCTTCTTCTGCGGTCTCCTTGATTTTTACAATCTAAACTTGACCCATCTGAATCCCAATTCCATCTTGCAAATTTCTATCTTTGTGCATCTGTGTGAGGCCTACCTCGGAATTCTTCCTCATTTCGGACTATGGAAGTATTTGTATCACTGTCGGCCTGGGATGGCTGGGGGGCAGCACCAGCTCGTTGGTGGTGCAAGTTTGGAGATGCGCCGTGGGAGGAAGACAGAATACCTCGACATTCCTCTCAAGGATAGCATTAAAGGGTGGCGCCTTGAGTGGTTTTTTGTGGAACACCACTGCAAGTCCCTCACCCCTCGGTCGGGGAGACAGCCAGATGTACGTACTCCGAGTTGGGTTGAGTCTCCAACTTCCTTGGAGGTAACAGAGGCTAGAGTTCTGCTTGCTGAGATCTGCCTGCTGAAGGAGAGAGGTCTAACTGCCGAAGCTGTGGTTGCTAACTTCATTTTCAAGAATATTCAGACTTTGAAAGACAGGGCATATCTAGCTTACTTGTACAGTGGTATTACTGACTTTACCCGGGTCACCAACAAGAAAATTCCTACTGAGGATCTGGTGAGCCGACTAGACATGATCTTGAGGGGCGAGATATCAAATGTTGGTGCTCCTGTTGCCTATTCTACTTGGAATCTGCCACCTCATAGGTCATTTTCAATTTCGTGTCCAACCCTCTTACTAGTGATGGTGGTCTAGGTCTTAGAGTGCGACCCTCTCCCGAGGACATTGAGGCTCTGGTTGCTCCCCTTCGTGATCTTCCCAATGATGAGAGACAGATTAACTTTGAGATGCGAGCAAGTCTAGATGATGCAGAAATAGATGTTGTACTCAGTATGTTGGCTGGAGAATCTTCTGACTCGACCCATGCTGAACCGATGGCTACCACGGTTGGACAAGAGCTTAACAAAACAGTGGAGATCCGAAAGCCTGAGGGTACCCGCCCAAAGCATCCTCACCAAGTTAGCCGTCCGACTACGCCTGTTGAGGAAAAGAAGAAGAAGAAGAGGCGGCTTCGGCGACTGTCATGCTTGGACCAGGATGTCGGTCCTTCTGCTCCGGTTTGCGATGAAGTGCCAGCAGAGGTCCTTTCTGAGGTTGATCCCAATGGTGGTGTCCATGTTGAAGTTGATTCCAATGGGTGTGACCGTGCTGAAGTTGAACCCAATGGGTGTGACCGTGCAGGAGTTGATCCCAATGGGTGTGACCGTGCAGAAGTTGATCCCAGTGGGTGTAATCGTGCCAAAGTTGATCCCAATGGGTGTGACCGTGCACCGGCTGTTGTCCGTATTTTTTATGAGGACGAAGAAGAGGAAGAAGAAGTCCCGTTGATTCGTAAGAATAGTCGGCATTACAGAGGTAGTAGGGGGATAGTGATATTCCTTCTCCAGCTCTGTTCGATCTTGTCAGCCTTCAAGAACTGTCCATAACGGATTTTGATCAGGCCCTTGAGGATGTCGTCCCTGAGGATATGCTATCAGAGCCGACTGCTGATGACATGATGGTTGTTTCTTCTGAAATTCTAGACATGGGATTAAAAGTATCCCGAGCAGTGTCTCGAGCATCATTGACTTTGGAAGGCAGTCTTCGATGTCAAGACGTTGGTCAGGATTGCCCGACACACATGGAGGTGACTGAGGATCCTTCAGCCTTAGAGGTGGCTGTTGAAGAAAACCCAGCCCCTAAGGGTGGTGCTGGCAGTTACCCAGCCACCGAGGGTGTCGCCGATAGTGATCCGGCTCTGGTGGGTAGTGCGAGCTGCAACCCAGCCCCCAAGGGTGTTGCCGGTAGTGATCTGGCTCTGGTGGGTGGCGCGAGCTGCAACCCAGCCCTCGAGGGTGTCCAAGTGAGCTCTCCTTCCTACACCTCCATGGATGTCCATGTCGAGTCGTCTCCACCATGATCTGATAGGGTGATGGCGATGCATGCTTCTTTGGCTTCGAGCAAACAAGTCGCCTTGGAGGTCGGCGAGCCAGATGCAAGAAGTCTGACATCCGCTGGCGGGGCTGAGCCAACCCCTGACAACGTTTTTCAAATTGTTTCGGTTGATCTTCCTTCATCGAGCTATGACGTAGCTCCTCCTAACTTGGGGTTACCATCATTCCTCTCCAATCTTCAGGTAACTCAGCTCTTGTGTTCTATCGTTCCTCCTGGTAAATTATCTTCCCTATACTCATTTGTCTTCGATCGCAGGCTTTGGTTGACGGATGTCTGCTCAGTTGAGGTCACATGGTGCCACTATCCTAGAAGGGGCTCTGCCTCTGATGCAGTGGAACCCATTGCTGCTTCAAAAACAGATAGCTAACTTGAAGGCGTCAAACGCTGGTTAGTAACTTTGTTTCTTCCTTGGCTGATTGATCAACTTGTTTTTAACCGTGTATCCTTCTTCGACTGCCTTGTCAGATATGGCTCGGCAAGGCTCTGAGCTTGAGGAAAAACATCTTCAACATCAAGCCGACTCAACCCGACGGTATTCTGATCTTGAGGAGAAGTATTCTCAAGGTCAGACCGACCTAGCTCGAGTTTCTGCTTCTCTGGACGATGCACATTCTTTGAATTTTTCTCTCAATGCTCAGCTTAACTCCGAAAGGGTAGAACACGAGGTAAACTTCCTTAATTGGCTCTGCCGTGCTTATTGTTTACTGGATGCTGAAAGATGATTCTAGTCTCTAGGAGGAGAAACGAGTGCTTGCAGCTTCTCGTGATAATCTGGACAGGTTATATCGTGATGCCAGAAATTCCTTAACCATCTTGGAGAGGAGCCATCGCTTTACTATGTCAGATCTAGATCATCATCGTCGCGAGCTGCAAGTGTCCCAGGATGAGGTCTTGCGGCTTAGACAGTTGGTGTCAAGCAAGGATTCCATCGTCAAAGATCTGTGTGCCTCCAAGAAGTCAGTCGCCCAGGAGCTAGAGGCTGCTCGACTGGCTACCAAAGTTTCAGAGGACAACTGCGCCATTCTGAAGGCTCAGCGCGACAAGGCTATGGATAAAGCCATTCGCGCGGGGCGGATCTTGATGAGGAGGCCCAGCGTAGTGGTTCCTGGTGACATTGCTGCTGACGTTAAGGCTACGCCTGATGCCTCGAGTCGACCTTCTTCCTCGATTGCACATGCGAAAGATATTGCCAAATAGAGACGTTCCGATGTAGTGACATTCTAAGAGACACTGAATGTACTTTTGAATTTTATGTACGTGTGATCATTGTGTTCGAATATTCGGTGGATAGGGCACTAGAATGTGTCCTTGGTGCTGACAACTATAATATTTTGTTTCTGTTGTCAGGATGTAACAGTTATCCTGAACAATTGCGGAAGTAAATGCGGCGTGCTGGTTTTGGAGTTTTTTCCTCACTTATGCCCATCGCTTGGCTGGTAAGGCATAGTGGTCACCCTAAGATGAGTAGGCATGAGCATGTCGCACCGTCTTAAGTCGTCATCGACTTAAGTCGATTGCTCTGTCAGTAGGGTATAGTGGTCACCCTAAGTCGAGTAAGTGTGAGCATGTTGCACCATCTTAAGTCATCGCCGACTTAAGCCGATTGCTCTGTCAGTAGGGTATAGTGGTCACCCTAAGTCGAGTAAGCACGAGCATGTTGCACCGCCTTAAGTCATCGCAGAGTTAAGCCGATTGCTCTGTTAGTAGGGTATAGTGGTCACCTTAAGTCGAGTAAGCGCGAGCATGTTGCACCGTCTTAAGTCGTCGTCGACTTAAGCCGATTGCTCCGTTAGTAGGGTATAGTGGTCACCCTAAGTCGAGTAAGCGCGAGCATGTTGCATCATCTTAAGTCGTCGTCGACTTAAGCCGATTGCTCCGTTAGTAGGGTATAGTGGTCACCCTAAGTCGAGTAAGCGCGAGCATGTTGCACCGTTTTAAGTCATCGCCGACTTAAGTCGATTGCTCCGTTAGTAGGGTATAGTGGTCACCCTAAGTCGAGTAAGTGTGTTGATTCCAAGTCTAATCAAATTGAAGTCATGTGATAACCAACAGTTTGAATGCCTTTGAGAATGAAATCTTTTATTGATGACGTATTCTCCAATTACAGAGTACAACGTTGCTCCGATAGCTTTTGAGGTCTTGCTAAGGGTAAAACTTCCTAAGATGCTCTATATTCCATGAATTCCCCACTTCTGTGGCATCCATTTGAGTAAGCCGATATGATCCTGGCCGAGTGACCTTCAATACCATGAATGGCCCTTCCCATAGTGGTGATAATTTGTGTCGTTCTTCCCCCGTTAGAATTCGGCGAAGGACCAAGTCTCCCACTACAAAGTATCGATGTCGTATAGCCTTATCATGATAGTGCCTCAAGGTCTGCTGGTATCTGGCTGACTGAATTACTGTGTTCAATCGCTCTTCCTCTAGCACATCAATATCTTCTAGCCTAGTAGCTTCGGCTTTAGCTATGCTTTCAAATACCAGCCTTGGTGCCGCAAACCTGAGGTCGGCAGGTAGTACTGCCTCTGAACCATAGACCATGAAGAAGGGGGTGTTTCCATGCAGAGCTCGACTTGGTTGAGTTCTTAAGCTCCAAACCACATAAGGTAACTCTCTGATCCACTTTCCTGCAAACTTTTCATTTTTGTCGAACACTTTCTTCCTGAGTGCTTCCAGTATCATACCATTAGCCCTTTCCACTTGGCCATTAGCTCTTGGGTGTGCTACTTATGCATACTTGATCTGGATACTCCGTTGTTCACAAAAATCAAAGAATTCAGAGCTAGTGAAGTTGGATCCCAGGTCAGTTATGATGCTATTCGGTATCCCAAACCTGAATATTATGTATTGTATGAATTTCACTGCCTTGGCTAAAGTTAGAGAAGCAATGGGTTTGTACTCTATCCATTTGGTGAATTTATCGATGGCGACCAGCATGTGAGTATAGCCTCCCTGAGCTTTCTTGAAGGGTCCAATCATGTCCAATCCCTAGCACACAAATGGCCATGTTACGAGTATGGTCTGTAGCTGCTGTGCCGGTAAGTGTTGTTGCTTTGACAAGAATTGGCAAGCTTCACATCTCTGGACTAACTCGGCTGCATTTCTCTTTGCTGTTGGCCAATAGAAACCAGACCTGAAGATTTTCCCAACCAGAGTTCTAGATGCTGCGTGTATTCTACAGTGTCCGGCATGGATCTCATCTAATAGTTGTTTCCCAGTAGCCGAGGAAATGCACTTCATGAGGACTCTTGTCGCACCCCTTCTGTACAGTGCACCCCTATGAGGGTGTAGTGGGCCAACTGTCTTGCGATGCGTTCTGCTGTAGCCTTATCATCCGGTTCTTCTTCATTCTTTATATACCTGATGATAGGCTCTCTCCAGTCATTAGAGTTCGACTCTGGCTGGCTCAAAGTGTTGCACTCTTCCGCCTGATCTGAGGGAATACTTGGGCGTGACACTTCCTGGACGAAGACTCCGTGTGGGGCCTGGGCCCGACTGGATCCTAGCTTCGACAACGCGTCTGCCGCTGCGTTGCGATCTCTTTCCACGTGATGGAATTCCAAACCTTCAAATTTGTCTTTCAATTTTCGGACGACCGTAAAGTATTTGCCCATGGAATCAGTCGAGCAATCCCAATCTTTATTTATCTGGCTTATGACCACTAGTGAATCTACGTATACCATCATCCTCTTAATGCCTAGTGATATGGCGATGCTCAACCCATGGATTAGAGCCTCATATTCTGCTGCATTATTTGATGATGGGAATAATAGCTGAAGAGCGTACTTGAGTTGTTCACCTCCAGGGGCAATGAAGAGGATTCCTGTGCCTGCTCCCTGCAGTTTCAGCGAGCCATCGAAATACATTCGCCATACTTCAGTAGCCTCCAGGTTATTAGGAACTTGTTGCTCGGTCCACTCTGATACGAAGTCAACCAGTGCTTGAGTCTTTATTGCTGTGCAAGGCCGAAACTCTATGCCGTGAGCTCCCAGCTCGCAGGCCCACTTGGCTATTCTTCCGATGGCTTCTTTGTTGTGAAGAATATCCCCTATTGGAAACTCGGTGACTACTATGACTTTGTGGTCGTCAAAGTAGTGACGGAGTTTGCGAGCAATTAGAAGTACTGCGTACAATAGTTTTTGAACTTGGGGATACTTCTTTTTAGAGGGTCCTAGAACTTCACTGATGAAGTAGACCGGATGTTGCACTGGATATGTGTGTCCTTCTTCTGCCCGCTCGACTACCAACGTGGTGCTCACCACGTGAGTCATGCAGGAGATGTATAACAACAAATCTTCTGCCGGCTGATCTGGCGTGGCTTGGCATGGCGGCTTCAGTACTGGTGGCGTGGTCAAGAACTTCTTCAATACATCGAGAGCTTCATGTACTTCTGTGGTCCACTGGAACTTGTCCACCTTCTTGAGCAATTTGTAGAATGGTAAGCCTTTTTCGCCTAGTCTTGATATGAATCTGCTCAAGGCTGCCATGCATCCAGTAAGCCTTTGCACTTTTTTCTGTGATAGTGGTGCTTCCATTCTCATGATAGCCTCGATTTTTTCTGGGTTAGCTTCAATTCCTCGGTGGCTGATAATGAATCCGAGCAACTTCCCTACTGGTACTCCAAAGACACATTTTTCTGGATTGAGCTTCCACCGGTATC